>NC_052504.1:22568595-22914594 GCF_014356525.2 Nilaparvata lugens | reverse complement strand
TTTTGTGGAGATAATTTTACTGGTGCTGATAGATTTCCTAAATTCGATATTAAAATAAAATATAGGAATCCCATCATTCAAATTTAGAATGAGCAAAAATGTTGCTTGAAAAGATAGTATGAAAACTACGTGAGTTTAAACACATCGCCGCTATTCTTGAGAAAGGTGAAATACGGTGTAACACGTTCCGGATTACTCAGCGTTTCACTGACCTTTGGATTATAGATGGCAATCTTGTCTAATTGGTTTAACCACTTCATTTCCGATTATGAAAGGTACTGTATTTCAACTTCAGCCGCATTGCTATTATTGATATACTATAATTGGGAGAATAGATTAGACGCGTATAGGCTTAAGATTGGGACGAATTGTTAAATAATAAATCATATTTACGCCAAAATTTATTTGCGTTTCCTATTTATGCTTTCTCGTTTTTCGATAACAAAACGACAATAAAGGTTCACAGGTTCAGCTGAGGTCTAGAAATAATAATATTCTTGTGTAAAGATTGTTTCTTTATTGCTTCAGAAAACCTCCAAATATCGACAATTTTCCAGAGTTTTTCTAAACTTTTTTACAGCTTTTTTCTAAAACCAAGTTTAAAAAAAACAGCAGAAAATGATGAAATTTGATGCATTGCACAGGTTAAAGATATATATGTTAGGTCGTACTGTAATTTCGTTAAGTTGAGATTACTTAAAAAATGCGTCATCAAATCGATAAAATTAAATTGCCCCTAATATATCGATAGGTAAAACTGTCATGGCAAAGCACAAACACAATCTGTATGCCTACTAAAGTACATATTATATTCAACTATACAAGTACTTACAGTGAATTTCTCGTAAGACAATAAGAATCACTGAATGTATTATTGCATCGTCGTTAATTAAAATTGAATAGCCTTCGAATATTTTAATATTTTGCAATTAAAACTTTATAATTCTTGTCTATCCTGGCTATCTATCTGTCTATCTTCTTGGCTATCCTGGTTCCTCAAAGATGAACTTTTCTTATGAAGACGTAACAACGGCCCAAGCCCTGCTGGATGTTTCATATTGACTGCCAGTTTATTGTAATAGGCCTTTCAATGATATTGACCTGCACAAACATAGGTCAAGATCGCAATCTAGGCCCAAGACCGTAGCCACTTTAGAACACTTCAGTAATTTTCAGTCCTAACAGTAGAAGCAACTAAAAATATTAGGATTTACACTTTATTTCTAGGATTTTCCTACATTGGAACCGAATTCGTCATCCGACCGACCAAAACAATTTTCATCTATAGACACTTGATGTTGCTGGGAGTCAGTCGGAGTCAGTCTAAGGGCCGAAGCACACGAGGTGTTTTTTCAGACGGCGATATGCCAACCTAATCAGCCAATCGGAGGGTTTCTTGTCCTGTCATGCCGTGCCGACTCGTCTGAAAAACGCCTTGTGTGTTTTAGCCCTTATGCGAACGAAGACGGACGGACGGAATAGGATGGACGTAAAAATTCGATTCCAATGTAGGAATACCATACTAATAGGAGTGAAAGTGATATTGTTATCGATATTCATATTAAATAGTAGCGGCTCGATTGCACAAAAGCCTGTTAAATTTTGATCATGATTAAATACCACGAGAGCCAATCAAAGAAGCCTTCTATTCAAAAAGCTTTTTGCGATTGGTTCTATAGTGAGATCCACGTTATAATTACAGTATTTGATGAACTTTGGTTTTGCTATCCTTGTCTATCATTCGACAAAGCCGGTGGTATTATCCTTTTCTAGGTCCACAACGATGCCAATTATGTTTTTGACAGTGTAGAAATATAATTAATTAATGCAGAGAATCGGCATCGCTATTCTCCTATCTTTATATCTACTGCAATTATAACGTGGACCTCACTATAGTGGCATTTAATAATGAATAAAATTTAACAAACTTTTCTGCAACCGTAGACCAAAGTCTTGAAACTGTCACAAGCATATTATTAGATCAGGTCTATATTGAAATAGGTACCGTATAGGCCCAACACACATTAGAAAATCGGAACGAGTATAGGCTTGGTTATTGTTACGCCCATATCAATATCTATCTGTACCATACATGGGAGAAGAGTACCACCATAATTATAATAGTATGGTAGATGAGTAGATATAATAGTAGTTAAGTTAGGCCTAAACCTAATAATCGGAGCAAAAGTTTCACGATTCTTCTAAACTGGTTTGACGATTTTGAGTAAAGTATTTCCATCCACTTCAATTTTTAATTGAGATTTCTAACCGCTTGGTACTGAATAATTCTATCATATTTATATATAGGATTTAGCAGGATATTAAAAAAATGATTACCCAATAAATAATTCAAACATTTTAAAATAATCAATATTACTCTCCACAGTCCATTAGAAGGTTGAATAAAAGTTCATTTTCTATTTAAAAAGAGTTTAAACAATTTTAAAGGTAGTAGGCCTACGTGCGGGAGATCACATAGGTATTTAGGGTATTCACGTACCGTTAAATTGGCCAGTTTCACACGGCAGAGTCCTCGCTCCTGGAAGATCATATTACTGAAGATCATATTTCATATTTTGCAGCTCTCCTGTGCTTTCACATGGGGATCTTACAAATAAGCCGACAGATCTAACAACTACGACGACGTTTACTCAAAGTATTACTCATCTTTTTTTCTCTAAGTCTAACTTCCTTAAAAATATAGATAGAAGATTTCTGATTTCGGATTTGGATTCAGCGACCCCAAATTCTTTAAGTCCCGTTTTTAAAAATATCCGAAAACAAGGAAGTTATGGCTGTTTTTAATAAAGCTTTCTATTATCATATACGGTAATTATACGGTAAAAACGAACAGGTACTGTACTATACAGTACGTAATACTGTAGCTATTATAATACAACTTACACTGTATTCGTGTAGGAAATTTGTTGGGATATTTATCTTGATTTCTGAAAAATACCCAAAAATAAGGGAGTAAGATAACTTTGAAAAACCAACGTTTTCCTTCCGATTGACAAAACAGATTAAAAATTATTCTAAGACATATTATGTCTTGAACTAAAAACGTGTAACAGATATCCAGATCACTATTCAAACTATCAAGCTTTTCATAAATTTTATTTGTCTCCCCATGGCAGTAGGTTTGCGCCCAACGTTTTCACTTGAACATTTCTGTGACAATTATTAAATTATGAATATAATTAGATGAATTAATTTAGAATGGATAGGCAGTACATTCCTTTGATGTCTAAAAAAATCTTTATGCTGGGATCACCAAAACTTAGTGTAGTTTTTTCTAAATACAGCAATGAATCAATAAGAGAAACTAAAAACATGCTGAAGAAAGCAAGCAAAATTGAAAAACCTATAGTCTAAATAATAGATTTTCAAACTATTCCATAGACCGAGGAAAACAAAATCATATTATAGAAATATCCTACTTACCAAACTTTTTCTGTTGGGAAATGGTAGCTACGAAATCTTCTTTGATCACTCTGCGAGCAGGTCGGTTGCAAACTGCAGTAATCAACAGCTCCACATCAAACTCAGATATCGCGTAATGACAGGAGTCAAAGTCAAGTCAAGTAAACAACTGACAAGTCAACAAGTGTCAACTGGAGAAGTGAGTGAGCAAGCACAGTACTGCCATAATGCGATAAGCATAACCATTGTACCAACTATTCTAAATTATCGTACTGTATTTCGTGAAGCCATGCTTTTTTAAAGCCAGTTACTCAGAAAGCGTTTTTTTTTGTTGTTCGATGTTTTGTCGTCCTTATGAATTCTGTTGAATCAAACATAATGTTATTTAAGAAATTGTGCTGAACCTGTATAAAGAATTCATAGAATTCATAGGAACGGTAAAAAATCAATTTTACGAAAATCGATGTACATGTAACTGGATTTAGAAAATCAATACGATAATGTGTTCTATCACAATTTAATCACAGAAATGTTTAAGTGAAAACGTTGAGCGCAAACCTTCTGCCATGAGGAGACAAATAAATTTATGAAAAGCTTGATAGCTTGAATATTGATCTGATATTTGTTACACGTTTTTAATCTAAGACATACCATAATATGTCTTATTAAGACTAATTTTTAATGTTTCTTCAATCGGCAGGAAAACTTTGGTTTTTCAAAGTTATCTTACTCCCTTATTTTGGGGTATTTTCAGAAATCAAGATAAATATCCTACCAAATTTCCTACACGAATACATTGTACAAGTTGTATTATATAGTTGTATTATAATAAGTTGTATTATAATAGCTACAGTACTTACGTACTGTATAGTACAGTACCTATTCGTTTTTACCGTATAATTATATGATAATAGAAAGCTTTGAGTCACCATGTGAAAGACACGATTTGACTCAATGTACTTTGACAAAAAAACGTGAACACTGTTCAGTGTTCAAGTTGCACGTCTCCTATCGTGTGAAAGTAGCCTATTTTTTACAGTCCTTCTCATCTCGCGAAGGAAGCAGGTTTCGTATTCGCTACATAAGCGAATCCATCTATTCGGAAATCGGTAGTTAGTGCGTTCTGCTATTTTTATCGCCTCTTAAAAAGATGGTTGTAGACATAATTATAGAGGGTTAATTGTCAACGATAAACACACCAAATAAAGACACGAAACACTTGCTTTATGGTGTTCACGTTATAATGGCAGCGTGAAAAGATAGGAGAACAGCTTCGTTGATTCTCCGCCTTCTATAGAATATAACTGATACCGGCATATCTCCTGAAATATCAACTGTTCACTCTTGTTGAAAGTAATCAATTACATTTTATTCGTCAAGAAAATATGTTATTATATGACTATAGCTTACCCGGCGAACTTAGTACCGCCAAAAAGTCAATGTATCTCATGTCACACTTGACTTTATTTGGTGAATCATGTATTTTTTTATTTACAATCAATATTTCCATTTACATCTCAATACGGACTTCCTATGTGCTTAAAACTACCGTTTTAATACCAGTAAGCAATTTCATCACATAATGATGTGTTTATTACAGCTGGTAAGTTTAGATGCTAAATCATATTATCACAACATGATCTTGAATCATGATGATCTTCCCGTTCTACGTTAGCCGCTCGGCCGACAATTTCAAAAACATAGGTCTGTAAAATGGATTATTATTATTATTAGCCCCCCCGCCATAAAAATTTATGGTCAGAAACCATCCCCAATATTCACACAACATATTCCCAAAGTTTCATGCCGTTCTGTCAAGTAGTTTTCGAGTCTATAGGGAACAAACAAACTAATACACAAACAGACATTCATTTTTATATATAGAGAGATTAAATAATAAATTTTCTTTATTACGAATAAATTAATGTTTTGTTCATTAATTATACTTCTACTTTGTTAAGAAACGTTCTGGCTACGCTGCGGAGCTGGAAAATGATAGCGCTATCTGCTTTGTCGAATAATAGACAATGATAGCAACATTATTGTAAATCAATGTCATTATAACGGTGGACTCAACTATAGTCATCTTATCGAATCTTCTACTTCTTGTCATGTTCTTGATTTCACCACCTTACATCATACTTACAGTGACTCTGTAAATATGCAATACTGACTTTGACTTTGACTAACAGAATGATGGCTTATATGCTTACGAGCATGCTTTCTTTCTCAACTAGTTTTTGTGTCATGGACAATCGATAAAGTAAGTTGATGTTGATCTATCAGTGTTTGATTGGATAGAAAACTTAAACCACGGTATTTATTGATGGATAGAGTTATTCTTATTTTGAGGAAATAACTGATTCATTTGGGGATGTTTTTCTGAGATCAATGGATACGCCCTGGGCTTATGCAGGCCTTGTGGCTATATGGGTGATTGGGGAGGATCAGTGCAACTGCAGTTAGGTGGGTTCCAACCGACCAGGATGTTATTTTGCAGATCACAACTGTGTATGTTAGCAAAATATTGTCCTCATAAGCATCAAGAAGTCATCCTACCAAAGAGAAACCAGCAGCATGACTCTTATCTCAATCTGTGCGATAAGATACCGTAGTGATAGTCCTGCTTGCAATGGTAATAACTACCAACAAATAAAGTACTGTACTGTAGAAATTAAAGGTAGTGATGGTTGAACGCGAAATGGAAAAGTATACGCATTATACTCGATTTAAAAATTGACTCAATCAAAAACATTAATTGTTTTTGAAGAAAAAACATTTAATTACCGGCGTACTCTCAATCTAATTTTTAAACACTTACCGCACTCTCATTTTTTTCTCAAACGAATCTTCTAAAATTTTCAACTCTCACACAGGGTTCAGTTGAACTTGGAAGGGTGTTTTGAGAGTACTTTGAAATTTATATAAATTTTACTATAAAATCGACTCTCCTTTAACTTTTCCGAGAACAATTAGGCTACGATTATGCCATCCAATTAGACTTTGATTATTTCAAATATACCTTCGTTCAAGCTGAGAGATTTAACTAAGCCGCATGTGCAATGTTTACGAGGATAATCTAAATAGTTATCAATTTTTTACGAGTTCATCTATATTTTGTGAAGAGAATTAGCAGGATCTTCGTTCTGAAAATTGATAAATTCAGCTTTGAATAAATTCAAATTTTATAAAAAATAAAATGAATTGAAAATACCATATTGGTTGTTAATCAATAAACATGCATTCTATAAATGTTTTTAGTAATGTACGGTAGCCTAAATGATGAAGATGAGGTAATGATTAACTACTGATTATGCTGGATGCTGGGAGCCACTTGTTGAATTCGCGGAAAGGAACCGAAGGAAGTCGGCTATCACCGGCACAAGACTTCTAGATGAGTCATAGTGTAGCTGGATTTAAAAAATAAAAAAGCCGTCTCCAATAAGCTCTATGAATAAATTGCATTGCTAGGAAGAGTCTAGAATGTGCTGGACGGAACCACGGGGTACGTGACTGGAAGGCCTAGACGGCTGATTGATGAGACAGCTTTTAAAAGGCCGAATGTTCTGGTACATTATCGCGGCCGGGTGTCAAGTGGGATTGGCTGAGTTGCGTGTTTGAAGAGAGAGGACAATACTATTCCTTCTCAAGATAGGCCCGCTGTAAATAGTTTGTGTTTCTATTTTAGGTCTTCATTCGGCAGCAACAGAAGTTGGTCGTTTAGTCTTCCTTAAGCGTTGAACGAATCAAGTGCTATTTCTCGTACATAGTGTGACAGAAGAAAGTGATCAGTTACGAGTTAATATTCATTTATAGTAGGTTGTATCTTGAGTTCTTGGTCAGTTTTTCGTGTTTGAAATAAAATTATTGATATTATGTGTGCACGGACAGACGGCTCCAACAAGAAGAGTGAAAGCAGTGATGGTGATGAGACTGTTTATTACTACGACACTCAGCTTCCTCCCAAGCAGCCTCCTGAGGACGTTTCTGAACAGGAGGATCCTGAAGTGGTGTACTCGTACTCCGGCCCCGACACTCTGGCTATTCTCACCTCACACCAGAGAAACGCTCTACAGTTGATACACGATGCTATCGATCGATTCCAAACATCTAATTGCTACAAGTGAGTTGTACTGCATTTTAAAAATCAATATGTTTTCCAACCACAAATCGTCTTTTTCAAAAGAAAAGGGTTCAGCAATGAACTACACAGTATATGATGGAATGTGTTAAGTTAACTCTGTTAACTCTGTAATGTATTTTATCGTGGGTTAGTGGAAGAGGGGGCTCTTATTGCCTCAATTTCGCCCACATCACTTTTGAAAATGTAAAGTTTAAATAAAAGGCATTTATCTATATATCTATTCCACCCTTATGAACTTTTTTCTCTTTTGCTGAGTTATCTTATGAAACATTTCGAAGTCGCCTAAGAATGTAAAATATAAATTAATCCAGTATACTGTATTCGATTTCGGTACATAACCGGTAGGCTATATTGAGTTTTTCCACAAAATATAATCGGCAAGTTATTAATTAATTAATTATTATATAATTTTTATGATTATTCTGATTTTCATTTTCAATAAATATCTCTCAGATATCAAGGCCAAGTATGGAACAAAATTATTTTTGTAATCTGATTGATTAGAATAAAGATCTTTGTAATCTGATGAACAATCCATCGTGCTGATAAAAAATTGTAATTTATTATTGTGAAAAAAGTTTGTTCTTTTTGTTTTTAGCTAGTGAATGATTGAATTTTTTAATATTGATCTATCAATATTGTAATCTGAAATCTATGTTATTATAAGTATTATGAATAATGTATGTATTCGTATGAAAATAACGATTTAATCCAAGTCTATAGTGGCAATTAGCATTGAGTCTTTCTGTAGGATCCATAAAAATATAATGATTTTTTTAACCAAGAACTATAAAAAAATTGTTTAAGATTTCTGTGTGGGAATTGGCATTCTAGCGCTTCCTAATATGATATAATTTAATCTAATTGGATAATTTCTTATTATTATTGGACAATAATATTGTGGAATTGGAAGAAAGAATGGAAAAGAGTTAATATTTTTATGTTTCAGAATTCTATTCAGAACCACTCAGCCAGCCCATGTGATCAGTGTGATATCTGTAGCAACTGTGGCATCCTTGCTGTATTCATCTGAGAAAACTCAATGGAGCTCATCACCTTTCACAATACTCCTCTACTTGGCTGCATTTAGTGTACATTGTGGCTCTCAATTTTGGATGACATTCATATCAGGTAATTGAACAGAATGTCACTTGCTTTTCATCGTGACTTCTCTTAAGTTATCTGTCACATCCAAGATTAAAATACTGCTCTTCGACTTTCTTTTATTTGACTCGTTTACTAGATTTTTCAATGTGTATACAGAATCTTTCTTCAAGATATAGACAAAACCAAGATAGGCTACATATGAAAATAAATTAATATATTTAAACTACTTTGAACGACAAGACTATTCTCCAAACAGGAATAATTTACATTCTATGAATTTTACCAACTCCAGTTCTGTTTTTATTCCAATGAGAGATTCTCTTTAATGTTCAAGAAAATAATTGAAAAATGCATTTCATAAGAAAGAGTGATTAGAATAGATTGTATCCTATTCATCTTGAATTTTTCCTTCGATATGTCGGATAGACATATACCTTAAAGACGGATATACCTTTCTCCAATAATATCAGATACAACGAAACAAAAATTGTATCCAGGCATTGTTAATTATTCGCTCAAATCAAAACTTTTCCTTGAAAAAAGATTCGAATTCAATTCATAAATATTTTTGCTTAGCGTGTACTTTAATAATGTATTATTCTGTGACTTTTCATTTTTGAGAATATTTTTTGTAAATAGAATCATCCGAAATATTTACAACATTGAAATAATGAGAATTAATGGAATTAATAAATCTACCGTACTGGAGAAGTGAAATTCTATTATCCTTTTTTCTAGAATAGACTCATTCTAAAGATGCTATTATCTACCTATTGTCTATTGATTGTAAAAACTCTCCGTATTTGGAATATTCTTCTACAATCAAATTTCAGATGACCAATCCATAAAGTTTGATTTTTTGTGACTCAACAATATTGATAATTTTACTTTAGCTGGTTATGTGCAATGAATATTCCTAATCATCAAAGAATATTTGAAATTCTTTTACCTATATTGTCAACAGGTGATGTGTCAATTTATTTCGTACACAATAATAATAATATTTGATCTTTTCCAGGTTTATCATTGTACTTCAATCTTCCTCGTCACGTGTTTGGCAGGGTGCAAAAAGTATTATTTCCCAAATACTTTGGACTGAATAGTTTCTTGAGTGCTCTGATCCTCATCTCATTCAATCGATTCAGTCACCAATGGGACACAGCTACTATTATTCAGGTAATTGAATTTCCATTGAATACCTTTTGAATCTTATTAGATAAGGTACCGTATATAATAAATAATCATAGTACTGTAAATTATAACAAATCCAACAATATTTTATGAAGTCTAACTTACAGAAAATAGTCTTATGTGCCACAATGACGATTTATTATTTGTTAAATTTTTTCTCCACTCTATTCAATAATTTATTTATTGATTTTTAGTCAATGCACTATTATAATTTAATTTCTTCTCATTTTACATTGCCATTGGAATGGCATATTTTCCAAATTCTCGTAAGACATGCAAAATTAAGATTTGCCAATCTTTGTTTGGTTCTGATAAAAAGTAATTTGGTCAAGTGCCATTGATAATAGTGCAATAACTGAAACTAGTATCTCAAATTGGTTTGATAAATCATTATCAAGTCGTTTTAATTCAATACAGATATCTCGGTTAGAGAATAGGTTTTGCTAGTGAAGAGGACACTGTGATTGGCTGCTAGTTGGATAGAACAAAATAGTGGATTGCAAGAGAAACAGAGCGCATGTGCTCTACAGATAGAGTAAAAACACTTAAAACAGATATCATGACTGAAACAGAACCTCATGACTGAACCATCCTGCATTATTTCCAAACCAGAGCCTACGTTGGTTTTATTCATTCATTCAATGATACACAAAACATGAATCATTAAAATGATTGTGGAAGGACCAACAGGCACAGCCCAAAACTGTTCCTTCCCCGAATCCCAAGTTTCAGTACAAATCAGTTTCTACAAGTTTCCAAATAACTGATAATTTGTTTACAGGAGGTATTGCTGATCTCTTGCTTCGTAATTGAACTGGCAATTCGGCTGTACGCGGTTCCGCCTCTACTGGAGCTGATCACGGCCAAAACAGAGATAGAGCTGACAGCCGGAGTAGGGCAGGAGGTAGGCTACCATGACCTGGGACCCCTCAAGCACTGTCCGCACTACTTGGCAGTGCACTCCTCCTTCCGTCGCGTCCACCTCTATGTTGCCATTGGCAATATCTTATCTCTCGTCTGCACCGCTCTGCACCTTCAGTACATCGCTCAGTACTGGGTAGCCAGGACCGCTTGTCCCTGATTCACTGCTTGCTTTTTTATGAAGCAACATATATTATAGATATATCTATATTATATCTAGTTATATATATTCCATATAATGTCCTATTTATTTCATTTTTAAATTAGTTTAGGACAACTTAGGAACAAATATTTAACTTTCAAGTTAGTTTTATTGCTACTGTAATTTGAATACATTATGTTTTCAATCAATCGTTTGTGACAATGTAGGAAATAATATTCTATTTTAAAATCGTGGTATGTAAAATAATGTTGAAAATTAGTCTTAATACTAAAGACTTGTATAGCGGTAAAATATATTATAACACGCCAAAGACATTTATGATTACTGCAAACCTTTAAAAACTTGCTAGTTACAAAAACTGTCATCTAATAACTCTTATTTAGACTATAATTTTTCTATAGAATATAGATGTGTATAAGTTATAAAATAGCTATATTACAAATTCATTTTATACGAAACTGTATGATATTATAGTTTGTTTGAATGTATTACAATGGTAACTGTATGTCAATATTTATTTATAATATATTTTTAGCAAAATAATTCAAGAATTTGAAGCAAGATGATTCGCACTTATTTAATAAAGACAAATAATTATCAGAATGTTTCCATATTTTTCTTATTGACCTTGATAATTTCCTAATTGCTCAAGTACCTATCTTGAATAGATGCATCGATGATTACCGTGCCCTTTATAATGTTATTTAATTTTTTCATACCATGAGCAGTTGACATTATATACTTGATCTATGTCTGCACAATGATCTGAAAACTTTTTTAAAGAAAGTCATAAAGTGCTACAGTACGGTAGTGTGTATTGGTAATATTTCTGGGTAGTGGAAACACGAAATTGTTGCAATAAATCTCTAATTTGCGAAATATGGATGATTAGTCGATTTCAGAAGCTATAATTCCATACTATTTTTAATCTTTGAAGATGATTTACTACGGTACTCTGAGGTTAACACTGGAAGGTATACTTTAGTAATTTTTCTGTATGAGATTACCTTTTTGTTCTACAAAGAAAAATATTGCTCAGACCGCGTCTAGAACTTAAACCAACTTAAAAACATATATCATGGCTGACAGTATTTTTTTCTGTTACATAAACATGGTTCATACAGCTTATAAACCTATAGTCGTAAAAAATACAAATGTATCCTTTTACGTTTGTATATTTGTGTTCCTTCAAGTATACATTTCTAAACAATATTAAGATACTGTACAATCTTCTAAATAATTGATACCCAACCGAAATCATCAACATTACATTCATCAATAACAAAATCTTTAAATTTTTCAATTGAAACAGTGATATTAATATTGAAATTAGCTTGAGTGTTGACAATTTTGATAATTCAGACTCCAGAGGGATGAGAATTCTCTTTGATTCGCTGATACCAAGGTACCTAGTATTCTAGGTACATTGGCTTATACGGTCACTGTGATACGGTCCTTAGACCAGTTATAGAACTTGTGATACGGAGATACGGTCACATACGGTTTTTCATATTTTTGTCACGGTGTCGCGGTTTTTTACATATAAGCTGTGCCAACATTTGAATAATAAAATAGAATTTAGTTGGAGAAATCCATGCAATTCTTAGTTCAATGAGGAGAAAAAAGAATAGTTAAGAAAAAAATGAAATCCAAAATTATTTGACACTTATATTTAAATACTTTTAAATAATTGAAAAAGGTTATACAATGTAAAGTCGAGAGTACTCAGCTGTTTAGTCGCTGAAGCTGTCTGCTGAAAAATCGGCGTTCTTGCTCTTGGAAAAATATTAACCTCTCTTTAAGAATATCATGTTTTTGTACCATAATTTCTAAGATTTGATGATTATTGTTTTTGTTTATCACTTGTTTAATAAATTATAAAATCTAGTGCGTTTATATTATCAAGTGCCGTGTTCTTTCATCTTTACAATGAGAAAAATAACAATTGTTGGTCAAATGATTTCAAAAAATTATAAGTTCCTATGCCCATTACTTTCTTGTTGTGAGAGCAATAAAATTAGAAGATTTTTGAGCAATGAAAACAGGTAGGTACCTATCTTAAAGTTTAATTCAATAATAGATTATAAGTATCTTAATTATATGCATATTCATTCATTCAGTCGTATGGTCCGACGCCAACATCAGCCTTGAAATTCTTTTTTTTCTTTTCAGGAAATAAATAATAATCAGGTCTTAGACCCTCGTCTCTAAAACATATAAAAGTTTCAGTCCTAGCCTGAAAAGGTCTATGACAGGGTGCCCAGGCAAGAGATTTGGCGAAGTATGAGAGGAAAAGGTGTACCAGAGAAGTATATTCGATTGGTGCAGGAGATGTACAAGGGAGCCATCACTCGAGTGAGAACCAGTGTGGAAAGGACCTAAGAGTTTCATGTGCAAGTTGGCCTTCACCAGGGTTCAGCACTTAGCCCATATCTGTTTGATCTGCTCATGGGTGCATGTGTCAAGAAGCCAGCACCATGGTGCATACTATTTGCAGATGACATCGTGCTCTGTGAACCTACCAAAGATCAGTTGGAAGAAGGGGTGGAAAGCTGGAGGAAGACTTTGGAGGAAAGGGGACTGAAAATTAGCCGATCAAAAACAGAGTACCGTACATGGTATTGGGAAACAATGATTGGCTACCCTTACAGCTTGAAGGAAACCAACTCCAACTAGTTGCAAGTTTCAAGTACCTGGGTTCAAGTGTACAGAGAGATGGAGAGCTTGATTTAGAAATACAGCATGAACTGGAGAAAAATGAGTGGTGTGGGTTCAAGTGTACAGAGAGATGGAGAGCTTGATTTAGAAATACAGCATAGAATAAATTGTGGATGGATGAACTGGAGAAAAATGAGTGGTGCTATTTGTGATAAGAGAGTGAATTGTCAAATGAAGGGAAAAGTTTATAGATCAGTTGTGAGGCCAGCTATGCTGTATGGAACAGAAACATTTCAAAGAAACAGGAATGAAAGATGGAAGTGACTGAGATAAGAATGTTAAGATAGATGTGTGAGGTTACAAGAGATAAAATAAGAAATGAATTGATTAGAGGCACTGTAAAAGTTGGACCACTGGGAAAGAAAATGCAGGAGACAAGGTGGTTTGGGCATGTACAGCAACGGGAGGAGGATTATGTTGGACGAAGAGTGCAGGATTTGGTTTTGATGGTGTGAGAGGACGAGGTAGACCTAGGATGAGGTGGGGAGATAGAATAGCGGCCGACTTGCGGGAGAGTGGTTGGGGGAGAGAGGAAGCATTGGATAGGGCTTTGTGGAGAGGCAGACTAATAGAAATGAATGCCGACCCCATTTAAATGGGATAAGGCACAGCCAAAGAAGAAGAAGAAGAGTCCTAGCCTGAAAATAAAAATATTCAGTTCTTCTTCCAGTCACTCACAATTCTATGCATATTGACTATTTGCAATAGAAATGAGAAACAGTATGATATGGGGTTGTATCCTCCCCCGAACATGGATATTTTTTGGGCTGGATCAGCTACAGAAATCCGCCTTTCTATGTCATATTTTCATGATTGTAGTTGAAAAGTGTCACTGCTTTTTATATAGTAGTTCATATCATTAAACAAGCAATAACATTACAGTACTTAAGCTGCATTCTGCAGCTTTCTCTACAGAGTAGACTACCCCCAAAATTTCCGAGTTATGATCAATAGGAGTAGTTTCTACCGTGAATAGGGGGACTCATCCCCCAATATCTGAAAAAATGGTTTTATCACTTGAAATTTTACAATGTTATAACTTTTCCATGTTCATATTATTGAATAATAGATTGGCAGGCCTGATCTGCCTGTAATAATACGTAGTTTGATTTGTTCTCTAATATTTTCAATTAAACTAATTTTACTTACGTTCGAAGTTATTAAGTGCTGTTTTGCGAAGAATGTGAAATAGCGTTTTCCCAGGGAAGGCTGAAACGGTTTCGGTGGCCGTATGATTTTCTTTTCGTAAACGATTTGTTGGCTTGTCTGGATTTTAACTCACTCTTTGTGCCGGATGAACATTGCATTAACGGTAAAGTGACGTGAATTTTGTTACAATCTTGTGCATGTTTGATGAACAACGTCTACCTCTGAGCGTGTTGTGATCATATTGCCGGCAAGCAGTCAACGAAGATTCAACAATAAACTTGGTGCGATAAGATAAAAATTAAAGTTTAGCCTCCTACCGGCGCTAGAGCGTTTGATTATCACCTGTTGACATTATTGTTTGCTTACACCGATATCCTAGCAACGATCTAAGCGCAATTTTTGAATTTCAAAATGAATGAACGCTTAGTGACCCAAATTAGACGCGAAAAAGTAAATAGTGACGAACAGAGATTGGAACTCAGTGATTTAAAAAACGAACTGTGCAACGACTTGGTTATTGATTTCGCTATAAATATCAGAAGTTCACTTGCGAGTATTGCAGATATATCAACGGAAAATGCTGTCGCTGACGTAATACCGCATATTATTGAAGTGCTAAATAAGTTGGACAATGTAATTTCAGACAATAGTGACCTAAGAAAAATGCTCACAGATATATCAGATGAAAATGAATCGATTGCTAGGCTTCTGAAAGAAGAGAAGAATAAAAGAAAGGAACATTTTGAGGACTCTTTAGTGTATGAGGAGTGGGCTGAGAAAGAGAATACAATGTTGAAAACTAGTATTGAGTTTCTTGAGGCGGAAATAAAAATTTTGAAAGAGGATCTATTAAACAAAACTGCGATAATTGACGAAATAAATAATCAAAATAATTTAATGGGACGACGAAATGATTTCAATAATCTTAGTATAAACCATCCTCAAAACGATTTCATTAGGCCTAGAATTACGAACAAATCTAAAGCCCTTCATAGAGAGTCGAATGCTATTCCAGTGAATAATAGATTTGCCCTGCTTTCTACGGAGGATTCGTCAGTTTCTGCATGTGGGTCGTATGTAAATGAATGCATGATGGGAACGGAGGGCCACCTGTGTGCAGAGACAACGCCAGTGAACCGAAATAAAAAAGAAAACAATTAGATATCAAGGAAAGCGAAAATGAGACTGAAAAACTATTTACAGAAAGGAAGAAGAAAAGATTGACAGTTTTATCTGATAGTCAAGGAAAATAGCTAAGTAGATACCTGACAAATCTAGGAGATGAATTTGACATTTTTGTATATTCGAAACCAGGAGCAAAACTCAAAACACATAGTTCAAGACGGTTTTAATTTTATTAGTGATTTCACAGAGAAGGACACTGTTATTCTGATGGGGGGAACCAATGATTGTCATCGTAATGAACCTTATCAATTGACTGTACTTCAGGGATTAGAAACACTTTTGAGATACAAGCTAAAAACTAACATTCATGTTTGCAGTATTCCTCACAGATACGATGAACCTGAACTCAACAAAAGTATCTTTCATGCTAACTCCATTTTATCAAAGACTTTGAATGATTACAAAGGTGAACTCGGTCTTAGCTTCAAAGATATAAACTGCTTTCTCAAGAGATGGCATTTTGCCAAACATGGTCTTCATCTAAACAGACGAGGAAAGGCGGTGTTGGCAAATCATCTACTGACGCAGGTCACAAAGAGGACTATAATTGATGGCGACAGGATCAACTCTAAGATGACTGGTGAGAGACTACGAGTAGGCCTAGATGCAGTCCCAGCCCAGACTCCGGATTCGGTCCACAACTCTATGATAGAGAACAGTCATGACTCGCCCAAACCAACACAAAAAACAATCCCAGAAAAAGTGCACTATCCTGAAACTAGCCCTGTGAACTTTAATGTTGTAGGAGTCAATGATAGTGACATTGAAAGTATATCATCTGATTCTGTTGATGTAAATTTTTTAGGAATGGACGAAATATACAAAATAATCAACTGAATATATTACTCTGGAATGTACAGGGAATAACACAAATTAACAAACTAGATGAAATTAATTTATTCTTTGAAAATTTAAATGTTAGGCCTCATATTATCTGTCTGTCTGAGCACTGGGTGAGAGATGGTGACTTATTTCTATTAAATAAATTCCATAACTTCAAACTTATTTCAAATTTCTGTAGATCTGAGAAAATTAGAGGAGGTTCTTGTATACTAGTTAGGCAGGATATAGATTGTGAACCAATCAAAGATTGTACAAAGTTCAATCTAGAGCAATATTTTGAATGCTGCGGTATTAAAATAACAGGGTTTTTGAACATTGTTGTCATAAATATTTATAGACCACCTATAAATTCCAAACTCTCATTAAATAAATTTTTTGATCGTCTTAGTGGGCTGTTAGAGTTATGCTCCAGAAAATTTCCAAGACACAAACTAATAATAAGTGGAGATTTTAATATAGATACCCTGAAAAACTCACTTCCCTGTTCAAGGCTAAGTGAAGTGCTAAGCTCTTATAATTTAACCCTACATTTTACACAGGCAACTAGGATTGCAAAGGACTCTCTGACATGCATAGATAATATAGCATCAGACTCAGCAATAAACAAACTAATGTGTAAAAATTCAATAATTGAAACTTGTTTGTCCGATCACACAGCACAGTTAGTTCAGTTTCCTTATAATACATTGACGTCTTTTAAATCATTTCAATTAAACTCAAAAAATTCAAAAAAATTTACAAAACTTATAAGAATATTTTCTAAACAGAACATCTCCAAATTCAAGCTTTTCTTGGACCAAGAAGACTGGACAGACCTATATAATATGCTCAGTATAACGTCTAATTCTAATACTCTATACAAGGTGTTCATTCGAATAGTACTATCACACTTTGAGGAATCTTTTCCTAAAAGATGTACAACAAAAAAAGTAGCGCACAAGAAATTAAAGGATGGGTCACACCAGGGATTCGTATATCATGTGCGAGGGCCAGAGAATTGCATAACCAGACTAAAAATAATAACAATTTTGAATTTTTGCAATATTTCAAAAATTATAAGAGAGTCCTTAACAGATGTATCAGAGCTGCAAAAATAAAATATAATAGCAACAAAATAAAGAATGCATCTAACAAAACTAAAATGGCCTGGAAGATTGTTCGGGAGGAAACAAATATCAAACAAGATGATAGAGAGCTAACAAAGGTATTTCCCAATAAAAATATAGATGATATTTTGAATTCTTTCAATGAACATTTTATAAACGTTTGTAGCACACTAAATCTTATTCCGGACATACACAAAGCTCTAAACTATTGTAGAAAATATCCAAAATCAAATAACTTGCTCATATCTTTAGAACCAGTTACTGAAAAAGAGATAATTGAATTAGTTAAAAAATAAATTTATCTAAAACACCTGGCTGGGATGAATTTCCTCCATTCCTGCTCAGAATTTGTGTGTTATCATTAGCAAAGCCAATGGTGTCTCTGATTAATTCTTCATTTAGAAGTGGAGTGTTTCCGGACTTTCTAAAATATTCAACCGTGATACCAATATTTAAAACGGGCGATGAAAGCGAATTCAGTAATTACAGACCAATTGCTATTTTATCAGCATTTTCTAAAATTTATGAAATGGCAGCTGCTTCCAGATTAATTAAATTTTGTGACATGAACAACTTACTTCACACGGATCAGTACGGTTTTCGTAAGGGCAGGAATACAACTGGGGCCATTTATGAATTCATATCAAGTCTCTCATTGGCTGTTGATGGATCGCAGTTTGTTGCCGGCATCTTCTGCGATTTATCAAAGGCATTCGAATGTGTGAATCATACTATTTTGTTGGAAAAGCTTCGCTGTTATGTTGGGACAGCCTTCAATTGGTTTAGCTCTTACTTGAATAATAGACAACAATGTGTGAAAGATAAAGAATCACTTAGGTCTTCTACCTTTTCAAAAATAACGAATGGAGTACCTCAAGGATCAATACTTGGGCCTCTATTATTCATCATCTATGTAAACGATTTCCCTGAGTCAGTTTCCCAATCAAGACTTATAATGTTTGCTGACCGCATTAATATCAGACAAAAATCACAAAACTCTAGCTGGTAACATAAAAAAAGACCTGGAAAACATAACTGATTGGCTCAAAGCAAATGGCCTCTCTCTCAACTACAGTAAAACTTATCAGATGGAATTTAGTTACAGAAGAACCAACTTGAGAAGTTTTCTCCCTCTTTATGATAATGGACTAAAAACAGCTAAATCTTTAAAATTCCTAGGAGTTACAATAGATGAGGGACTAAATTGGAAAGAACATATAAAAAATCTCACGACGAAGTTGAACCGTGCATATTATGTTATTCTCAAGCTATCTCATTCAGTTGATAGAAATACACTCATCACCGTATACTATGCCTATGTCTATTCCCACCTATGCTATGGAAATATTTTCTGGGGAAACTCGACTGACAGCTATAAAATATTTTTAATTCAAAAAAGATCATTAGGGTGGTTTTTGGTTTAAGAGCTAGAGATACATGCAAATCTATTTTTCGGGAATCGAAGATCCTCACTCTGCCTGCCATCTACATATTTCATTTGTTAATATTCATAAAGAGTAATATCCATAAATTTAATTTTTGCACAGACAGACATAACTATTCTACGCGTAATCAGAGCTTGATATTATACCCTATTCACAGACATGCCTCTTACGAAAGAAACCCTTCTTATTCAGGAATAAAATTGTATAATAATAAGTTACCCGAGGCCATCCGTAAAATTGATTCATTGCCGCTGTTCAAAAAAACTATCAAGTCAATGTTAACTGAGAGTCTACTACTCAGTGGCAGAGTTTATTGTTGATAGATTTTGATTTATTCTATTATTGTGAATAGTTCTATAACTGTGACTTGAAATGTTATCGATTTTATTTTATGATTCTATCATATATGTTATTGTATTTTCTTGTATGTACCTATATATTATTATATCTGACAATTTACGTATCAAACGGGAATATTCCCGGACATGATGTTATGTAATGATGAGTAATAATAAATAATAAAAATATAATACTGTTAATATACTCTTATTTCAGATCAGGCCCAATTAAAATGTCATATAAAGAGTTTGGAGAATCACACACAACGTCCGATGTACCTATAGTCATCATGCATGGTCTATTTGGTTCAAAAATGAATTGGAATTATGTATCAAAAGAAATTCATACAGCCTTGCAAAGAAAGGTTTGGATCATTAGGCTTGTAAAGAATTCCTTTAATATTCTAGTTTCTAGTCTACAATAATCATTTTCATTGCGGATTATGCCCACCTGAAATTTCAGCATGCGCGTGGGTAATGGAAATTGAGAGGGTGATGAGATGATCAAACGTCCATGCCTACTGGCGGGATTCGACTAGGTATCGCTTGTAGACTAAAAGGTTCAATGCCATTACGCCTTGGTTATTTTGGCTAACCTGGCATATTTATTATTTTATAATTACAGTATACACAGTTATATAGTATGTGTAGTATTGCTAATGTACTGATCACACAATATGTCCTCATACACCAGATCACAATTACCTACTTCTTGCTGTTTATTTGAAAAGATAGAAACATAGATAAGGACTATACGAGCGTCTTAAATGCGCTGAATTGTTTTGCTCGTTAGGGTGTGATTATATTGAGTCACCTAGGGTCACTGTTTATGACTTATCGAATTGAGAACTGAGTTTGGGACTTTATTTGGGGATTGAGTTTAGAGATTTTTACATAAATTTTGATGTGAAGTTCCATTAGAAGTCGAGAACAATCTCTGGAACTTATAACGTTCTAAAATTGATAATGTTAGTATACAGTATTAAATTTTTCACATTTTTTTGTAAAATGCGCATGGAACGCATGTGCAAGTGCACGTCGAATCATGCATGAGCCGAAAAAACATATGATAGTGCCATTGAAACACATTGTGACTTGTATTTTTCTGCTCACACTGAACGCAACTAACACAAATTGTGCAAGCTTGCAGTGCTTGCTATTGCTCTTCCAAGATTTTGTTTCTCATCTGCACACTTGGTTATGCATAACCAAGCTTGCACTTGTACAAATATGCATTTAATGTGATCACACCCTTAGCCTGATGAATTGTTTCTTATGAAGTGTACTATACGAGTGTAATATTCGATTAGACGCCATACATTAATATTGGATTGGATTAGAGGCCATGCATTCTAAAAAAAGCGAAATAAATTCAGCGGTTCTAAGACGCTCATATAGTTGAGGCCTGAAGTAGGCTGTGTTATCGGTCCTCGTAGCATAGTTGGAAGAGCTGAGTATATTTTACTATATTAATATAATACCTACTGTAAAGTTGAAGAAATATTATCGTACTGAAGCTCTACTGTATAGAGGTAATAATTTTTGTAATTACAATTTAATTCAACTTCCTTGGATTTTTTCATCAAATATGTTTTAAAAAGTATTTTCCAGTACTTCATTCAATTCTGATTCTATAGTAAACATTAAATTAACAATATAAATTTAAAGTGTTATTCATTGTGTAATTGTTGAGATTTCAATTATATAATAATTGCAATTTAATATATTACAATGGTTGCTTTTTTAAATGATTACATAGAAATGGGTGAGTGTTGATCTATGTCTTGAAATTTGTTAGTAGAAACATCTCTAATCAACCTGTGGAATTGTTTTCAATCTCAGTTCATAAGAACGTCATAGAAATCGAAATACAATACTATTGCAAAATTTAGTCATAATATAGAGGTATCAAGGTACGGTATTCAATTTTATAACTGTTCCAATTTAATATTTCAATTATAAGAATCTTTACAAGAGTCTCTAATAAGAAAAAACTTAAAAATAGGTTGTAATAATAATGTATTTATATTCGTATAGAAAAATTGATAAATTTATTTTCTTGTTGATAGGTGTTCACTGTCGATGCACGGAATCACGGTGACAGCCCGCATACACCAGATCACAGTTATCTACTTCTTGCTCAAGATTTGAAAGCATTTCTTCAAGAAAGAAACATTGATAAAGCTGTCCTGATTGGCCATAGCATGGGTGGAAGAGCTGTGATGTATTTCACTCTTACAAACGTGAGGCTTCATGATACACCCTCCGATTCAACATATTTTTTGCAGATCTCAATTCAATCCATCAAAAAACTTTATGGGATTATAATTTATTGTTCTTATTCAATCAGCTATTTAACTATTGTTTACGACTTACGATAATACGAGGATTTGTTGACGGATAAACAAATCAATAATAATATGGTATTAGCCTGTCTGGCTCAGATCTTCTGTTATTGGAATACCTATGAGATACTATATGAGTAAAATTTAAATTTACCAAAAACATTGATACTACAAGCCTAAGTTGAATATCAATTTAACGATCACTATATTAGTTTAAGATCACTTCATGATCACTATTGTTAATTTGTAAAGGAACTAATCAACAACTTGCAGTAGCTGAAATACATTTCAGGCTTTTCAGGAAGTTCTTGAGCATATTTTCAATGATTATTCTAATCAATTTTTCCGATTTGTAAACATAACTCATTATGCAAAGTGAGTCATATGGTATGGAAACCTTTCTATAAGTGGAGACTGTAGATATAATACTGCAACTTTCAGGATAAGTTATTGGTCGAATACTCTACCGTACAACTTGACATACAACTGAATATTAACCCTTCATAAGAGGGTGACTCAGGGGTTGTAACTAAAATAATTTAAATGTAAACACCCATTGTGTGGTACATCATTTTAATGTAGTAGTAACTGTATTTTTTTATGTAGTTGAAACAACATTATTTCTTTTCTTATCAATTCTAAAAATGTCTGTTTTATTCATGTTAGTGTACGAGTATGAGCTCTGTAATTACAGTAATTAAAATACTGTATAACATTTTGATTGTTTTAGCCGCATCTAGTTGACCGACTAGTAGTATGCGACATTTCACCAGTTGGCACTGGTCGTGGGTTCCAAGAAATGAACGATATCATCCAAGCAATAAGGGATGTCAATCTGAACGAACTAGCAAATCTGAAGAATATTTCCCAAGCCAGAATGAGAGCAGAGAAACTAATAACAGAAAAATTGAAACTGGTAATTCAATTCTCATCCTTACAATACTACATTAGAGAAAATGTTGAAATTGTCTCTCTTCAGACCTCTTTATTAGACAAGCTATTTATAGGAACCATTGTTTTTGTACTTGTTATGTGAATCACTTTTATATTATAAATATATCTTCTCACATGATTTGCAATACGTTTAATCTAGAAAGAACGCGAAATAACGAATTGTTGTATCCAGAAAGACTAGGGTTTTTAGAGTGCATCAATAAACTTGTCGTTTGAATCGCATATTCAATTTTCCCCACACTCTTGCAAATTTTCTGATTTCATCTGCAATTAGTTCGCAAAATATAACGTCTACACGTTATTTATTCACAAAGGAGAGTTTTAACAACTATTTTGTTATGAAACCCCGTTCAATAATATAATGAGAAATTTGTATTAATTTCTAATAGCTTCTAATATTTTAAATACTTTTTAAGAAAAAATTTCTTTTTATTAAATATATATCCATTTCCTTCTTTTCTAGTTTTCAATTGTTTTTCTTTGATTTTAGGATAGAAGAATAGCCAACTATCTAGTAACTAATTTGAGGGAAGATGGATCAGGAGGCTATTCATGGAGAGTAAATCTAGATGCTATTCATAAGAATTACGATCCCCATATCACCGTATTTCCACTACCAGAAAATGCACACTACGATGGACAAACCCTGTTCGTTGTTGGAAAACAGGGTGATTTTGTCAAGTGAGTAAATTCATTTATATTATTATAATTTATTATAAAAACAAGGTTAGTGATGCATATTGAAGATTCCAATAATTGATATTTGCATAAAAGAGTTGGCAACTTCACTGAATCCTACCTTTTCAGAAATGCATTAAGAAAAAACATTTATAAAAGACACATGCGTGATACGGTAACTCATGACACGTTAATTTGACATAAAGTAGATCTCATTCAAGTTTCTGGTTCATTTGTAAGAAAGTTTATATCAACTTTACACATTTTTGCAACAAACTTTCAATACTAGCTTCTTTAATTAAAGCAAGCATTGCATTTCATTTGCATGAAGAGCTCTTGATGAAATGACAAGTCTACAAAACAGTAAACTGAACCCAATTTAGTCCCTTGTACCTAGCCTTGAGGTTTAGATTTTTTGTAGGTAGAGAAGATTAATTGTGGCCCCTGGCCATCCCGTCTATTTTTGGGGTAAGGGTGAGGAACTTGGTACTTCTTGTCACCAAGACTGATTTTTTTCACTTTCAACGAGCGTTTGAGGGGTCACACTTATCTCGCAGCCTCTGCTAGGTGTGATGTTTTTTTTCGGTAGCTACTTGACTAATCCACTGAAACTATTTACAGAAAGGTTTGTTTGCTTGCCAACTTATTGGCTTATCTATTTTTTTGCAGACCAGAAGAGCACGACGAAATCAGAAGGATATTTCCCAAAGTGAAATTCTTGGAATTGGATGCTGGTCATTGGGTTCATGCAGATAAACCGCAGGAATTTATTGCAGGCGTTTGCGATTTTCTCAAAAGCAGCTGAAGATTATGTTATAGGACTTGATACACTCATATCCTAGTCACAAGTTATATGTTACATTTTTAAAAATTATATTTTTGTTGAATTGTAATATTTTTAAATACTTACTTATTCCTCAGCTCTACAGGTCGTACAACCCTTGGCCTCCCTCACAAAGCCTCTTCATCTCCCCCGATCCTCTGCCTGCCTTTTCCAGTTGCGAACTCCAAGCGTTCTCAAATCCTGCTCCACATCATCTGGCCATCTATTCCTTAGCCTTCCTTTACTTTCCAAATACAGGTATAAAACTATATTGAACCAATAAATAAAAAACTATTTGAACCAATCCCGATTTTTCCCAACATTCCATGGTGCAAAGCTGGTTTTATGTATGTACTAGTCTGTACGCGTGCCTCGCACGGAACTTTCACCCTGTAAAATGGGGTATATTTACATTTATGGTATATCCCATATTTACATTTGCTTATTATTATGTATGTTTGAAAAAGAGCTGCAAATCTCAATTTGTCATAAAATAATAGGTCAAAATCAGATCATTCCGGATATTATTCAATTTAACAATGCTGCTTAAGCAGTGATGCAAAACGACCTCGTCTATTACAATCAGCGGTTCACATTTCAAATATATACTACATTACATTTCGAACCGTTGTCATACAGTTTATTAATTTAGGGTTTCGTTTCTGTGATAGCGGCACGGCCGACGATTAAAATTATTATTTTCAACTTCAAATCGTACCTACTCATTTATTAAAACTGAAAATACTGCAGGTCTACTGTAGTAGGCACTGTACTTACAGAAAGTTTACTACACTGTAAAATCATAATGAAAGGTTCCTGTTTTTGTTTGCATGTTTTTAATCGTTGCTATTAGTTTTTATTGTGATATTCACTTTCTTGGTAAGGGCTACTCGTATTTTTAATTTTTATATTTCTGAACAGCACCTCGCTTTTACTTTTCTCGCAATTTGGATAGGATCTTTAAAATAACATAATGCTAAACCCTATTTTCCTCATCATAATGTGAGGATAAAAAGGATGAGCCATTTCGATAAATAATGGGAGTTGCTATTTAAAATCTTTGAATTACCATTCTGATCTACCATCTCCTAAATATATAGTAAGATTCACTTTTAAGTCAATGAAAATTATAGGATATCATAGTTGCCAGGTTTATTTTTTCACCATCTCCTATAGTAGATATCTGTGATTTAGGTCAGCTGATATCTCAAATACCGTATATCATAATTATTCACCAAGAAAATCTTTCAAGACAAATGAATCAAGTTTCATAATTGAGATTAATAAATATTATGATTCATAATATTTTTTATAGCCTACAAACTTCTTAAAATGCATGAATTCAGGGCTACTTATATGTATTTATAAAATATAATTATAGTACCATCTTCACTGGTGTGGATCACTGAAACTAGTTGTTATAATTTGTATTTTTAATCTATTATTCTATTAATTTCAATAAAGGATACTATAATTATATTTTATAAAAAAAGCCTACAAACTATTTGGAAACGGTGCGAAGTTGCAAAAGGATAGAGCCATCCGTTTTGTCTAATGACAGTCAAGGATAGGAAACCAATTTTGAATTCTGTATTGTTATCTCGAGTGAGTTAAGTTACAGCAAACCAATGTTAATGAGGAATTTGAAACGTGAATATCACTATAGGTATAAGTATTTTTATAACGAAAAGCAAAGTTATCAAACTGTTTACTGACCAAAAAAATAACATCATTTATCACAAGTAAAAATAACATCATTTATCACCAGTAAAAATACTGAAGTATCTTGTTGGCTGATTTCTAATGACATCAGGTATTCTTACCAGTAATTAGTGATAATGAAATTTTTGGTAAATTTAGTACAAACCCAACATAAATAAATTTACAAGGGTAGTTTTACCACATAAACTACGATATGTATAATTTGTGTGAGACTGATTATTGGAGCAAATAATCTTAATTAAACGTGGTGAGTAAATCAAACTCAGTTGGAATATTAAATAGCTTTACTCAATAATTATTCATAAAGTGAAGAATATAAAACTTTATACCCACTAAAGATTGGATACTGTCCTATTGTTCACAACAATGAAATAAAATATTTACACAACTTTGTATCTAGATTTGTTGATGCTATGATGAGCAGAGGTCTGCAACTTGAGAAGTTCCTCTTTGATGAGACGAGTGATTTCGATTTTGGCTTTGGAGACGGCCAACTCGTTGGTGCTCTCAATGGCAAGGAAGAGCTTGCGTTCGCCCTCGGGCGGTGCCTTGCCGGAGGGGTAGTAGGTGCCCCTGACGGTGATGCCGGCCTCCGAGTACTCTGAGATCTGAGCGAGCGCCTCCTTGGAGGTGACTCGCCAGCGCGCCTGCTGAGGAAAGTCGTTGATCTCGAGCTCTTCCTCGTACTTGCGGAAGGTCTCGACTGCCTCCTCCTCCTTATTGTCCTCCTCCTCACGCGGCTGGTAGTTGAGCCGTGTGTTGAGCTTGGCAGCCAGTTGCTCGGCCACCGTCTTGGCGGTGATGATGGGCTGCGACCCGCCGCCCTTGAGGATGGCCTCAGCCGCCTGCTGCGTGGCGCCCTTCGCCTCGGCGCCCAGGTTCTTGGCCATGTTGATGCGCGACGCCAGCCGCCGAGCCAGCTCCAGCTTGTCAGTCGACGGTTGTCCTCCCACCCCTTGAGTCGCCGCCGCCGCCGCAGCCGCTGCCGCCGACCCGAGCGGCGCCTTAATCTCTTTCACTATCCTCTTCGGTGCCAGCATGCTTTCAATCTGCTGATCAATGTCGTTCTCGAGATCCTCATCGTCAGAGTCCTGCAGACCGAGAGCCGCTTTCTGGAATTTCTTCTTCTCATTGACCATCATGGCCTCAGTCTCGTCGAACTTGAACCCTTTGCCGCTGAAGCCGCCTCCCGTGTGCACCTTCTTGCCCTCGGCGGCCTGCTTGGCCTTGTAGTTCTCCCAGAGTGCCCTGACCGCGTCCGGGACGGCGACCGTCGACTGCTCCAGCGCCCTGATGATGTCGCCCGTGTAGCGCTCCTGTTCCGGCGTGATGAATGTGTACGAGTGGCCCTTGTTGCCTGCTCTGCCTGTGCGACCACACCTATGCACATAGTCTTCGTAATGGTTCGGACAGTCGTAGTTCACTACTAGAATCAATTGTTTCACGTCCAACCCTCTAGCTGCCACTGATGTTGCTACCTGAAAAACAACAATCCATAAATAATTATTTATATAATTAAATTTAAACAAACACGATTACATAAAAATAAGAAATTATTATCGATAGAAAATCAGTAAAATATTTTAATAAATTTTATTGAATGAGACTTTTGATGTACTTGTAATTTATCAATGTAAGATTCAGAAGACCAAGTATTATAAACCCACCTAGAATTAAAATAAATACTACAATTAATTGAAAATGGGGAATGAAATAGTTTCCAAATAATTAAAACATACAAGAAACTGTAAAAAAATTAATTTCCTAGTAATAGTGGAGGTGATTATGGTACTCATTTATTCAATATATAAATGAACTAGCAGGAACCCGTGCTTCGCAAGGATCTATTTTCAAACTTGATAATCTGAAAACTTGACGTAATGACGTTTTGAAGAATTGAAAATAGGCCTATAACCATCCTTGGTTAATTAAGAATCTAGCCCATATTCAAAATTTCAAGTTAATTAGTCCAGTAGTTCAGACGTGATGATGCGTCAAACATAATTTTCCTATCCCGTACGTGTATAAACCAACTCTTTATTTTATTATAGCGCCAGAAGTGCCTCAAACACAATAGTAGGTACTACATGAACTTTTTAAAAGTGATTTGAAAAAAAAAGTTAAAACAACAGAACTGAAAGTTGCCAACCTCCATTTAGAGAGGCTTTTGTTTGAGCCGAATGAAATCTTCTATCTTCTATATATATAAAAATGAATGTCTGTTTGTGAATGTGTGTTTGTTCCCTATGACTTGAAAAATACTTGACATAACGGCATGAAACTTTGGGAATATGTTGTGTGAATATTGGGGATGGTTTCTGACCAGAAATTTCAATAGGGTGGCTAATAATGATTATTTATTGATCCATTTTATCGGCTACCGAAGAACGGAAAGAAGATCATGATTCAAGATCATATTGAGATAATATGATTCAGCATCTAAAGTTACCAGCTGTAATAAACACGTCACCCTATGATAAATTGTGTAGACTACTGGTATTACAACGGTAGTTTGGAGTTGAAGTGTAGTTGATTGGTAGGCTACCAGCTGTAGATAATGGTTCCTAAGTCCTATACAAATAATTATCACTCCCCTATCATTGAGTAACCGGAAAATGTTGGACAAAAATTATTCACCTCATGGTTGAGAATTGTTCATATTGCATTCATTAATGGCAGAATAATTTACATTTTTTTTAAATTTAGCTTAGCTTGTCCTAAAATGGAAGATGGAAAGTACATCGCATATTTCCTGGACCATCTATTAACAATCAACAACTATGAAAACATTGAATTCATCTTTGAAACACTGATTTATCCTATCTATTTTATTTTTTATTCAACACCTTACTGTTAGATATTACTACCAATTTATTGATTGAGAAGAATATGTTTTGGGAATAATGGATGCTGCATGACTAAGCACATAGGAAGTTCGTATTCAGATGTAAATGAAAATATTGATTGTCAGATAAATTTAATGATTCACCAAATAAAGTAAAGTGTGACATGAGATACATTGACTTTTTGGCAGTACGAAGTTCGCCAGGTAAGCTAGTTGTAAATAAAGTTTTATTATTAATAGTCAACGCTGAAAAAAGACAGGCTCAATCACCAGGAATACTATAAATTCTATGAAGGACCAGTAAGCCATTAATTTTGAGTAGGCTAGTTCAATCACTTCCATTATGGACACTGAATACATTCAGTCATGGACAATCAATACGTATGAAATTTATTAGCTACAAAAAAACCTTGATTGAAGTGACCCCGACTACTACAATATGAATAACCATTTAGATCAAATATAAGAAATTACTCACATCTCTCATCAACTCATACGTTTTGTTCACAAAATATTAACACAAAAATATAAGTTATATTGAATGAACCCATGGGTAGTACTCAAGTTTGTCTTTTACTGGCCGTGCTACAAATAAATGTTACATTTATACAGTAGGTTTATGTTTGACATCTCGTTTTTGTAATCTTATTGTCTATTAAGAAATCTTTCAATGTGATTTTTGTTTGCAATAAAATTTGAATTTGATAAAAGAATTATCAACAAACTCCCAACCAAAGAAAATCTCTGTGCTCTGTTCTAATTAGAATGTATGAGACTCCATATACAGCTGATAGAAGGCGCAAACCTAACTGGGAAAGCATACAACAATGGAACAAACACGTGGCAAGCTCGCGCTTTCTATCCACAAAAAATTAAATTCGATCAGCTGATTGATAAAATTATTTTAAGCTTTCCAATGATTACAACATATGTAAGAATATCATGTGTCAATATTATCTCAGTTCCATATGGCATTCACCTTACCATGTTCATAACCTTACTGAATAGGATCCTTTTTCATCCTTTGAAACCCTTAGAGGCAAAATATCTCAAAATCCATTCTTAGTGCGCGTCTAGCATGTTTGAAGAATATTTGTGCAGAGTCTTAAGTCTGTAGGCCAATTAGTTTGAGCTGTAGTGTGATTTTACATGAAAATTTTCAAAAAATGCCCTCTCCTGGACCCCTTTCTGCTCCTGGTCGGAATTTTTCTGCATAGATCTAATTTTTTTCGTAGCTGAACAAGAATGTTCCTCATGACTTTGCTGTGCAATGAGCGGTTAAAAAGTACAAAATTTTTGGGGGGACCCAGCTCCCTCAGGGGGGCAAATTTCTGAAAATCATTTCTTAGTGGATGTTTTTAGGCTATCATAAACAATTGTGCAAAATTTCAAGTTTTTAGGCTCAGTAGTTTGAGCTGTGGTGTGATTTCAGTCTGTCGGGGCTTAGCCGTTTATAGATATAATATGAATATATAGATAGAAGATAGATATAGATAGATAGATAGATAGATAGATAGATAGATAGATAGATAGATAGATAGATAGATAGATAGATAGATAGCCTGCCTTTATTTTAAGACTGTGTGCAAAGGCTAAAAATAAACTTTCTACTGGTGATATTTTTCAAAGTTTTTCGATTTGTATACTATTAAGCTATCAAAATGAAAAAGTTTTCTCAGGAAAAATTTTTTTCCGATCATTACTTTTTGAGATATAAGCGCCTAAAGTTTAAATTTTTGGGACAGAACATTTCAAATTTGGTAAGAGATAAATCCATGAGATTTAGAGAATAGATTCTTCATGATATTGTTGATCTAGTAGAACAAAAATTTCCTGAAAATATCAATTTTTAAGAAAATTATTCAAATCACCAAAAATGACCAAAATTAACTCAACTAAAAGTCATTTTTGGTAAATTGGATAATTTTCTTAAAAATTGATAATTTCAGAAAATTTTTGTTTTACTAGATCAAAAATACCATGAAGAATCTATCCTCTAAATCTCATGGATTTATCTCTTACCAAATTTGAAATGTTCTGACCCAAAAATTTAAACTTTAGGCGCTCATATCTCAAAAAGTAATGATCGGAAAAAAATTTTTCCTGAGAAAACTTTTTCATCTTGATAGCTTAATAGTATACAAATCGAAAAACTTTGAAAAATATCACTAGTAGAAAGTTTATTTCTAGCCTTTGCACAGCCTTAACCTGGAGGGCGAAGTTAGGGCGCAGCCGGCCCTCTCTCTCCCACTTAATCCTCCTATTCAATTCTAATGCATCTACATCACAACAACATAAGGAAATAATCTCTTAAATAGAATAATAAGACTCGTGGGAGTTGCTGGTCTCCTAACGGGCGCCTCCCCAGGTGGCGGATAGGGGGGTGCCTCCTAGATATAGGTGGTACCGGGGAAATGAAATACCCGGGGCGGACCAAAACCAGCAAACACAACTGCTGCCTTGCAGACGGGTTCCAGTGGATACTCAAAGGCTAAGGGAACAAAACCCTGAAAGGAAATTGGCTGCTGCCTTGTAGCTCGGCATTGGATTGTCAAAGGCTATGGAAGGAAACCCGAAAAAACTACCTGGTCCTCCAGGTTGGGGGTTGGGCGAGGGTCCAACAACCCCTCCCTATAAAGAAAAAACATAGTTTCAGAACCTCACAATGAGCCTCGGAATGGACTGGATTTACGGAATAAAGAACCTGGCAGACAAAAAAGGAAAAGAATGGAAAAGGATTTGAGAATATTCACATGGAATGTACGAACTCTCTACCGGGCTGGTGCAATGAAACAATTGATGGACATAATGAATGACTACAGAAATGAAATACAGCAGATTTGATAGCTATTCAGGAAATGAGATGGACAGGGCAAGGAATGATGAGGAAAGGTAATTATGATCTGTATTATAGCTGTAATGAGAGAGATCATACCTTTGGAGTAGGTTTTCTTGTTGGAAAGAGACTCAAGAATCTGGTATTGGACTTTAAAGCTGTCAGTAGTAAGTTATGTGTGATAAAACTCATAGGGAAGTTTTTCAACATGAGTGTTATCAATGTACATGCACCAACAGAAGATAAAACAGAAGATGAGAAGGAGGATTTTTATGACTTGCTGGAGAGAACCTATGATGAATGTCCAAGACATGATATGAAAATTATAACTGGGGACATGAATGCCAAAGTTGGTAGGGAGGAGGTCTATAGTAGAATATCTGGAAAAAACAGTCTTCATACAGAGAGTAATGAGAATGGCACAAGGTTGATCAATTTTGCTGCATCTAAAAGGATATAGGAAGTACACTTCATCCTCGCAAAAACATCTACAAGGCTACATGGGTCTCTCCTAATGGAGAGAATTTCAATCAGATCGATCATGTCTTATTTGATGGGCGACACCTTTCCAGCTTAATCAATGTAAGGACCTACAGGGGAGCAAACATTGATTCTGATCACTATCTTGTTGGAGCAGTAGTGAGAGCACGCATATCAAGCGTAAGGACAATAAAGGGGTCTCCAACTACTAAATAAAATGTAGCACTACTTAATAATCCTAACACAGCACAACAGTTCCAGGAAAAAGTGAGTGCACAACTGAGGCTGGGAATGGAGAAGAATAAGGATATGATTGTTGGGGAGCATGTGTCCAAGCACTGGATGGTGCAGCAAATGCGATTCTTGGACATGTTTCTAGACAAAGTAGAGAAACATGGTTTTATGATGAGTGTCATGAGATTTCTAAGAGGAAGAACGAGGCCTACAAAATTGACACTAGAGGAATCCTGCTCAATAAGACAATTCAATTACTGGCTTATGCTGATGACATTGACATTGCAGCCAGATCAGTCCCCTATATGATGGAGACATATAATAGCATGAGAGGGGCAGCAAATAGTATGGGGACTGATTGTAAACAAGCAGAAAACAAAGATGATGGTCTCATCAAGGTGCAATGCTCATAGATTGAATGCTGCTCAGTCTGACCTGATAGCTAATTGTGGTTTGGAGGCCTTTGATGAGTTCGTCAACCTTGGGTCTTCAGTAAACTCAAAAAATGAAACAGCACATGAGATCAGGCGAAGAATCCTACTTGCAAATAGGACATACTTCGGTTTAGCTAAACACTTCAGATCAAGGAATTTGAGCCGAGAGACAAAGATAAGAATCTACCGCTCACTGATTCTGCCTGTGCTGACCTATGCCAGTGAGGCATGGACCCTAACAAAACTGGATGAGAATATGATCAACATTTTCGAACGAAAGAATCTACGCGGAATTTTTGGTGGTGTGCAAATTTATGGAGTGTGGCACAGATGAAAGAATAGGGATCTGTATGATATGTACGGCCACACCAATGCACTGGCTATTATCAGAGTAGGGAGACTTAGGTGGGCAGGCCATGTTGAAAGAGCTGATGACTCATATCCGGCTAAAAGAATCATGAATTACAACATGGAAGGAAGAAGATGCCCTGGTCGACCAAGACTGAGATGGATGGACTCAGTCACTGAAGATGCAAGGAGGCTTGGTGTAAGAAATTGGAGACGAGCTGCCATGGACAGAGTAGAATGGAGGCGATTGCTGGAGGAGGCCAAGATCCGTTTTGGATTGTAGAGCCGTGGATGATGATGATGAGAATAATAAGAAATATTATTAAAAAAAGTAGAATCAATAATTGAAGAAAAAACAATTTCATTTAATTAAGGAAAATATATTTTAGACTGAAAAAAATGATAAAAAAAGTTAGAAAATAGAGTTGTAGAGAAAAAAAGTTTTTTTAAGCAAGCAACAATAAAATTTCACGCAAACACACACCTTTCACACATGCAAACACACCACGCACACACACCTCCTCATCCTATGCCCCGATCGCCCTCCCTTAGCCACGCCAAGACCTCCGCGCCAAACATTATTCGCCTCTCCACACTCCTCAAAGACGCGGGTAAGCAATTCCACAGTCTGCAAGCAGTCACACAGAACGACCTATTATATGTCACAGTGCGATGGATGGGAATGCTCAACAGGCTTGCGCCATGCCTCGTATCTCTTCTGTTGATTCTTGCGAGGAATTGAAATTTCTGACTCAAGTAGAGAGGAGACCCAGTTGCCAGAACCTTGTGGAGGAGCATTAGCACATGATAAATATTCTGCTGTCTCGAAGCTTCAAAATACCCATCTGAATGATGTAAGGACTTATGTGAACGTCCCTTTCAAGTCCAAAGATGAATCTCACGCAGTAGTTCTGAGCCCTTTGCAGTCTTTCAGAGAGAGTGTATGACCACATCTCCATGATGGAAATGTGGAAATATCAAGGTCTTCAAAAGCATTATTCTCTCCCGTAAGGGGATGACCGCTCCAATTCTCTCTTCAGTGAGTGAATGCCTGCAAAGACACTTGTTCAGTCCAGTCTAGGTAAGTCGTAAGTTACGCTATAAGTCGTGATGTTTTCGCTATAATTCAGTCTATGTGAGTTCATTTCGATGAAGGTCCGTGACTGAAGTCAAGTTGGCTCAGAAGTCTTCTATTACCTATAACGATGGTTTTGGATTTTGATTCATTAATTTTTAATCCATGCTGTGCTGTCCAGTGTGAGACAGCAGTCAGGTCCTCATTCATAAGAGCAACTGCCTCACCAAAGTTGTCAGTCCTGAAATGTCTATAAATCTGTAAGTCGTCTGCATAAAGATGATGTCTGGAGTGTCTAAGTCGGTCAGTTACGTCATTTACATACAGACTAAACAGTAGTGGTCCCAAAACTGAACCCTGAGGTACCCCCCTGTTGACCACCCTCCATCGAGACGTGCTGTCCAATCGAACACACTGCTGTCTGTCAAGAAGGTATGACCTCACCCATGCCACACTACTCTCTGAAAACCCATAATTTTTCAGTTTTGCAGCGGATGATAGATACAATCGAATGCCTTGCTCAAGTCAATCAACACCATCAGTGTAGACTGTCTCCTATCCATAGCCATTCGAATGTCATCTGAGAAACAGAGCAAAGCTGATGTGGTGCTGTGTCCTCCTCGGAATCCAGACTGATATTCTCTGATGATTCCCTTCCGAGTAATATAGCCACTCATTTGCTTATGAGCAAGCCTCTCCTGACCCTTAGACAAGACAGACAGTATGCCGACCGGCCGATAATCAGAAGGAGAAGTGGGATCAGGAACTTTGTAGAATGGAATGATCATGGAAAATTTGAATGCAGATGGGAAGCTGGAGGTCATAAATGAAGTATTGTATAAATGTATGATGAACGGAGAAATAAGAGGCAGAATTAGTTTGATGAATCTCACTGGAAGTGCATCGGCGCCGACAGCATTACTCTTAATGTCATTGATTGATCTAATAACATCCAGCTGCAAAGTTAAACTCATTATCAACACCTCATAATTATTGGAATACTCATAGGCCAAATCCAAACTCACCGGAACCTGAGAGAAGTGGCAATTCAATTCTTCAACGGTATGTCTAACCAACAACTTGGATTTATCCTTACCTGCACCGAGAGACTTTAAAGCCCGCCATTTAGAAGCCATTAGAGTTCAACAAATTTTTGAAATATTGACTTTTGGAATTTCTAATTAACTGTTTACATCTATTTCTTTTTGGTTTGTATTTGTCAAAAGTAATTGTATTGTGTGTTCGTCTGGCCAGTGTACATAGTCTATCTCGTTCTTTCATTAATTGTTTAAAATCCTGAGTAATCCATGGAGCTGGTGTCCTGGTGACACGTCTTTTCCTTAAGGGAACATATTTATTGAAGAGATATTGCAGATTATTGACTATTATTAAAAGGATGTTATTGATATTATTTGTGAAGTAAATTCCTTCCCAGGGCATGTGAATTGTCTCTTGGAATAATGCTGAACTATCTATATTTTTGTAGTAATAATACTTGATTATTTTCGGCTTCATTTTGGGGGGCTTAATGGTGTACACGCAATATATTAGATCATGTTCAGAAAGTCTGGGAGCTGGGATCTGTCCATGAAATCTTACTAATTTGGGATTAGATACTACTATTAGATCAAGGAGGGTATGGGATGTAGCCGTATGGTGGGTGGCCTCCAGAGGGAGCAGTCAGGTTGCATGAGTCAAATATTGTCGTCAGTTGTGTTCTGTCAAAAGTAGCCGGTCCTATATTTTTGAAGGGACGGATTCAAAGATCCTAAGGTTCAAAGAACCTCACACGTCAACCGAAGCTTATTGTGTGTCCAGCCGGTCCTAACAAGTCTGTGTTGAAGTCTCCCATAACAATAACATGGTTATAATTGGCCATTCACTGCGTAAGACCCTCTTCATTCTCGACCATGAAGCCTATGTGAGGCGGTCTATAACCGACAGCTAACAAAACTTTCTGTCTTAAAATAGTTATTTCTAAAAACAAATATTCTGGCTTATTAGCTCTAGATGTATCAGATTAGAGCTTCGAGACTGGCTTCAATTCGCTTCTAACATATGCCGCCACTCCTCCTCCATTCTTATGCAATCGGTCGTTCCTAACAAGAGTGTAACCATCCAAATCAACTCCTTGTGACGAGACAAATGGTTTCAGCCATGTTCCACACACCAGAACCACATCGCACTGATTTGACTCGAAAATATACCTGAATTCGTCGATGTGACCACCAACAGACTTAGCATTAACATGAGCTATCTTAAGGAAACCAGAGTAGGGCTGTAGTTTATTTTGAAGCAAACATTTGGTGTCCGACGCGGCAGATCGGTCATCTACAGCACTCATAACTGTTTGTTAACCAGAGCTGCAGTCCACAACCGGATCTGAGTGAGAGCAATCGCAAACTATAAGTAACGAGAGGCAGTTTAACTTTTACACTCATACTTTCAATCATACATACACATCCAAATATACTCACCAAAAATACCTGTACTATTACTGACGACAATATTTACACCCATTATTATAGGCCGGAATTAAACGATAAATTCAAAATGATTCAAATTTCAAAAATAATAAGTGAGCAAAACTATAACAGGCCTATAACTGCAGCCCCTGTTTGATAAAATTTGATGAAAAAAATACAAACAACAATCGGGTTTATATACTACTCTACCTGGGTGGATATTATTTGAAAGTGATATGAGAAAAACAACTAACTTTATTAACAGAGCTAATAAGACACGGTACGCACAATGAAAAACATTATAGACGAAACTCTGCTCATGACATAAAAATAAAAATGACAGGGAATTTAATAGTATAGAACATGAGAAGAAAATGCTCATTCAGAACATAAATATATTTCTTTATTATGTCTGGGATCAGCGGATATGATGGATAGCTCAGTTTAACTACACCTTATTGGTAGGATTTGAAAACTAGTTTATTTATTTATTAATAATCATTACATTACATCAATTTTGGGAGTAATCCCATTTGACAGGTAACTTGTCAGTACTAATACTAATCCTAATACTATAATACATACAATCAAAATAATAAAATATTTATTTATTCAGGTATCAAGTGTCAAGTATCTTTAAGGATGGTAATGATATATATCATATATATATATATATATATATATATATATATATATATATATATATAGAAAAAAATCAATTTTCTTGTGAATAAAATTCTGAGATTGCGTATAGGCTTCTCTCTAATAACATTTTTTTGACTGCATGTTTGAATAAAATGACTGATTCAATGTTTCGAATGTCTGTTGGCAGCCTATTATAGAGTATCATTCCTGAATAAAATGGAGTTTTTTCAAAAGCTACATTTCTATGGATTGGAAATGCAATAATATTTCTATTTCGAGTATTATATTTATGATTATCTGTACAAAATTGGAACTTATTGATATTTACTTTAACAAAAACTACTAGCTGGTAAATGTAAATGGAAGGAAGTGTGAGTATGTTAAGGTCTTTGAAAAATGCTTTACATGAGTCCCTTGATCTCAGTCTACAGATAACTCTCAATATCTTTTTCTGCATGATGAAGATTCTTCGGCTGTCTACAGAGTTACCCCAAAATATTGTGCCGTAGCTCAAGTGGGAGTAAACATATGCATAATAGACTGTCAATAATGTGTTTCTATCGAGTGAGTTGGAAAGAGTTGAAATTACAAAATAGGCCTGATTCAATTTTTTCATTAAGCTCTTAATGTGCTCCTTCCAGGAAAAATTCTGGTCGATTACAAGTCCCAAGAATTTAGTTGAGGAGGAGAGTATTAAGCTATTTCTAATGGTTGGAAGGTGAGTCTCGTCTATCCTCGTTTGATTGCGTATGGAACGAAATTGTATAAGGTGTGTTTTACTGCAATTTAAGGAAAATCCATTCACTTTAAACCACTCGTTGATTTCTATAAGTGTATTCTTTAATTGAGTTACCAATGTGATCTGATCAGCGTTTGATGCTATACAAGTTGTGTCATCCGCATACATAATTAACTTTGAATTGGTTGTTACTAGTAAATGTATTTAAAATAAAATACTTATATATTATAAATTAACATAAATATTTCAAGCACAACATGACCACTTCTAAATTCTAAATTTGGCTCCACAAAGTTGTCAAAAGCCAAACTTTTGAGTGAAATTTATTCAATTGTTTAGTAAAAGAATCACCTACCAAGAGCTTGACCTTTCCGGCCTTGAAGTCGACGATTGTGCTGTCCCTGTCGTATTGGTCGATTCCGCCGTGCAGCGACATGCACTGATAGGAGGCCTTCATCAGGTCTTTGAGCAGCGCATCTGCATTCTCCTGCTTGTCGACGAACACTATCACGCTGCCCTGGTTCTGGTAATGGCCTAGCAGTTCCAGCAGCTTCAAGAACTTCTGGTCTTCTTCTAGAACTATCACGTGCTGTTCCACTTCCTTGCAAACCACACTCCTTCCTCCAACCTGAAATCAATGCACAGTAAAATAGTAAATCTTGTTCAAGTTTTTGAATAGTTCGAAACTACAGAAGATATAATACATTACTTTTAATTAGTACATAAATTCATTTGGACCTAATCCATTAATAATTTGTAATGGCTTGTAATAATTTGTAATTTGTAATAATTTCAATTAATAAATTATAAGTTGATTATTCTGTTAACAAAGCCAAAAATTAATAATTATAATTTCTCTGATTGCCAATGAATTGCAAACAGCGGAGTTTATTGACAAAACATATACATAATTATTATAATATACATACAAAATTGCTAATAATAATCTTAGTCCTAATTATGATACCCCACTATAATGATATGTGTTGGGGTGATCATAATATTCTTTTCTGAAACAGGTACAAATAATTTTAAAAATCTAGTTGGTTATTTTAGTTATATGAGCAGTAATATGTGGAAGTTGAATGCTTGTTAATTAACAAGCACATTAAGAATAGTCCTGATTGGTTCACCTAAGATTTTTTTAAATCGCTTTTGAAATTGTTTATAAAAACAGCCCTAAATTATCTTCGGTTTTCATCAGAATTTTCTTGTGAGTTCCCAAACGTAGTTGTGAATCTCAATCTATTTTATCTATTCTAATAGTAGGGGCTTGATTTATATAGTTAATGTGTATTGAAAAATAGACGAATACGGTACCATAAAATTCTACCATAAAATGATTCATATAATTATCTATAAAAACCATAATTAAAAAAAACCTCTTGAAAATGATTATTACTCACTTGAATGCAATGAAAATAGGTAACAAGAATCTCACCTGAATTTCAATTGGTTTATTAAGTATCCTTCTGGCCAAGGCCTCCATTTGTCTGGGAAAAGTGGCACTAAACATCACAGTCTGTCTGTCAGGTCTGATGTTTTCTATTATTCTCATAACCTGAAAATTAGAAAAAATTTAATAAAGTTAACATTATTGATTTCTTAAGAGTTCTTGACTTTGCTCAAAGCTCAGATAACAATGAAATACTATACATATCCTAAACAGGTATTGCACCTAACCATTCTTCCTTGTAATAAAAAAGTGAACATCTATAAAATACTAAATGAATTGGTTATTCATTTCATTCATAATTGAATTTTCGGGATCATTCAAAAGTTGATATTTTCAATTGAAAATGTCTTCTAATTCATCAGAGATGACTCAGCGTTCTCTATGCATGATAATATCAAATACGATTTTTTGTTCAATGCTAATGAAACACGATAATCGAGTAAAATAAACTAAAATTGCGAAATTATGGAAAATCAAAACGGAGAGAAGTGCTTTAACTTTACCTGTGGTTCAAAGCCCATGTCAAACATTCTGTCCGCTTCATCAAGAACGATGTAGGTAACCCTCTTCAAATTTGTTACTCGACCTGCAAAAATTATAATTTTATAATATATTATAAAAGTTTTATACATTTTAAACTATTTGTTACAATAAGAAACCCAAAATTCATCCATTCATCTATAATCAAAACTTTTAAAATTTGAAAGAATGTCATGTTTATTCCACTCAAGAACTTGAAAAAATCAAGAGAATTATCAGAATTTTTTCCTTGGAGCTGTAGGAAATAAAATAATGAAATACCGTTCATCTGGAAATTGAAAAATATAAGTACTCTATTTTTTAAACTCCACTTTATTACATACGACATGTTTAAAAACAACAAGTTTAAAGAAGGGTACTTAGATTTTTTAATTTCTAAATAAATAAGAGAGAAGCTCTCACCAAAAAAGTAAATACCGTATAATATACACACAAATAAATTAACATGCCTTACAACTGTAGTTGCATATCAACAGATAAACTGGTGAGTCAGATTGATTGTTACCACTGTTTGCTGCAAGCATGTCGATCATTCTGCCAGGAGTGCAGACTATTATTTCGGCGCCTCTCTTTAGTTCGGCGATCTGCTCGGAGATGCCAGTGCCACCATACACGCACACCACTCGAAGATTCAGCGACTTGGTAAATTTCCTTGTTTCTTTCCCAATCTGCATACACAATTCTCTTGTAGGGGCCATGATAAGAGCTGCAAATAGAAGTTGATTTACAACTGAATAAGTTAATAAACAAAAGAGTTGAGCTGTCATTTAATTGCATTATCTTATTTAGTGATACTGGACATTATTCCTATTTGAATGAGATAGGTGTATAATAGACTTAAAAACGCTTATGGTTGATGGAAAAATTCCAAAGAAAATAGACATTCCAACCATGAAAAAAAAACGATTTGGATAGAAACAACTACTAACTCAAGAAATTGTTAAACTTGTTATGGTTGCATAGCCCATGTCAATATATAAAATCCATATATAGTAAAAAAAATCAAATATATAGTACATATTTCGAAATTTTGTATGGAATGCAGTGCAAGTATCTCTTCAACATCTCTTACTGCGAAAAATATACAGAAATTCATATCCGTCAAGCCTCAATTATAAATTTGTAAAAATTATCAAACAAATTGAATGAACTGAATGAAGCATACAATAGCTCGATTGGTTATTTACAAATTTACTACATTAACTTACAAATAATAACAAACAAGTACGTTAACAAATGAGAAATGTCACGAGAATTTAGGACAGCATTAAGTACGCATGCCTTTAATTCAGTATCTTAGTTAAGAATTTCAATTTCCAAGGTTAGATGAATTTAATGAGTACGGTATAGCTACTTACACAGTGGTCCATCATTTGCTTCTAGTGGTGGTTGGTCCATGATGTGCCTTAGCATTGGGAGCACAAATGCCAGTGTTTTACCACTTCCAGTCTTTGCTATTCCAATTAGATCACGACCTGTTGACAATATCGAAATAATTTATATTACATTCACTCAAAAATTGTCTGGTTAAATTGGAACGCACTAGTACACAACTATTCTTGGCATCTTGGCTATTGGGAATATCCAGATATAACTGATCTTCAACTGGTTTCTAAAAATATGTTTGCTTAATAATAGAGAATAAATTTCATCGATTTATTTGGGAGTTATAATAAAAATGGAATGTGGAAGAGATTTCGAAAATCTGTAGAGAATTTTTAATGCTGATATACATGAATGGAAGATAGATTATAGATGGATGAGAACTGATAAGAATAATTAATAACATGTAAAAACCTTCTTCTCATCACCAAACCTCGATATGACAATTGATTACTCACGATACTGTATTTATTATGAATAGCCTAGATAGTACTTCTATACAACAATCAGTATAAAACTTTTCCTATTACTGACAACATCTAGATGCAATGGATCTTACTTGAATTCTCTAGAGATATGTTACATTGATGCTCTACTATTATGCTTGAAAAAGGAAAGAGGGTCTCTTTGAATAATAATTCAATTTCAACTATTGAAATTCGAGAAGTACTTCGGATACTAGAAAAGATTGGGAGCAGTTTCTTTTATGGATTTTTAAAGAATCCGTTGATTAAACTATAGAGAAAAATACTATAGTCAACCGAACGAAAATATTCTGATGGAAATTGGAACAGATGAGTCTCCAATCACCACACCCGCACCCATAGACGTTGCCAATTCGTCAGGTGTATAATAAAAATATTAATGAATTCTCATCTATAATTATCTGTGGATAACGTTGATCAACTCTTATTTGGCAACGTTGCACTCATGTGTTCCAATCTCCATCGTACTAATTTCGTGCTGTTGCAGGGGTGTATATAAGAAATTATGAATATGAAGAAAAATCACTACAGTAATTACAGAAAAAGTACAGTAATCTGAATTATTGACGGCGGGCCTGACGGTGAAGTAAAAAGGGCGTTCAGCGCAAATTAGCCTCAGCAAAACTGATATCAAGTATCATGGGGTGTTACTTATCACTTAACCCAACATTATTAACCTTGGCCCCCCCAAAACCAAAATATATTCTATAAACGCCACTGTGCTGTTGACTATAACACAATGCTCAATGAAAATGCTACATGCAATTTTATTTACCTGACATAATCGCAGGTATCGCTTGAGCCTGTATTGGCGTGGGTTTCTCGTAATCTTGCTTTTTCAAAGCATCAAGAACTTTTTTGCTGACACCACATTGAGCCCAGGATTTGATAGGTTTAGGACATCCTTTGCCCTTCACTCTTATGCCTTCAAGTTCCTAGGAAAAAATATATGAATATTAATAAGATAAGGTTTCTACAGTTCTATATAATTTATTGTATTAGATTCCTCAAAAATTAAATTAATGCCTCCAAGCTAATCAACTCAATAAGTGAAATAACTGCACTCGAAATGTTTTTCCAACAATTTTTCTAATCAATCAATTAATTGACAATTTTCGAATAAATTGAGTTATTGTTGAAACAGTAACATAAGTTTTTCCAATCAATAAGCATAACTTAATTCAATCCTGGAAAGTTTGTTACTTGAAAATACATATCCAAGCCAAAAATAATTCCATCCACCCCTGTTTTTGGCCACACCTGTCATACAGTGTTCCAAACCGACTTCAATGACTACAGACGGATGGATAACTCAATGCCTGTCCGTCATGTGACCTGTCCTAGCTCCACTCCCATCATAAAAATATCGGACATGAATCGGAACGCTGTCTGGCAGATGTGGCCCAGGCTTAACGGGTATGCACATCAAAATACCTACTTACGATACACAAACCTGTTTGTAAAGCCAGTCGCAAAGTTACAACCCAGAAATTATTTGTGAAGGTTAATGTTTGTTAATATTTCAACAAAATGTTTCAATGTGTGATTGAATGTGCCAAATTCAAAACCACTGTTCTGTATTTTCAGTGCAAAAATGAATCAGAAAATAATTCTAAGACAAAAATTAAAAGACCAAATAAAATACATAAAAGTGCATTACTTACTAAACGTCAACTATGTTTTAAGGGAAAATATTAGAGAACTCATTTTTGAAATACTATTCACTAGTTAAAACAATTTACTACTCGAGAGATATATATTTTACTCACTTCTCTGTAAGCCTCGACCTCTTCTGGCGTCATTCGCGCAATTTCAGGAACTTCGGTGTAGAAGTCCTTTCTGAACGGAGTGTAGTCGATACTGGTGTGGTCGACTTTAGCCAGCTCTTTCTTCTGTTTATTGGCCATATTCGCCGCCGTCGTCGTCAGGTCCTCTTCTTCTTCCTCTGATGAGTACTTGAACATTCCAAATACAAAAACATCAGGCAGGATATTAGGTTACAGCACACTGAAGTGAACGTATATTAAATACAAGTGCAAAAAATAAAGGATGAATTTATCTCTCCATACAATAAATCTGACATATTAAAAGTAAAAAATTCTTTGATAAGGAAATTGAGAGAGCTTGAGAAAACAAACTATACTAAAATCACAATCACAGTGATGAGAAATTTGACTATCACAAGAAATTAGTTGTAGAAGTTATTAGTCAAATTTGTTCTAATTTAGGAATATTTTACTGAGTGAAATTCTATGAAAATTGAACAGAGAGTAAATGAAGAGAAAAATCACTGAAAAAGAAATTAAATTTATTAGTAGGCTAATTTGAAAAAAGTGAGAATAGATTGAGGCAAATTGTAGCTAAAGCATGTTGCACACGGGGTAGCTTCCTCTAAGCGTCCACCAGATGTCGCGGCAATACGCAATTAGAAATGCCATGTACATTCGAGTTCCACACATTTCCAATTCAGAGTTCCCGCGAAAGCTAGAGTGGAAGACACTATCGTCTCTGTGTGCAGGCAGCTTGAGGAAGAATAAATAATAATATCAATTAATAAGGAAATGATTACATAGTAGGCTTACCTTACTTTTCAAAACTTTTTTATAAATGTAAAATACAACTAGTTTCGGTATAAGTTGTTGTATTTTATAAAAGAAAGTTTTGAAAAATGGTACTATGGAAGCATTTTTCAATTAATTATGGCTGTGCAAAGGCTAAAAAAAAACTTTGCACTGGTGATATTTTTCAAAAGTTTTACGATTTGTATACTATCAAAATGAAAATGTAATCTCAGGGAAAAAAATGTTCCAATCATAAATTTTTGAGATATGAGCGCATAAAGTTTCAATTTTTTGGACAAATCATTTCAAATTTGGTAAGAAATAAATTCATGAAACTCTAAGGAAAAATTCTTGAAGGTATTGTTGATTGAATGAAACAAAAATTTCATAGAAATATCAATTTTTTCAATATCACCAGTAGAAAGTTTTTATTTAGCCTTTACACAGCCTTAACAATTCAAGTAGCCCTATTCAAAAATACTTTATTAGTAAATAAAATCAAATAACCAATGAATAAATCATTTGAGTAGTCGTCTAGTCTATTGAAGTGAATAATTTAGAGTTGCCAACGTTCAAGAAAATAATCAATGGAGACAGGATACATTATTCCATGAATCCTATAAGAAATCTCAAGCTGTTCTCTGCGAAACTTATATTGTTTTAGAAACCTAATTTCACATTGGATTGTTTAAGGTGCATATAAGGTGCGTTGGAGAATAGCATTGGAGGAATAGTTGACTGATATACCTCGAGTCCATCCTGGTTCTGTTCGATGAGTTCGCCCTTCTTGTTGTCGGCCTTCTTCTTGGCGACGCCAGTCACAATGAGTAGACCGCCTGAGCCGGCAGGCGCCACCTTGCCCTGTCCGTCCGTCGTGCGCCTGGTGGCGCCCTCTATCTTATTCACTTTACGCACTTCGTCTTGAACGCCCTGCAAAGTCAACAAACAATCATTGGTTAACACTAAACATTTGATACTTATATACCTCAACCGACACTATAATGCAACTTATAAAACCAACATGTTGATAGGCAAAAACACTGAACTATTGAAGCACTATTATTAATATTATTATGTTTGTTTCTGTCCATAATGTGAACCACATTCGGTAATCACCGATAGACTAAAGTCCGTGAGAAATAACTTTTAACACGGCTCTTTTTCGAAGATTGATTGAGTACTTTATTTATGTAGATTAAAATATATAACTGGCTTATACACTTATATACAATAGCTTACAATACAGCAAAATTATAGATGAATTTACAAAATATGAATTAAGAAAATAATTATTGAGCTGTATATGATATGAAAAAAGCAATTTGTAATAACTATAGATAATATTGTTATGCATATACCATAAATTGGCGGAGCTTTGGAAGTATCCTTCCCACTAACTCTCTACCAAAAGAAGACGGAGAGGTCCGATGCTCTATCCTCCACTAATCACTCCCACTTCCTAGCAGCATTCTTCTTCTTTTGTGTCTGTGTGAGAGAGCTTTGTAACGCGACGCGGCAACACTCCCCTCCCCTCCAGCTATTGCTGGCAATGTTCCAAGTCGTTTACTGGTCAGCAGGTATATTGGCTTGTGTATGTTACGGAGATGTGTTCATCACAAGAGCGTAAAGCGAAATGACACGGCGCATCAAATTGTGCGCAGGATGTCCGTCTGTGTCTATGCTATAAACTGTGGAAGGAGAAATGGGTTTCTCCTCTTCATGTTAAAAGTAATATCTCACAGACCTTATTCATCAACTACTCAAGGCAAGAGCATGCATCAAGTAAAATACGGCTCTAGCAATGAAAAAGTTCTAACACAAAGCGATAAAAGTGATCAAGTACTCTTTGATCATTTGATTTGAAAAGGGTACTTAATTAAAAGGGTACAGATAACTTGGGAATGGAATTGTTTGAGAACGATAACTTTGATTTGAAAATGGTACTTATTCAAATAGTATCTACTTATTTAAAAGGGTACTTGATAAATGTTATTGTATTTCAATAACTTAAGTAGCCCTATAGAAAAAAGTGAGTAGGCTAAGCTGAAACTATGTATCACATTAATGCTATTACTTCAATAGAAATACTCAAGTTTTCAACAATTTGAGTCAAGTTTCAAGATGAACATCACATGAATATCCGCAGTATTATAGTTCATACAGTTTGTTTCCCTGTTACTAGTCAGTCTTCGTTGAAGGATGGCATATAGTGTAATGGCTACTAAGATTTCTGAAGCATCTCTAAAGGTGCTTACAGATATACGCGCCGCGAACATGAGCAATTCACTTTTAATCAGCTGACTATATCTGTATTTTTACAGAAACGGTAAGATACAGATATAAAAAGCTTGGCATCAGCTGATTAAAAGTGAATTGCTCATGTTCGCGGCGCGTAAATCTGTACGCACCTTTAGCATACTACTGAACCTTATGTATACGAGTACAAAATAGTTTTACTGTGAAAACGTCTTTAAATGGAATAGAAACTCAAATACTATAATGATTTTCTTAGAACAATCCAATACTAAGATGAATTATTGCAAAATTGTTGAACTATTTTTTTAATAACTTTATCCTAAAATTGCATGAGACCTATTAAATTTGCAACGCTTGGTGGAAATTGGGAGAGGAAAACCAAGTTAGATTGAAGTTTGCTCATCAAATACCTGCATGAAAGCATCCAATGGATCCAGTTCTTCTTCGCCATCATTTTTATTGTTATCGGCTTTGCCGTCTTCTTCTTCGTCACTGTCATCCTCAAGATTCCATTTCTTAGTCGGAAGCTGAAGATTGGCTGCAATTGAAAAATGGATTTCAATAATTTTTCAATAAATTTAAATAACTCACTGTGATTTAAATATAACTGACTAGTGAAATGAGGAACACACACACTGTATTGGATTTTCCAGGGGACGAAATCACAAATAATTAAAAAAAATCAATTACAGTAATAAAATGATTGAAAATCGTGACACCATACATATTCATTGATAATTAATTATATCTAGGTTGAGATATACGGAAGTTGTCCCGTGAAGCTTGAATGGAAAACTCCATATCTATATATATAAAAACGAAATGGCACTCACTCACTCACTGACTGACTGACTCACTCACTCGCATAACTAAAAATCTACCGGACCAAAAACGTTCAAATTTGGTAGGTATGTTCAGTTGGCCCTTTAGAGGCGCACTAAGAAATCTTTTGGCAATATTTTAACTCTAAGGGTTGTTTTTAAGGGTTTAAAGTTCGTCTTTTAGCATGTATATTCTTCTTCTCCCAATCTCTTAATTATAATTGAAATTTCCATATCATATGTTACTATAGAACTATAATCTAGATAGAGTACCTCTTCGAAACAGTTAACTGGCAACTAAATTAATAATTTTGTCAGGTTGGCATTAAGTTGAGTTGACTTTGTTAGGTTGGCACCAAGTTGAAGATTTAAATGCATTTATCGCGGATAAATTGATTGGGCACTGCTACTTCAATCCTGGGAATATTATATTACTAGCCGTCAGGCTTCGCTCGCCATATCCGTTTAGCCAGACGTTTAGTCTGGACCCCCGACTGGATTGTCCTAACATATGATAAAAACGCTCAAATGAAAAATTCAGGCGAGCGAAGCGAGCCTGCTGATCTCATTCTTGGATGATCCAGTCGGGGGTCCAGGGGGCGGAGCCCCCTGGCTAGACGGATATGGCGAGCGAAGCGAGCCTGACGGCTAGTTTGTAATATAATGTATTCCATTTTTTAAGAAGAAAAAGAAGGCCAAGGAATAGATATGTACAGATGATGCAGAGCAGGATTTGAGAACGATTGGAGTTCGCAACTGGAAAAGACATGCCGTGGATCGGGAGAGATGGAGAGGCTTTGTGAGGGAGGCCAAGGGTTGTAGCGACCTGTAGAGCTGAGGAGTAAGTAAGTAAGTATTCCATATTATGAGAAGTTATAATAAGAGTGGCCACTACATGACAAGTGAACACACATGTTGTGTCATCAACGAAAAGCTTTGAACGAAAAGCAGCTGTTTGACAGCAGCTTCTAACATAAAATAAACAAACAATAACAAAAAATGAGCCACTTGAAATTTGGAAATTATTTAATACAAAAATGATTCAACCTCAAATACAGCAGCGTTGGAAAAATAACCACAAAAAAATCTACAAAAACCTACCCTCAAAAAACTTTGTTCGAAGCCTTTTGCTGATGATACAAAATGTATGACGAATATGTGTGTTCACACATGTTCAACACACTTGTCCTGTCTAGTGGTCACACTAATACGACACTTATGAGCAAATAATATTACCTAGCGATGATTTCAGATCCTTCTTGACAACTTCCAATTCCTTCTTTTTCCTCTCAGCTCTCCACCTCTCAATCCTTTCTCTTCTTTTCTGCATTTCCATTTCAAGCCTTTTCTGTTCTTCTTCCTGAAATTAAAAAGATATCAATGTATTGGAATGGAATTATTCCATATAGATCAAGGTCTTTCTATGAAGACTTACAGTAATAAGCATTTTTTATTATTTTCTACTAATAGTGTTAATAGAAATTAAAAGATATCAATGTATTAAAATGATTCCATATGAATTAAAGTCTTCCTGTTTAGACAAAGAGTGATAAACATTCTATTTTTTATTATTAATGGAGGAAGTTCAGTTTGAAGTGTTTAATTTAGTCTCTAATGTGCTTAGAGGATTATAATATTGTCAGATGTGTATTATTCATATTGAATATAGTTGTGTTTCGTACCAAGAAGTAAGTATTAAAAATAAAAATTGTATGTAGCCCATCATGAATTGAATTTACAATAACAAACGTTAGATGGCCGAGTAAATCCAAACAAATATATTGAAAGTGGATATTTACTTTGTCAAGATTGGTAGGATCAAAAGGTTCATCATCAACTTTCGAATCCTTTTTCTCATCTTTGAGTTTGGCCCTCTCTCTGGAATGTGACCTAGATCTGGAGCGAGATCTCGGAGATCGTGAATGAGACCTCGAGCGAGTTCTCCTTCCCTTTCCATAGCTTCGTTTAGACCTAGATTCCGACGATTTCTTGTCCTTTCTGTAAACAATAACCATAATTCATGAGAATTATAGCAAAAATATAATATTCAATATTAAACATTTATTGGTCGACACTTGCGGATAGTTTAACCACTTCGTTTATGTCATGCTAAGAATCGCATGATACCTGGTGTTTTAGATGGTACGCTTCCGAATCGCTGCGATGGTAACTCTGAGACTGTTATATTATGATAAATAACAATCAATGAATTTTCAATGAACTAGATAGGGTAAAAATAATTTATTTATTCACATTTCATAATCACAGATCAATTAATGAAATACTATCTTCAACATCAGTATTAACATTCCAAGAATTAAATAATATTGCATTCTGGGGTATTTTCAAACCTAGATCACTGTTTACAATGAAATTAATGTAAAAAGAAAGACAAATTTTTGTTTATGATAAGTAAACACGGACAGAAAAGCATAGAAAATAAATTTATGGAATTCTCTCTATGGATAGATACAATTTACACCTACTTGAAAAGTTTTCTATCTCGATCTCTACTATGCGACCTCCGAGATCGTTCTCTTGACCTGCTTCTTCGTCTATATTCCTTGGTGCTTCTTTCTCTGCCATGGGAGTTCTTATTCCTCTTATAATGTTCCGGACTTGAAGATCTGGATCGACTTCGAGATCTCTTACGATGATGCCTAGGAGAAAAAATGAAACAAAATTATTGCATGTTTTATATCTAACAAAATATAAAAAGTTTCGTGTTATATAAGCTATACGCTAATATATAAATACGTTGAAGCTAAAATCACTTTACTTATATGAGCTACTTTATTCAAATGAATAAAAACGATATAAAACTTGTAGTACACTTTTTATTTAAAACATTTCAACGACTAGTTTCGACCTACTTTCAAAATGTTTTAAATAATAAGGTACTACAAGTTTCATTATTGTTTTTATTACATTGAAGCTATTATATAAGCGTACTATTTTTTCCACTGATTGACTATGATGAAATTACACTATTCATCAGGAAATTTCAAAATTTCACAAGCATCAATATTCTACTATAAGTAGAACCGATATGCCCAGTCGTAACCTATAAGCCCGATTTTGGTCTAGATACAGAGAGAAAACAAAAGATGCATACAGGTGAATGGTATACACTCGAAAACATTAAAGCGTTGGTTATCTTTGTACATACTGCCTACAAAACGAATCCATCATTGAAACCAGAGAGTAGAATACAAAAACTTACTGAGAGACAAGCAGATCTACAAACTTCAGATAAACAAGGCACTTATATTGCTAGATAGGCTAAGTACTTCAATGCCAAATTTTAATAATCCTACAAAAGTAGAGTGGAATCTGTAAAGCCCTTACAAGGCATAACAGGTGACAAAGTGTAGGTGCCTTGATTCTCAGGTTTCAACAGGGCTGTTCTGAATGCGGTAGTTGAGATAGTTGATGTAATAAATATTATGACTTTGTGAGCCAGCTTCATCATTACCCGAACATCCCCATCAGTTTCATTGTTTCATGCCATTGAATGTCAATAAGCTGATGGGTATTGTGGAGTTTTGAAACCAACCACAGATTAATAGTACTTGAAAAAAAACGTTATTAATATAAAAATAAGGTAACTCCTTCTGTTGGTCATTTCATGTCTGATTAAGGGCATATTCATAAACTATTTTCAAGCCTCAAGGTTGCCATAACAGTGTTATTACCAAAAAGGGTGATCTAGAATCTGGATGACTGTACAAATTGAACGATTGTACACATTTTTGGTAACATTATACAGACTACCATGTCGAGGCAAATAATTGGAAAGCAAAAATCTGTTTGGTGGAATGCACTATGATTTTTGAAGGGGGAGGCCCACCACATCAACTTATCTCTTGCCTGTTGAGAAGATACAAGAGCAAGAGATACAAGATGTAGAGCAAGAGCAACCATCAATTCACTTGAACCTCTCTTTCAAAAGCATTTAATTGTGTGCCTCATACAATTTTGATGAGAAAAATAGCTAGTATGGTTTCAGGAAAGAGCATGAAGAATGGTTGCTGATTACTTTAATGACAGAAAATAGGTGGTTTTTGATAATGGGAGCCACCTGTAAAGAAGAAAATGCATCTTATGTATTGTTGACAACATGTCAGTGTTTGGCCATTTACTGTTCTTAGGTATTGAGGAATAGGCTAGACCTACGCCTGGATAGCTCTAGCATGCTTTCTGCTATTGAGACCACCATTATTGTTCAGGGCAGGTGGTCCCAAGTTGTCAGATCCAAGAACTTTTTTCAGAGAAGTGGGAAATGGTACTCTTGATGATTGGTCTACACCTGTCACCTGAATTAAGTAATGGTATCAATAGAAAATTGTTTTGGAAAACAAAATTACGTACACAAAATGTTAAAAATAATTGACCATCTTCAGCCAATGAGGGGACTCCCAAGTGCTGAATAAACGCTGCTGATTTATGATGCAGTGTTTTCCTGTAACTATGGCATCTTGATATGGTGACATAAAACAGATATAACAACTCCCAGACATCAAACTGTTAGGAAAAAATATCATATTCATCCTTTTGATTTAGAATAACTCACTCTGAGTGATGAGTTATAAGTGAGTTAAATGCACACTGTGAGAACATTTTAGAAGAGAAAAATTAGATAAATTTGTTGTCTGAAAGAGTAAATGATTGTTTCCCAGTGCTAGCAATAAGAATGAGTAATTGAAAAACTTTGCTTGAAGGGCCGCTTACTTGTACAGATTATTTTTAGTCCAGTCAAATGGTCGTTTTTCAGAAAACAGCCCCGAAAGAATTTTTCTCGGCGGTTCTATATGTATTTTGGGGCGCTGAATTCGAATCTGAAATTTGCTGACACGCCAGAGGGCGGCTTCACCCCCAAAACTTCGGACTTTTTTCAATTTTTCCATTTTATCTCGTGAACCTTGAGTTTCCCAAGAAAAATCATTCTTGACAAAATTAAAGAGAATAAAATTTCAAATAAATTGAGTGGTCGCGCAGGATTCTACCGATTTTGGTTCCGGAGCTACACATTTTCAAAAAAGGGGTATTTTTTAAGGGGTTTTCAAAATTATGCAAACCTACCACTTCTACCCTATACAACATGGATATTTTCCTAGTATAGATAAAATACCACACATCATGTGAAAGCACAATTCATTTTGAACAGGATTCCTTAGGAATTTTCGAATTTAGTAGTGGGGGGAGGGGAATATACCCAAAAATAGAAAATCATGTACAGCCGAAATACAATTTTTTCATTATAATACCTTTTCAAGGGCTTCCTAACAACAAAATACATATTTCGGCTGAAATCATCTCACGCGGGTTATTTTCTATGAGAATTACCCGTTAGAAACATTTAATTTCAGTATTTCCTAGTGGGGGGTACGTCATAAGGATACGTCAAGGATCAAAACGTTAAACACTTATAACTTCTGACAGAATGATCAGATCTCCTCGTACTACAGCTCATTCTTCTCAGCTCGTCAAGGCGGTTCAAAATCATGTATCATAATTTAAATTTGATGAAAAAATAAAAAAATCCACTTTTAGTGTATTTTAGCCCCTATTTCAATACAAAGAAATATGGCCAATTTCTATATTAAAAACTGTGTATCTCGGTAACCCGAAATGATAAAAAAGTTACTTGGTCTTGATTTGAAGAACAGAATCTCCTCTTTCATGTGAGGTAAATAATTTTCTAAAAATATGATCGTAAGGTGAGATACGTTTGATTAAAAAAAATCAAGAAATTTAGGATATTTTCCTCATTTTCACAGTCTCGACAGTTTTCCGATAATAAACAGTCATGCAAGATGGTTTAAAGCAACGTAGCTTACAGAGCATGTAATTCTCTTTCATTTGAGACCAATCGAAAATTTCTATCATGTATCTTACTCGTTTTAGAGACTCTTGATAACAGTAAAATCGCAGAAAAAATTATCATTTTTTCAATTAGCTGTAACTTTTCAACGGTATTGGAATCAGGGAAACGATTCATGGGAGCGGAAAAAGGAGAAAATTCTCTACAACCTTGACTTCTTTTTCAATTTTTCATCTCAAGTGTTTTACAAGATTGAATATACAAGACTGTGGAAATGAGTAAGGTATCAAAAATGTTTTGCATATTCAAAGTTGCGTATCTTGTGAAACACTTGAGATAAAAAATTGAAAAAGTAGTCAAGGTTGTAGAGAATTTTCTCCTTTTTCCGCTCCCATGAATCGTTTCTCTGATTCCAATACCGTTGAAATAGTTACAGCTAATTTGAAAAAATGATAATTTTTTTCTCATTTTTTTGCGATTTCACTGTTATCAAGAGTCTCTAAAACGAGTAATATACATGATAGAAATTTGCGATTGATCTCAAATGAAAGAGAATTACATGCTCTGTAAGCTACGTTGCCTCAAACCATCTTGCATGACTGTTTATTATTGGAAAACTGTCGAGACTGTGAAAATGAGGAAAATATCCCAAATTTCTTAATTTTTTTAATCAAACGTATCTTACCTCACGATCATATTTTTACAAAATTAATTTACCTCACATGAAAGAGGAGATTCTGTTCTTCAAATCAAGACCAAGTAACATTTTTTATCATCCTTCAACTTTAACCGCTAGCCCATGCACTGAACTAAGGATCAATAGATTACATCTGTGCATGTAAATACATTTTAGTAGGATATATTGTAATGTTGATTTTTTATTAATATGATATGTAAATTTTGATAAAATTAGTTAATTTGTTAACAACACCGATTAACAAAATAAAATAACTCTTCCGAAGAAGCCATACAGCAACATAACCTTTAGGCACAGCAATCATGACTTTTAAACAATTTGACTCACATGATATATTTTGATACCAGAGATTTGTAAATTCCAATCAACAATAAGTATTAGTTTTTGAATAGTAAAATTCCATCACTTGAAGGAGAATAATCAGTTGTAATATAAAATAGGTAAACGTTACATGAAAACCCTCTCTTCCAAAGTTCCAAACACAACAATTATTTTTGTTTTTCTTTGTAATTATTCTATGCCATCTAGATAATATTTGGTTGTATGGCTATGTGAGAGTATCTCAGATGAATTTTGAATTATATATAATTTGAAAATTAAAATACGATTATAATTTTGATTCATTCTATGATAAGTTTATAATATATATTCTATCCACATTTTTCGTATATTTAGGTTTGCAATATCGAAGAGTTCTTCTTTTTGCTACACTCCTGGAAGCATCTTTTTCAAATATCATTTCTATGTCTTGAGGGTTAGCCAAAGACTATTTTTTTGAAATTATGATAATAACAGAGCTAAAGGTGAGGTCTCTATGCAATAGAAATATAGTTTTTGAAAATGGAATATTCTTTTAAATTGGAAAATTATCAGGTGGAATAAATCAATGCAAATGAAACTAATTGACCGAGCGAAGTGAGGTCTGAGATTCAAGTCGACGGTTTGGCATTTCTCTTAATGTTTAAATGCTGCGCATTTACAGCGAAACACGGTAATAGATTTTCATGAAATTTGACAGGTATGTTCCTTTTTTAATTGCGCGTCGACGTATATACAAGGTTTTTGGAAATTTTGCATTTCAAGGATAATATAAAAGAAAAAAGAGCCTCCTTTATACGCCAATATTAGAGTGAAAATCAGACTATGGAATTATTCATCATAAATCAGCTGACAAGTGATTACACAGATGTCGGTCTATTGCTGTATTTCCATAAGGTCTATAGTAGTTTCAATCAGGTACTTGTGAATGAGAATACTGCGTGAGGTCTACTGTTCAAAGAACTACCAGTATTTTCATAGTAATGAAAGAGTTGGGCACTCGGGAAGCTTTGGAATTATAACTGCTGTGGAACTAGATTTGTGATGATGTCCTGTGCAGTGAAGTTATCTATCAGAATGTTCACATTGTATTTTATTCTATTCACTCTATTCCAATGGATTTACTTGATAGTAGCTTTGTTATTAGTATTCAGTTAATTATATCATAATCTTTTCTAAGTTACAACCCTATCCAACACTATCCCAAAAAAATTTGCATGGTTGCCTGTAAAGTCGGTATACAGGCAAAAGTTTTATGTGACAACGACTTTGAGTGGTTGTGATGATATTGAATCATCATATGACTAGTGTTTTCTTCTTATGTTTCTGTTATCAGATGTTGAACTATTTATTCTAATTTTGAATCTGTTATGAATTCATTACTGATCAATAAAGCCTAGAATGCAGAGGTTTTTCATTACAATTTATTGATCAGTAATCTAAATCATCTGTAAAATCTGACAAAGCATTTATTGGAACGGTTCCACTTGTTACTTGTTCCGCTACTACGTAGACATCATGTCGTCATTTTGTCCGTCCGCGGTGACCAGTGATGTCACAGTCACGGTTCTTTGCCCCACTGCTCTAATCAAGTTGGTTTCCTATATTATTCGTATTTTTCGTCAGATTATTTGCCGTTGCAATTTTAATATTTGTACTATTCGATTTTTTGGAATTTATTTTGTCTTTAGGCATCTCACTTTCTAGATATTTGTTACTTTTTCACCAAACGTCTGTAAACGTGTTGCTTACGTTTCAAACACATCCGGCATCTTCCTTTTTCTGACCAGCATTGTAGCGTCTTCTTGTCTTTTGCATTGGTTCTTAGTCGAGAGCGCATTTACGCTTTCGGTCTAAACCTTTTATCCATATTCATCGGACCTATGAAACGTTTTTAAGTGTGAATTACTTCTGCAAATTAATTCATTTATTCTATTCTTCAATTGTGATTCAATTATTCATCGATTGCTTCGCATATTTGCTCTGATAAACTTTGTCAAAAATTGCAACCTCGTGTGGGCGTTTATCGCTATTTATTTGATCTACGGAACGTTTTTAAAGTGTGAATTACTTCTGCAAATTAATTCATTTATTCTATTCTTCAATTGTGATTCAATTATTCATAGATTGCTTCGCATATTTACTTTTGATAAACTTTGTCAAAAATTGCAACCTCGTGTGGGCATTCATCGCTATTTATTTGATCTACGGAACGTTTTTTAAGTGTGAATTACTTCTGCAAATTAATTCATTTATTCTATTCTTCAATTGTGATTCAATTATTCATCGATTGCTTTGCATATTTGCTCTGATAAACTTGTCAAAAATTGCAACCTCGTGTGGGCGTTCATCGCTATTTATTTGATCTACGGAACGTTCTTAAAGTGTGAATTACTTCTGCAAATTAATTCGTTTGTTCTATTCTTCAACTGTGATTCTACTATTCATCGATTTCTTCGCATATTTACGCGGATAAACTTTGTCAAGTTCACAACCTCGTGTGGGCTTCAATTGCCATTCTTCTAATGATTGGCTTCACCTCTTGAAACTCAAACTTTCAAGTTCATCATCTCTACCGTTTGGAAATCATTCAAAAAATTCAACAACTTGAAGGTCAGATTATTCGTTTGGAATTCTACTTGCTCCTGTTCTCATTTCCACTGGGGGATTTGCCTGCTGTGATGGACGCTTCCATGTTTGTCATCACATGGCCAGATCACGTCATCGCTTGCTGATGTCCTGTTCCTGTGGGTATTGCGGAGTCATTGCCTGTCTGCATCTCCTCTTCAAAATTTTATTCAGGTTACGTAAATCGTTCTATTCAATTTTCATTCACTTATGTGTTACTTAATTGTTTTGTTGATGTCTATCTTGACATTCAATTCACTAAGGCCACTGACGCCAACTAATTCATTGGATTTGACAGCTACCCTTGGCTTTACAAGTGATTTTCTGAGGCCACTGACGCCTATATAATTGTATTCAATAGTAGCAACTATTTCATTGGATTTGACAGCTACCCTTGGCTTTACAAGTGATTTTCTAAGGCCACTGACGCCTATTTATCATTCGATTGATGTCTATCTTGACATTCAAATCACTGAAGGCCTATGCCGCATATATTTTTATGTATTTTACTTGTTGAGCACTATTTACAGCTTATTGTCATTTTTTATTCCTTTTGTAAATCATTGTCATTTATTATTATTCCTTTTGTAAATCATTAAGATTGAACTTTGCAGCAATAACTTTCATTATAGCACTCAATTTATATTCGCCATTCAGGTATCATTAATATTACCTTTTCGATTATTGTCAGACTTCAATGGTCATTAATGTCATTGACCTAATCTCATTTAAATTTTGTATTTCTCTAACGTTTTATCATGTTGTAATTATCCCAAGATATTTGACTCAATCTACTTACAATTGTTTTTGTATGTGGCCGTCTGCCTATTATTATTTTATTGATCCCAAGATATTTGACTCAATCTACTTACAATTGTTTTCGTATGTGGCCATCTGCCTATTATTATTTTATTGTTATTAAATCTCATCTTGTTGATTCATTTAGTCTTTTATTGGCGTACTTACCACACTTCAAGCTATCAGTATTTTTATGCACAGAATTCAAAGATTTATTTGTAGGTATTTATAACAACTATCATTCACAGTCCACTGCCCTGACCTTGGATTCTGTCATAAAAATTGGTTCATCCGGGCCAGATTTCTTGATCCAGTGTTTATCTGGGATAATTGTTAATTGGACCAATTGGATAAAAATTGGTCCTCCAGCCCGTTCATTTTTGATCTAGTGCTTACCTAGGATAATTGTTAATTTTTATTACCCATTTCTTGGTCCATTGAACCTTAGGGTTTCAGTGACTGTGTGCCTAATAGTCTAGCTTGACGCCAATGATTAGGTCCCACTCTAGAGTATATTTTATTCCATTGTACCTTTGTATGTTTATATTGTTTAATATTAAGCATTCACACACTTGTTTCAAATTTTCAGTACTGGCTGCAACTCAAAGCACGCTGCGACGTGTCTGCACCAGCTATCAACTATCTTGTACCCTGAGAGACTGAACCGCACTGAACTGGTCACAGATGGCTATTGCGCATTGAGAAAACAACACACAGCAAACTACACTGCCTTGCGAGCTCGCTACTTGACTCGCCGCACAGCAAGCTTGATACAACTTGCCTCAAATGCACAGGCGTGCCCCTCTGCGTACTGGACCAGCGCCCAAAGTTGCTTGTTGGCGCAGCAATCGCATTGCTACAGTGCAGCATCGTTTCGTTCACTCAGGTTTTTCTGTTAGTTTTTAAGCATGTCCGATCATGAGGAAGATTCACTTCCTGAGCCTTCTGCTCTTTTCAATACAAGAGACAATTTACACCACGAAATAGATTGGTTCATAACCAGCTATAGCGATTATGTTGTGGACACTGAAGCCACTTATTATCAATTGTTGACTGTCAAGAACGAACTAGGTTCACTTAGAATTAAGTATGATAAAATTCATGAACAGTTATGGAATTCAGAGTTGCAAGCACAAGACACTTCAACTCATTTTGAGATACTTAATAAGTTTATCTCCATTACCTCTAAGGCAAACGCTGCATTAACTGCTTTTGAAAGCAGACAACGCAACAATGAGGCCACTGCTGGTGCTTCCCAGCGGCCAACATCTCAAAACTCACATTTGGCAAATTTTCAGTTGCCTCAGATTCCGCTTCCACGCTTCAATGGGGAGCTTTCAAAATGGCAAGCATTCTCAAGTGCTTTTACCAATATTATTGGTAATCAAGATAATATTAATGACTCATTGAAATTTTTCTATCTTCGTCAATCACTCAGTGGTGAAGCTCTTGCTAGAGTGGAACACATTGAAGCTGACGAAAATGGTTTTCAGCTTGCTTGGAACCTCTTAAGGGAGAGGTATGACAATAAGAGATTAATTGCTGCCAGGCACGTCACGGCAATTGAATCTCCACCTACCATAAAGCGTAACTGTCCGCAATCATTATGGGCATTCATTGACTTTTGCAAGTCCCACATTACCGCGCTCGAAGCGCTTCAACTTGGAGTCCAAATCAAGGACTTATTGTACATGCACAAAATGTTGTTGCAGTTGGATACTGCTACTGTTCGAGAATGGGAAAAGAGTGTTGGTATACACGACATTCCCACCATTGATAAATTTTGGAATTTTTTGGAATCACAATGCAAAATCATGGTAGCTGTTGCTTCAAGCTCAGTTAACCATCATCAAGGAAATGTATAGCAAAGTATAGCCAACTCGGTTGGTGCTGATAGCAAGCCGAAGTTCAATCAAAATCAATCGAATGTTCAAGCTAGGATGCAGGTTACTACCTCTTCTATGTCACCTTGTAGTTTTTGTAATTCTGTTGGTCATTTTCCAAATCGTTGTAATGAATTATTGAAGTTGCAGGTTACTGATCGTTGGAATGCTGTCCGTGACAAAAGGTTATGTTATAATTGCCTCAAGCCTTTCGCACCCAATCATGTTTGTTCGGACAAATCGTGTACACTTTGTGGCAAGAGTCACCACACTGTTCTTCATAGGTCGTATCCTCAATCACGAGACACCCAGCCTACTTCTAAGGATAAGGTAACTTCAAATGTTATTCATTCTCAATCTTTTGCTCCCTCCAAGGGTAAGAATGCTGTTTTGAATTCCGTCATGGTTCAGAATGCTGAAACAACTAAGCAAGCTGTTTCTCATGCAGAACAGCCTCAGAAGAACTCTCATGTCACAATGAGCTCCACTTCGTCACTGTGTTTGCAACAGCAATCAACTGTCGCTTTGTTACCTACTGCCGAAGTTTTGGTTCAATCTTCTAGTGGGGAATTTATTAAAGCAACCGCGCTTTTAGATTCTTGCTCTGATTGTAATTTGATGTCAACTAGGTTGGCTGAAAAATTGTCACTTGTTACTTTGTATTCGGACACTTTGATTCATAGTGTAGGTGAGAATAAGACCAAATCATCTATTTTTCATTCAGCTTGCTTGTCTTCATCTGATCGTTCGTGGTCGGTTGAAGAAAATTGTATTGTAGTTGATAGCATATCATCTAATGTTCCTAGTGTGAACATTGATCTTTCTAAAATTTCAATTCCTGTTGAACTCAAATTAGCGGATCCATTGTTTGATCAGCCTAAGCCTGTAGATCTGTTACTTGGTGCTGGCATATTTGCATCTGTTCTTCAGCCTGGTAAATTGTATCTAGCTCAAAACGCTCCCATCCTTCAGAAAACCAGTCTAGGTTGGGTCATATTTGGTTCTTGTAAAGCTATTCGTCCTATTGCAGCACCTCATTCGTGCCTCCCCGCTCCACCTGTGGCCGCTCCCCGTAGGGTCATGTCGAATTTTCTAACTTCAAATGATGTCTCTCATCAGTTAGAGAAATCAGTTCAGAAACCAGTTCAGGAAATCAGTTCTCAATCAGTTCAGGTATTAGCTACCACTTCTTCTCACAATGATGTTATCTCAGGCATAATTAATAGTTGCTCCACCTATCACAAAACTGTTCGTACTACGGCGTATGTTCTACGGTTCATTCATAATTGTAGGAAACAAAATTCAGTCACTCCACGCTTTGGTCAATTAGCTATCTCTGAAATTTCAGAAGCTGAAAATTGTATCTTCAAATCCATTCAAGAAGAGGCCTTCTCTGCTGAACTTGAAGCATTGTGTCAAAATCAGGAGCTATTGCCTAATAGCTCTATTAAAGCCTTGTCACCATTCATTCACTCAGATTCACTGCTCAGAGTTGGTGGACGTTTGCAAAATGCAAATGCCTCATTTGATTATAAACATCAAATATTGTTGCCCAGCAATCACAAGTTCACTCGTGCATTGATTGTTGCTCACCATCGTCGTCTAAGTCATGCTGGTGTGCAGGCCACCATGGCCAGTGTAAGACAACGATTTTGGTTTCTCTCCATCCATCGCACCATCAAAAGTGTATTGCGGCATTGCATAATGTGTTTTCGCTTTTCGGCTCTTCGTTCTGAGCAAATCATGGGTAGTTTACCAGTGGCCCGTGTTCAGGCTAATTTTCCCTTTTACAATTGTGGTTTGGATTACGCCAGTCCTATTTCCATTCGTGTAGGCGGCCCCAAATCTTGTACTTTTTCTCCACCACTCTTCAGAAAAAAGACCCACTCCTCAACCACTCTTCAGAAAAAAGGCAAATGGCTAAACAATTATGAAAATTTGAAGGTCGGTACGGTTGTCATCTTGAAGGATCCTGGTTCCGCGCAGTCCACTTGGAAGCTGACGCGCATTACTGAAGTTCATCCCGGTAAGGACAACAAGGTTCGAGTTGTCACTGTTCTCACTCCCTCTGGCACTTTTAAGAGAGCTATTTCAAGTTTAGCACCTCTTCCCATTGATGAGGATTCTAGTTAATCCCCTTGCTCTTATGGTTCATGTTGTATTTTTAGGTTTCATTGTTTTTTTTTTCCCTGGTTCTCACATGGGGCCCAGTTTTCAATTTCCAATTGCCTTGCCAGATTTTACATATTTCTTACTTTTTCTTATTGTGCCATACCCCCGTATGACACAAGGGGCCCAGTTTATGTAAAATCTGACAAAGCATTTATTGGAACGGTTCCACTTGTTACTCGTTCCGCTACTACGTAGACATCATGTCGTCATTTTGTCCATCCGCGCTGACCAGTGATGTCACAGTCACGGTTCTTTGCCCCACTGCTCTAATCAAGTTGGTTTCCTATATTATTCGTATTTTTCATCGGATTATTTGCCGTTGCAATTTTAATATTTGTACTATTCGATTTTTTGGAATTTATTTTGTCTTTAGGCATCTTACTTTCTAGATATTTGTTACTTTTTCACCAAACGTCTGTAAACGTGTTGCTTACGTTTCAAACACATCCGGCATCTTCCTTTTTCTGACCAGCATTGTAGCGTCTTCTTGTCTTTTGCATTGGTTCTTAGTCGAGAGCGCATTTACGCTTTCGGTCTAAACCTTTTATCCATATTCATCGGACCTATGAAATGTTTTTAAGTGTGAATTACTTCTGCGAATTAATTCATTTATTCTATTCTTCAATTGTGATTCAATTATTCATCGATTGCTTCACATATTTACTTTTGATAAACTTTGTCAAAAATTGCAACCTCGTGTGGGCGTTCATCGCTATTTATTTGATCTACGGAACGTTCTTAAAGTGTGAATTACTTCTGCAAATTAATTCGTTTGTTCTATTCTTCAACTGTGATTCAACTATTCATCGATTTCTTCGCATATTTACGCGGATAAACTTTGTCAAGTTCACAACCTCGTGTGGGCTTCAATTGCCATTCTTCTAACGATTGGCTTCACCTCTTGAAACTCAAACTTTCAAGTTCATCATCTCTACCGTTTGGAAATCATTCAAAAAATTCAACAACTTGAAGGTCAGATTATTCGTTTGGAATTCTACTTGCTCCTGTTCTCATTTCCACTGGGGGATTTGCCTGCTGTGGTGGACGCTTCCATGTTTGTCATTGCATGGCCAGAACACATCATCGCTTGCTGATGTCCTGTTCCTGTGGGTATTGCGGAATCATTGCCTGTCTGCCTGGCTGCATCTCCTCTTCAAAATTTTATTCAGGTTACGTAAATCGTTCTATTCAATTTTCATTTACTTATGTGTTACTTAATTGTTTTGTTGATGTCTATCTTGACATTCAATTCACTAAGGCCACCGATGCCAACTAATTCATTGGACTTGACAGCTACCCTTGGCTTTACAAGTGATTTTCTAAGGCCACTGACGCCTACTTATCATTCTATTGATGTCTTTCTTGACATTCAATTCACTAAGGCCACCGACGCCTATTAATTCATTGGATTTGACAGCTACCCTTGGCTTTACAAGTGATTCACTAAGGCCAACGACGCCTATTAATTCATTGTATTTAACAGCTACCCTTGGCTTTACAAGTGATTTTCTGAGGCCACTGACGCCTATATAATTGTATTCAATAGTAGCAACTATTTCATTGGATTTGACAGCTACCCTTGGCTTACAAGTGATTTTCTAAGGCCACTGACGCCTATTTATTGTTCCATTGATGTCTATCTTGACATTCAAATCATTGAAGGCCTATGCCGCATATATTTTTATGTATTTTACTTGTTGAGCACTATTTACAGCTTATTGTCATTTTTTATTCCTTTTGTAAATCATTGTCATTTATTATTATTCCTTTTGTAAATCATTAAGATTGAACTTTGCAGCAATAACTTTCATTATAGCACTCAATTTATATTCGCCATTCAGGTATCATTAATATTACCTTTTCGATTATTGTCAGACTTCAATGGTCATTAATGTCATTGACCTAATCTCATTTAAATTTTGTATTTCTCTAACGTTTTATCATGTTGTAATTATCCCAAGATATTTGACTCAATCTACTTACAATTGTTTTTGTATGTGGCCATCTGCCTATTATTATTTTATTGATCCCAAGATATTTGACTCAATCTACTTACAATTGTTTTCGTATGTGGCCATCTGCCTATTATTATTTTATTGTTATTAAATCTCATCTTGTTGATTCATTTAGTCTTTTATTGGCGTACTTACCACACTTCAAGCTATCAGTATTTTTATGCACAGAATTCAAAGATTTATGTGTAGGTATTTATAACAAATATCATTCACAGTCCACTGCCCTGACCTTGGATTCACGTTACGATGGACAAATTTTTGAAACCAGACAAGTTTGATGGTGATCCGAATTCTCCAACAGCTCTACAAGAATGGAACTTCTGGCTAAAGACTTTTGAGAATTTCATCACATCTTTTGACGAAGAAGACATCGATGATGAAAGTAAGTTGCGGTTGCTTACCAACTTTCTATCTCATTCTGTTTATCAAACAATTGCCGACAAAAATTCATATACTTCGGCTATTGACGCACTAAAATCTGCATATGTGAAACCAATAAATGAAATATTCGCTAGACATAAATTGGCAACTAGAAAACAGTCTTCAGATGAGACAATTGACCAATATAATCAAGCTTTACAACAACTGAGTAAGAATTGTGGGTTTGCAGATGTTGATTCTGAAACTCATAGGAAAACATACATTCGTGATTCATTTATCCAGGGCCTCAGCTCTCATCAGATAAGACTGAGACTTTTGGAGTTTGACAAGCTAACTCTTGATGAAGCTATTGAAGAAGCACGTGCCTTGGAATCTGCCAGAAATCAATCAGCTTCTTACTCTCCTGAAATAACTCTTAATGCCACTTCAAATAATTCTTCAGAAAATTCATATAAAGAAACAAATTTGTCAGCTGTAAAAACTGGAAGCTCAAGTTTTCAAAAATGTTATTTTTGTGGTCGTCAGTGACATAAAACATGTCAGCAGTGCCCTGCACTAAATGACTCATGCGAAAAATGCCAGAAAATCGGTCATTGGAAAAATGTCTGCAAATCTACTAAAACTTCTTCATCTTCGGCGCTTATTGCAGCCTCTACTGTTCTTGAAAATGCTACAGTACAAGCTCAGGTAAACAATATTCCTACTTCGGCTTTGATAGATACAGGAAGCTCTGAGACATTTATTTCACACTGTTTTGCTAAAAAATGTGGACTTGAAATGTACCCTACAACTGGTGCAGTGTCCATGGCTTCAACATCACTAAGAAAGAACATTTCCTTTTATTGTGTAGCTCATTTAGAATTTTCAGGTCAACATTACCCCAAACAAAATTCAGTGTATTGCCTGATTTGTGTGCTAATGTTATTGTAGGACATGACTTACTTAATCAACACTCTGAACTTAGAGTTTCATTTGGAGGAACTAAACCCCCATTGACTATCAATTATCTGGCTCCAGCAAAGATAGAACCTCCACCACTTTTTGAGTTTTTAACTAAAGACATTAAACCTATAATTACTAAATCCCGAAAGCATTCTCTTGAAGACACTAGTTTCATGGAGAAAGAAATTGAGAAACTGCTAGCTGATGGAATTATTGAAGAAAGCAGGTCTCCCTGGAGAGCTCAAGCATTTGTAGTGAAGAACGAAAATCACAAAAAGCGAATGGTAATAGACTATTCTCAAACTATTACCGATACACACATCTTGACACATATCCCCTCCCTAGTCTTGAAGATATTGTTTCTAAGGTCTCTCTGTATTCACCACTTTCATACCGAACCCCGTTGAGAAGTCTCACGCTCTTAAGTTCTTTGAAAAATATTCCAACCTTCACAAAGCAACACGTATATTTGCGTTTGTGTTGCGCTTCATAAAAAATTGTAAGCTGAAGGAAACACACAGGCACAATCTTCGCAGCCATAGAGCACAACCGGCGCACCTCACCTCTCCGCATCTGTCTGTTGCTGAATGTCGTGCAGCACTATTGAGTATTGTCAAACTTACTCAAGAGTTCTATTTCATTGACACCTTCAAGCTTCTCAACAAGGGAGAAAACCCGCCGCGAGAATTACACTCTCTAGCGCCATTCATCGATCCATCCGGTTCTCTCAGGGTGGGCGGACGTCTAAAACGATCCTGTCTTCCGTATGACAGCCGTCATCCACTGCTTCAGGCCGTGGAGCTTCCTCTAAATGACTCCACCTCAAATCGGCAACGTTGGACTCACCTGCGTCAATTAGTACAGTCGTTCTGGCGTCGATGGAAATCTGAATATCTACAAACACTCATTCAACGAAATAAGTGGAAAACTCCAACAGAAAACATCAAAGTTGGACAAATTGTGCTTATAAAACATTTGAACACTGCACCTACACTATGGCCTATTGGTAAAATTGAGAAAGTATTTCCTGGACAAGACAAAATAATAAGAGTAGCGTTAATCCGCACAGCCGGCGGTACGCTCATCCGACCTGTGAACAAACTTATAGTGTTGCCAGTAGTCTAAATCTCGGCAGCCCCTTCTGAACCTTGTGTAAATTTTCTATTATCGTCTACCCCGCTTTGTGTAACAATCATATATGTAACAGTCTCTTTGTGTGCATCGTATGTGTGATATCCGCTTCGTATTTATATGTGCTAAATCTCAAATAAACAATTACATTTTCCTCGATAAAACTCCCATGTAGTTTTAGGTGGGCGGTTGGTAAAGACAGTTATCGTGATTTCCTTCCTTACCCCCACCCCTCCCTCTTCATCGTAGAAGGAAGCAGCCAAAAGCAGCTTCCCCCCTCCAGTTTCAGTTGGCATGAAGTGCTCGAGGCTACAACATCATTACTACTTTGAAGCCCCGGTTTCAATTGCAGTTTTCTTCAGTTTTTCAAGTAAGTTTTCGTTTATAATCACACAGCTCTTTTCTTTTGTTCACCCGCGGTCCTCCACTTGTAAAATTTCTGTTTCTAATCACCAATCTGATTCTAGAGAATCTAATTCTAGAGAAATTGGTGAGAAAAGTGAACAGGTTGGTTGAAATGCATCAATGTAGCCTAAAGATGAACATACTGAGATTATCATAAGACAAAACAGATTGTGACTTTATCAATTTTCAACACAAAAACAGCTACCCATCAGGAATCAATAACTAGAAGATGGAAAAAGCGGTATCATTTCAAGATTTATGTGAAAATTACATAAATATTCAACTGAAAATTGAATTACGACAATATAGGCCTACTTGTTATGCAAGGCATGTTGATAAGTGCAACATACCTGGTTGTCGTGCATGGGATGGCCGAATCTCCCCTGAGCCCCTCTACCCGACCCATTCCGCCTCGTGTAGCTCATGTTGTTGTTTGGTACTTGAAATCGGCCCTGAAATGGATACAACATCATTATTTACTCCACCATCAAGTTGTCATTATTTTATTCTTCGATTATGCATTTTTTGTTGTTTGAATATGAATTGAATTTGTATGTTTTGTTAGTGTTAAGGAAGCACATTTGGGGTTTACCTGTTGCTTCCTTCAGAAATTGTAACTAAATCGATAAAAAGTAGAAATATACATAAATAAGTGGATACCTAAATAAATAAACTGGTAAAGACAGTTATCGTGATTTCCTTCCTTACCCCCACCCCTCCCTCTTCATCGTAGAAGGAAGCAGCCAAAAGCAGCTTCCCGCCTCCAGTTTCAGTTGGCATGAAGTGCTCGAGGCTACAACATCATTACTACTTTGAAGCCCCGGTTTCAATTGCAGTTTTCTTCAGTTTTTCAAGTAAGTTTTCGTTTATAATCACACAGCTCTTTTCTTTTGTTCACCCGCGGTCCTCCACTTGTAAAATTTCTGTTTCTAATCACCATAATTGGTCCTATTCGAGTCCGGATTAGATCAGTGTTTTTTGGAAATGCATTCTGCTCATTGTCAGTGTCTGTACGTGTCGTGTTATTTAGATGTTTTTAAATGTTAAAGTCCCGTTGTTTTGAGCTGTGTGATTCGGTAGTGTGTGAACTCAAAGTGAAAATTCCGTTTATTTCAACTCAATGCATTGCACGGTTCAAAAGTTATTGAATTTCAAAGTTTCAACCCAAGCCATAGTCGGACATTTTGGATCTTGTTTCCATTTCAAAATCGATCAACTATCGAACCTCGTTAATGATCGGCAAAATTCGGTTTAATCAGTGTCACGTGAATCAATGAACGTCAAGTGCAGGAAGGAGAGAGAGCTACTCACGCAACGGAGCCAAGCAGACGACCACAACAAAGCCTGTATCAACCTTCCTTATTCCATTCCTTGCACATTGTGTATCGTTCTCGTTTGCAACGCACTTCGCAACCGTTTCAGTATCACTTCCTCTCATTAACAGAAATTAGATTCAGTAGGTTTGAGTGCACTGTATGTGTTATCAGCTAGACAGTTACTCAGTTACTTGTTCTTGTTAGTTCTGACATGATCTTTGAAATCTTAACCTCAGCTCACAATGTCAGACCATGGAGATACCTCGCTTACTGAATCGCGTATTTTACACGATACAACTCAAAATGCAACCACCCAGGAAACTAATATCAATGTTACAGTCAAAGCTAAGGATCCCACTATGGAGTTGAAGCTTTCAACAATAAAAAGAAACAGAATTATTATCAAAATAGAGTCAGCAATCAAATCCTTATCAAACAATCCCTCTGAGCGTATGATTCTAGATTTAAGAAATGATTTTCTAACATTCGAATCAATTCAAGACAACATCACAGAACTTGCTTTATTAACTGATTCAGTTGATGAGAATTATGATGTTATGGGCGAGAAGTTTCTTGAACTCTATGGAAGGTACACTTCATTTTGTAAACAGCCAACAATTGAAACTGTACAGCAGACCAATCCTAGTTCTAACATCAATTTACCACAAATAAAGCTGCTTAATTTTAATGGTGATATTGAACAATGGATCGAGTTCTTGAACATGTTTAATGCGATTATTCATACGAATAGATCACTTTCAGATATAGAAAAATTTCACTATCTGAAATCCAATGTGTCAGGCTCAGCCGCTCAAATGATAGCTCATTTGTCTCTATCAAATGAAAATTATCTTATCGCCTACACTCAGTTGTGTGACAGATACTCGAATCCAAGAAGATTATGTTCGTATTACATCGATCAGTTACTAGAGTTTAAGCAAATAGATAAGCCCGATTATTTGTCATTAAGAACATTTGTTGACACTAATTCTGTTTGTATTTCTGCTCTCAAAACACAGCAGCTTCCCGATTTGAGTGACTTTATTCTGTTATCGCTGTGTTTAAACCATTTGGATAAACGAACTCGACTTGAATTTGAAAGTAAGATAGCTGATGTCATTCCTAAATATGAAGACCTAATGAACTTTTTAGTGTCTAAAACTCGTATGTATGAGTTAGTGAACCCTTCAACTACACTTCAATCCGCAAGAAATATTGAATCTAAGTCTACTCGCTCAAATGAAAATAAATCTGATAAGAGATTTTCACTAGTTGCAAGTGATAATTCTTCAACTGTCGAACTTAATCAAATTGTCAAGTTAAAACCGCTTCAGTGTATTGTGTGTGGATCAGAGGATCATAGTATTTATTCATGCCAGCAATTTGTCAATTTGTCTGTCGATCAAAAGTATGATTTCCTCAAACAAAAAAATCTATGTTTTCAATGTTTTGGAACTCATAATCGTGTTAAGTGCAAGTCACAAAAAACTTGTAAACTATGCAATTCTAGTAACCACCATACATTATTGCATGCTCAGAAGGAAAAGACCCCTGCCACCTTTGTGTGTAACACTTCAAGTCTATCCATTTCAGAATCATCTCTATGTCTACTTGGCACCGCTAATGTTGTTGTTTTCGACTCTTTCAATAAGCCACATATTGCGCGAGCTATTCTAGACTCAGCTTCACAAATAACCGCTGTTACAAAGGAGCTAGCAAATAAATTGAATTTGAAATCTACTTATTTATCTCAAAAACTCATTGGCATCGGTACTAAAACAACAAGTACAATGGGCGAGGTTAACTTAACTATCTCTTCACAGATTCAGCCGAATTTCAAGTTGAATACTAAAGCTACAGTGCTATCGGCCATAACATGTAATCAACCCTCTGTTTCATTGAACGCTGAAGATTTTAAGCATTTTTCAAGTCTGAAATTGGCTGATGAAAAATTCTATGTGTCAGGTAAAATTGATTTGCTCATAGGAGCTGGCTCATTTCTTCATACTCTATGTGCTCAAGATCACGAAGTCACAAAGTTTTATCAAAATTCTCCAGGAGCCTTGAGCACGGTTTTTGGCCATGTTATCATTGGAAAAATAAATTCTAATGAACTCACATCACAATCAGATTTAGCTACCAGCCTTCTAACCTATGTAGAACCAGTTAATCAGTTGCTTCAAAAGTCTTGGGAAACCGAAGAGATATCTATCAAAGCTGAGGAAGACCCGTCTCATGTGTATTGTGAAAACCTATACACAGAAACTACAACTCGGTGGCCTTCAGGTCGTTATGAAGTAGCGTTACCATTCAAAACTCAGAATGTGGTTTTAGGTGAAAACCGAAACTCTTCAATGAAAAAAATGACATCAATAGTACGCAGCTTCCAAAGATTATTTCTTTTGTTCCTAGTGGCTTGCACACTATTTGCTACATCAATTATAGTAAGCGGCTATTTGAACAGTGGGCGAGATAAATATGTGGCAGCTGTAGTTGAATACGCGCCTTTAGAATGGGACGGCTTCGAAAAACCGAAAGATTTGTTTCTCAGGAATGCCAACCATTTTGTAACGATCATCGAAAGAGCTGCCAAAGAGAATGCTGACATAATAGTTTTCCCGGAATGTGGTCTGACAACACTGAACATCCCAGTGAAGAGAGAGAGCATCACTGAATACACCACTTTCATACCGAACCCCGTTGAGAAGTCTCACGCTCTTAAGTTCTTTGAAAAATATTCCAACCTTCACAAAGCAACACGTATATTTGCGTTTGTGTTGCGCTTCATAAAAAATTGTAAGCTGAAGGAAACACACAGGCACAATCTTCGCAGCCATAGAGCACAACCGGCGCACCTCACCTCTCCGCATCTGTCTGTTGCTGAATGTCGTGCAGCACTATTGAGTATTGTCAAACTTACTCAAGAGTTCTATTTCATTGACACCTTCAAGCTTCTCAACAAGGGAGAAAACCCGCCGCGAGAATTACACTCTCTAGCGCCATTCATCGATCCATCCGGTTCTCTCAGGGTGGGCGGACGTCTCAAACGATCCTGTCTTCCGTATGACAGCCGTCATCCACTGCTTCAGGCCGTGGAGCTTCCTCTAAATGACTCCACCTCAAATCGGCAACGTTGGACTCACCTGCGTCAATTAGTACAGTCGTTCTGGCGTCGATGGAAATCTGAATATCTACAAACACTCATTCAACGAAATAAGTGGAAAACTCCAACAGAAAACATCAAAGTTGGACAAATTGTGCTTATAAAACATTTGAACACTGCACCTACACTATGGCCTATTGGTAAAATTGAGAAAGTATTTCCTGGACAAGACAAAATAATAAGAGTAGCGTTAATCCGCACAGCCGGCGGTACGCTCATCCGACCTGTGAACAAACTTATAGTGTTGCCAGTAGTCTAAATCTCGGCAGCCCCTTCTGAACCTTGTGTAAATTTTCTATTATCGTCTACCCCGCTTCGTGTAACAATCATATATGTAACAGTCTCTTTGTGTGCATCGTATGTGTGATATCCGCTTCGTATTTATATGTGCTAAATCTCAAATAAACAATTACATTTTCCTCGATAAAACTCCGATGTAGTTTTAGGTGGGCGGTTGGTAAAGACAGTTATCGTGATTTCCTTCCTTACCCCCACCCCTCCCTCTTCATCGTAGAAGGAAGCAGCCAAAAGCAGCTTCCCCCCTCCAGTTTCAGTTGGCATGAAGTGCTCGAGGCTACAACATCATTACTACTTTGAAGCCCCGGTTTCAATTGCAGTTTTCTTCAGTTTTTCAAGTAAGTTTTCGTTTATAATCACACAGCTCTTTTCTTTTGTTCACCCGCGGTCCTCCACTTGTAAAATTTCTGTTTCTAATCACCAATCTGATTCTAGAGAATCTAATTCTAGAGAAATTGGTGAGAAAAGTGAACAGGTTGGTTGAAATGCATCAATGTAGCCTAAAGATGAACATACTGAGATTATCATAAGACAAAACAGATTGTGACTTTATCAATTTTCAACACAAAAACAGCTACCCATCAGGAATCAATAACTAGAAGATGGAAAAAGCGGTATCATTTCAAGATTTATGTGAAAATTACATAAATATTCAACTGAAAATTGAATTACGACAATATAGGCCTACTTGTTATGCAAGGCATGTTGATAAGTGCAACATACCTGGTTGTCGTGCATGGGATGGCCGAATCTCCCCTGAGCCCCTCTACCCGACCCATTCCGCCTCGTGTAGCTCATGTTGTTGTTTGGTACTGGAAATCGGCCCTGAAATGGATACAACATCATTATTTACTCCACCATCAAGTTGTCATTATTTTATTCTTCGATTATGCATTTTTTGTTGTTTGAATATGAATTGAATTTGTATGTTTTGTTAGTGTTAAGGAAGCACATTTGGGGTTTACCTGTTGCTTCCTTCAGAAATTGTAACTAAATCGATAAAAAGTAGAAATATACATAAATAAGTGGATACCTAAATAAATAAACTGGTAAAGACAGTTATCGTGATTTCCTTCCTTACCCCCACCCCTCCCTCTTCATCGTAGAAGGAAGCAGCCAAAAGCAGCTTCCCGCCTCCAGTTTCAGTTGGCATGAAGTGCTCGAGGCTACAACATCATTACTACTTTGAAGCCCCGGTTTCAATTGCAGTTTTCTTCAGTTTTTCAAGTAAGTTTTCGTTTATAATCACACAGCTCTTTTCTTTTGTTCACCCGCGGTCCTCCACTTGTAAAATTTCTGTTTCTAATCACCATAATTGGTCCTATTCGAGTCCGGATTAGATCAGTGTTTTTTGGAAATGCATTCTGCTCATTGTCAGTGTCTGTACGTGTCGTGTTATTTAGATGTTTTTAAATGTTAAAGTCCCGTTGTTTTGAGCTGTGTGATTCGGTAGTGTGTGAACTCAAAGTGAAAATTCCGTTTATTTCAACTCAATGCATTGCACGGTTCAAAAGTTATTGAATTTCAAAGTTTCAACCCAAGCCATAGTCGGACATTTTGGATCTTGTTTCCATTTCAAAATCGATCAACTATCGAACCTCGTTAATGATCGGCAAAATTCGGTTTAATCAGTGTCACGTGAATCAATGAACGTCAAGTGCAGGAAGGAGAGAGAGCTACTCACGCAACGGAGCCAAGCAGACGACCACAACAAAGCCTGTATCAACCTTCCTTATTCCATTCCTTGCACATTGTGTATCGTTCTCGTTTGCAACGCACTTCGCAACCGTTTCAGTATCACTTCCTCTCATTAACAGAAATTAGATTCAGTAGGTTTGAGTGCACTGTATGTGTTATCAGCTAGACAGTTACTCAGTTACTTGTTCTTGTTAGTTCTGACATGATCTTTGAAATCTTAACCTCAGCTCACAATGTCAGACCATGGAGATACCTCGCTTACTGAATCGCGTATTTTACACGATACAACTCAAAATGCAACCACCCAGGAAACTAATATCAATGTTACAGTCAAAGCTAAGGATCCCACTATGGAGTTGAAGCTTTCAACAATAAAAAGAAACAGAATTATTATCAAAATAGAGTCAGCAATCAAATCCTTATCAAACAATCCCTCTGAGCGTATGATTCTAGATTTAAGAAATGATTTTCTAACATTCGAATCAATTCAACCATATCTAAACTGCAAGTGTAGCAGTTTTCCTTCAACATGGCTAGGACAACATAACTCAAATTTTAAGAAACCAACCAAACTGAATGTTGTTCACAAAAATAGACCGTAATTTAAAGCAATTTTCAAGTACGATCTAACCTGCCTGGTTGCCTATAGTGAGGTCCACGTTATAATGACAGTGGATAAAGATAGAAGAATAGCGATGCCGATTCCTGCATTATTTAATTATATTTCTACACTGTCAAAAACATAATTGGTATCGTTGTGGACCTAGAAAAGGATAGTACCACCGACTTTGTCGAATGATAGACAAGGATAGCAAAACCAAAGTTGATCAAATACTGTCATTATAACGTGGACCTCACTATAGCAACCAATAGGAAAAGCCGTAACCTACAATGCTTTGAAACTTCATTTTAAACTGGATTAATAAATTCATATCAAATCAACGTTTGTTATAATGTGTTTTAGTTGCAGCCACTAGTTGATTCAATTCAGTTGAAGCTTTCACAGTGCAAACGGCCCTAAGTCGGTTTCATCATAACAACAATTTCAATAACCTTCAAAACTCAAGGGAAACAAACACATTTTTTATTCTAGTCAAGTTAATATGAATATTTCACGGTTGATTTATCTAAATTCAAAAAGTTCCTATTAAGAATCGTTGATGGACATTGGTCTTGATTTAGTTAGTTGTACTGACCCTTTAAAAAGTTCATAGCATAGACCTATGTGTGAGACTGGTTGATGAATATTGGAGGTGTACTGACCCTTGGTGAGCCTGGACTTGAATGCCTTGGGCGGCGGATGGTCGTACTTGGTGAGTTTGAGTGCATTGCTTGCAGCGGCGTGCTGCGCCTTCTTGATGCTGGCTCCGTCGGCCGCATACTCCTCTTCGCCCAGCTTCAGCGTCACCATGAACCGCATCTGGTGCGGCGGGCCCTGTTCGTCCGTCAGTCGGTACTGGTGTGAGATCTACATAAACAACACAATCAATCAATCTCTTTATTCAAAACATACATCGAAATTTACATGAATGCGACTTTCTTTATTTATTATTTTCAACAAAATAAAATAAATACAAGTAAAAAGAAATACATCAACAATAGATAGTCATAAATACATATTGAGTTGGACTATAATATTCTTCATAACTATACAATTCCAATTCCACAATATACTTTTTCAGTTTGTTTTTAAACCTTGTAATATTATCTTTTTCATGATTAATACTAGTAGGAAAATATCCATTTCCATTCAAAAGCTCACATTCACTTCATGAAGATCCAGTTGATCAGGAACCAGCCTTGGTAGACGAATTCAACACAACACAAGAAAATCCTTCAAATGATCAATTTCGATTCAAAGGGTGACATTCATTTTAAAATTCAGTTGATCAATAATCAGCCCAGGTAGGACACTTCGGTACGTCTAGTTTTCAGTACATCAAGTTATTGATGCTTTCAGAAAGACCTGTGGATTTTTCGAGAGATAGGGACTTGTCGAACTGAAAACTTGACGAGCTGATGTAATCCCATTCAAAAGATACGGCCGATAAAGTCTGCTGTAGGCTAATAGACACTCATCTATTCATGTCTACGCTGGGGATTGTTCGGTTCGGACGGAAACAGTCGACGCTAGTCTGACAGATCAAATTAGGAAATGCATTAAATTAAAGCTATATGGGATGAAATAATAAATTACAAACAACTTCTGAATATACTTAAACAATATTGGATATTGTTAACAATTTCAGATAAATATTCGACTCTTATTTAGATGGGTAACCTCAACAGGATTTCATTCCGAATTGTTATTATTGCGATGGGGTATTTTTAAAATAATAAATGCCATCAAAATCCATTTCAGTAATTTTAAATAATACAATGATTATAAAGCAAAAGCCTAACCTATCAGACATCAAATTTGTATTGTTCTACTTGAATACGAGAATATGAATATACGAATACCTAGTTTTCAGAGATATTAAATTTGCCTACTGCTAATTATCTAATTATTTGCAAAGTTTGAAAAAGTACCTTCCGCTACAATCCAAATAGGCTACCCTCCACTGTCTTTCAGCTATCTGTTATCCCCAGTCATAACTTTGAACTTGATTATTAGAATAACATGATAAATCGATGGTAGAAGAACATTTGACGCCAGGTACAATGGCCATCAGTGTGAACTCATGCCCCCAACTAATGAATAAACTGTACTGAGGTCAGTTATCAGGATTGTATGCCTACAAGATAATGGTCCGAAGTCATAGGGTTTGAAATTACATGTCTCAGCAAAATAGTTGAGTGTGAAATGGTCAATATCACAACTTCAACCTCTAGCAATAATCAGGCCTTTGTCTGCTCTTAGTGTCATGCTGATGATAGTCCCCTCTGGAAAGCCATGGTCAATCATTCTATATAATGCGATCCTTTACAAATAGTGGCTTGCAATATGCCAGATAATCAAACCCAAACACAATGCTTATGGCGTTTTCCTGCCCTGGCAATATCCCTTTACCTCGGTGGCGCCACCCCACAGTGTACAAAGAAGAACATGCGATGAACGGCCTCCGGGATACAGTCTCTTCGACTCTTGATCAAGAACAACTCTCTATTCAGCCTGAAATGGACTTTCTGCAACGAGGTGTCATTCACGTAGCATACAAATTTTTGGTCTGGAGAGAGCAGCATCATTAATAAGAACAGAAGGGCCCCCAATGCAGAGCCTTTGAGGACCACACAACTCACTTAACTTACATGTGACCTCAAACAATTTTCAGTCAAAACAGCCTGCTCTAGACCAGCAAAGTGGAGAAGCAAAAAAGGACTATTATTTTGTTGTTGAGATCAGAAAGTGTCAGCCCAGCAAGGCCTCCCCCCTCCAAACTCTCAATATTACATTGAAAAATATAAATTCTACAGCCTCAGCAGTGGACTTTTCCTCTCTAAAGCACTGAATACCTGCGGACATACTAATATTTTCAAAGAATAATTCATACAACTGCTATGCTATTATCGTCTCAAATATCGTATAAAGGTAATATTGATATTGTTAGTGCTACCTCGATCACCTTTTTTTCAAAACTGGAATAGTTTTCGCCAATTTTATCTGGATGGAGAAACGGATTGTGCCAGACAAAATTTTTACAATATGTTAGAGGAACAATTATCAGCCTCATAATACTTTTTTTCAATCTACGAAATATGCAGTACCGGTAAAGGTCCTTGCTGGCAATCCCTCATCTTGTGTCTGCTTAGACTCGTTCAGCGATTGTGTTGATGATGCCTCTGGTGAAACAGCAATTCTCTCCCTTATGTGCTAGATGGAATCAATGCAGCGTTTGTTTAGCTCCTGTGAAGACAGTGAAACACTTGTTGGAGCTGATGCCTTAGTCTCACTTCAGTTTACCATGCCGCTACATCACATTCATGAGATTTCCATGCCATTACATTTATTTGAAGCGAAATCCCATTGATGATGTCAGCATTGTAGGAGAGTCTTGCATGCCTAGTCTCAAGACCGTATCTGTCCCTCAGTCTCAGATATATTGACTTAGATTCACCAGAGATATCATATCTGAATCTCAAGCACCAATAGTCTTGGAAGCTGAACGTGAAGCCTATTTAGTGTTTTTTAGAATAAGAATCTTAGTAATTTATCACCTTTTTAGCTTACATTTTTTCTTGATTCTTAATGCGTGCGTGTTTAGTAGAATATTTCAATCAAATACGATTTTCTACACTTTTTAGAACCATATATTGAAAAATGTTTCTGAAGTTTTATCAAGTGTTAGCTGTGTTTTTCCACAGAATGAATTATTGGGTTTTATTAAAAACTTATTAATGAGCACACAATCATTTTGATCAGTATTATCTGTGAAAACTTTAGTTGAAGTAAGAGACAAGAAAAACTCTTATTAAAAACAATTTAAGTTAGTAGTTATGTGCAAATGCACGTTAAATACAAAAAAAAGAAATAGATTTGAAGTGTGGTTCTGAGATTCCTGAAATCCCCCACCAACGATCAGCAAGAAAAATCGTTCAAGGACCGTGTGACTGCTGTAGTGTTTATTTGTTTGGTTATTTTGTTATGCACAATCTGCCCGACAGTCTCAAATTTTGCATAATAATTTTATGATGTTTCAGACAAAGTTCCAGAGGATAACCGGATTTTGCATTTGCGTTGTCATGAGTGGTGTGTGCTTCACTTTTTCTGCTATGTATATTCCAGTTTTGCTGTTCAAAGCTAGGAAGTTCGCGTTACTCTATACTTTGGGCAGTTTATTCTTTATTGGAAGGTAAATATGAACAATATTTCATACTCATATAAAAATTGAGAAAGTCAAAGTTCAAACTATGATTCATGATCATCATAACTTTAGCGATTGAATCATCCAAATAGTATAATTCTAAATATTGAACATTTTTCATATAATACAGGGCAAGAGGGCAGAAATATACACAATTCAGCCAGGAGAAAATACATCCGTTCGTTAGGACGTTAGTGTCTACTTGAGTACACCCTTCAAGTTAAATTTTATCTATATACAAACTCTTGGAATATTCTTTACCAAATACGTAAATACATATCTGGATGTGATATTTTTGTGAATAGTAATTGATTGTTGGAAACCAAGATTTTATTGTGTGAACACTGACGTATAGGCCTACACAAATAATATGCAGCTAGGTACTTTTGATAAATTAACCTTCTTGTTGGAAAATGCATATGGATTAATATAATTTTGATCACAAATGCTCTATTCATGGTTATTCATTATTTTTTCAAAAACTCTCCGCGTAAGTAGCACGAAACCATCTTCCACAATTCGTTTTCCATCGCTTAGTAGGTTACATTCGTTATGAGGTGCTGTTATCGAACGGAATTTTCAAATTAATAACACTTCTCCAACATCTAACAACTCTACGCTGATTGTAAGTCCAACTTTATTTTCTGTATGCTGTATAATGTTTTGTGAAACATTAAATAAAAGGACTTGACATCCATTTGGACTTGGACTATTTATCGAAATTACGAGGAGAAGCTTTGTCTATATTGATTTCATGAAAAAATAAGAATACAAATCGAAACTTGGCTTAAGAGTATGCCGAGTACATTCTTTAAACTTAGGTAGCATAAGTTAGAATTTAGATTTAAATTTAGGTAGCAACTCCGCTCACTACATCATCTTCCTGTTGTCAAATTTAGCAAGAGAATTAACGTTTTGGTAGGACGAATATTTATATTTAAAAAATCTATCGAATGTTCATTAATATTTAGAAATAACCTAGTATCTTTTCACACTTGTTTCAGTTTCTCCTTCCTGTGGGGCCCTTTAGAACACTTGAAGCACCTGCTTTCAAGAGAGAGGATTCTATTCACAGTTTCGTACCTGGGTAGTTTGTTTGCGACACTGTACTTTGCACTGGGACCCAAGAGCACGCCACTTACGCTGCTCTTCGCTGTTGCCCAGGTCATCAGTTTGCTCTGGTTTCTCATGAATTACGTGCCAGGTGGTCAGACAGGTCTCAAACTCTTCACTAAATTGTTCTCAAGGACAGTTACGTCAGGTGTCTCAAACACTCTACCGATTTGATATGGGTTTGAACCAGTTCTGTACTGTAAGCCTACCAAAGATAATGTAGTATTACTATGAGCTAGTTTCTACTCTATTATTACTAAGACAACACAAATACTATTCGAATATAACTCGGTATTCGTATTGTCTTTGTTGCGACGTTTTAATACTACTTTATCTGTGATTATTAAGTTTGGTGATTGATTTATTGAGGCTGAGTTCTTTCCTTATAAATTTATGAACATTCAATCCCATTTTAGGTGCTACCAAAGATTATATTCGTCTATTGGTAGCTTGTATCATGTGTATTATAAGAGTTATCCATTAAAACCATATATTTATTATACCAATAAATAATTTTATATTCAAGTTGTAATTTTGTATTGGCTTCCTAGACAAAATCTCATCGAATTGAGTATCAAGAAATGTGCCCATCAAGGAATAAATTAATAAAACGAGAATTTGTGTTTCTTTCATTTTGTTTACTGATTTTTAATGGCGAAAGTCTATAACAAAATTTGTGAGTAAGGATATGCATATCAATTTTTACTTTCCTTGCCCTATTACCATAGGTAAGGAAAGTATTGCTTTCCGAAAAAAATTAAGGTACCCCAATTTGTAAATTTCTATACGTTTCAAGGTCCCCTGAGTCCAAAAAAGTGGTTTTTGGGTATTGGTCTGTGTGTGTGTGTGTGTGTGTGTGTGTGTGTGTGCATGAGTGTATGTGCGTCTGTGTACACGATATCTTATCTCCCAATTAACGGAATGACTTGAAATTTGGAACTTAAGGTCCTTACACTATAAGGATCCGACACGAACAATTTCGATCTAATGCAATTCAAGATGGCGGCTAAAATGACGAAATGTTGTCAAAAACATGGTTTTTCGCGATTTTCTCAAAAACGGCTCCAACGATTTTGATCAAATTTATACCTGGAATAGTCATTGATAAGCTCTATCAACTGCCACAAGTCTCATATCTGTAAAAATTCCAGGAGCTCCGCCTCATCTATGCAAAGTTTGATTTTAGATTTCCAATTATCAGGCTTCAGATACAATTTAAACCAATCTCTCTAAGTGGAAAAGATTGAGCATGAAAATCTCTACAATAAATGTTTAATAACATTTTCACCTAAAATTTAAAATAAGCTCGAAATTCGAGAAAATGTTATTATTTCATTTGCAAACTTTTGGCAACTGTTGATCCTATTGAATCATTCACTATGAAGAGATAGCAGACTTCGTGTGTCTCCAGCGTTATTGTCCTGTCACCAGCTGGCTTGGATCTTTGAATAGTAGACTTGAGATTCGCGTGTTCACTAGCGTCAGGTGATCAATTTTCATAACGGCAAGGAAAGTTGTGTGAGTGCGCCACACCAGATTTTCATTAGTAGTTGTTCAAGATTAGGTAGATAAATGACAGATAGATAAATGCCTTTATTTTGCACATTAAAAAATTACTAGTGTTCTGAGCGAAGTTGAGGCAACAAGATATCCTCTTCCACTTGACTCACATATTATTAGGGTAAACTAACATTTTGAAAGATTGGACAAAATTTCAAATATTTATTCCACAAGTACTTGGCATTATGGCTTTTGTATGGTTGAGTTTAAGTTATTTATTTAATCTAGGTATTCTATCCACAATTTTCAACTGCTAATGTTCTTAATATTTCTTAGTTGCATTCTATGCGTACTTGTATAGAAAAGATAATCTGTGCTATATTTTCTCTATTCTTGTATTCTATTAGTAGTCGCCTCTAATTATTAGTGGTGTCTGTGATAATATTCCATTCAGTAGAAACTTTATTCCTCTTGTTGATACGATATTTTAATATCGAGACTATATGAGCAAGTATTTTTTTATTGTTATTTATTTAATCTATATTGCTTTCATTGTAACCATTTTTAGACAATCTGTTGAAGAAATGAAATTATTTATCTATTTATGACTAGATTGATTCGTGAAATAACAATAGGATTACAAAAAATAATATATAATTGTTCAGCAGCAGTGATGTTTTAGTGAGACATTTAGAGTTTTGCCTTAAAGCAGTGGTTCCTCATTCATTCGGGTCCATTACCCAATCGCAGACCATTTTACGAGACTTGGTAAACATGAAAACACATTCCCTCTTTTGATGGATGGACCCGCGGACCACCTTTTGTTCAAAATATACCACTACACAAATTTTATAATTAGTTGAACTTTTTTACACGAATTTCTTGTTTGTACATGAGTTTTTGGAATACAGTTTCAAATTTGTATTTTACTAAATAGCATTCAGTAGCAATGATATCTAAATGATTTCTGAGCTGAAATCCCACATGTTAGACTACTTCCAGTCAAGGAGTAGATTCGGATTGGACGAGTTTCCACCTTCAGTTACTCATTGAACAAGTTTTAATGTATCTTGTTTGACAGATTTAACTGGGCATTTTCTATACTCAATTACTTATCATTTTCTTCTTCCTGCGGGCTTTCGTGGATCACCTGTTGAGAATCACTGCCTCAAAGACAATGCTTACTTTTTATATAGGACAAAGATCAGGAAGCACGGCAATTATAAATATATAAAGCACGGCCAATCATAAATATATAAAATATTGTTAATACATAATAGAGCCCCATACATAAATACCGATTAATAAAAACAATATAAAAGCTTATAGTACCATCTATTATTAAAAACTTTAAAATATTTCAATGACTAGTATCGACCATAACTTTGTCAATGAAATGTAAATTTTCAACTTGAAAATGACCTAAGTTAATGGTCGAAACTAGTTGTTGAAATATTTTAAAGTTTTTAATAATAGAGGGTAATACAAGTAATTATATTGTTTTTATTATTTTGTAAAAAAGTAGCCCATATAAGTGACGTGATTTTATAAATAACGATAATTGTTAGGAAGAGGTTATTGATGCTTTTCAAAATTATATTTCAACTTTTTGTTGGGAACACTTTCTTAGAAGGTTGTCTGGCGTTGGTGGATGTGAAAGAGGTTTATACACGATTCAATGATACTTATTTATTGAAACAACATAAGAAGCCATAAGCCATGGCTACTTCAGCCTTTCCAATAGACAAGTTCCATTAATTTGTGTAAGCTACTCTTCTTTTTTGGCCACTCGTCTATTCTACCAGACTTTTTAACGTATCTAGGAATGGTTTCATCGACCCTCTACATAAAACAATTTGACCTAAAAATGACTCGTCGAAGTACAGGTATTCGATTACCTGGGTTACGCTTCCTGAAATATGGCTAATTAGATTCGTTATAATAATATTATCACAACACTGTAAGTGTAATAGAAAAGGAGTATCACCATTAGCGAAAATCATAATTATCTTACATGCTTTCTAAAGGCAGTAAATTCCGTTTCTTCTGTACTAAAAGTTCTCTAACTTTTAAAAATCTGGTCATTGGTTTGTAGGTGTTTAAAAAATCGTATTACGATTTATTTTGATATATAAATAAAATTTATTAAAAATACTAATAAATTGCTAATTTTTGTGTGACAGCTTTAACTGGGCATTTTCTATACTCAATTACTTATCATTTTCTTCTTCCTGCGGGCTTTCGTGGATCACCTGTTGAGAATCACTGCCTCAAAGACAATGCTTACTTTTTATATAGGACAAAGATCAGGAAGCACGGCAATTATAAATATATAAAGCACGGCCAATCATAAATATATAAAATATTGTTAATACATAATAGAGCCCCATACATAAATACCGATTAATAAAAACAATATAAAAGCTTATAGTAGGTACCATCTATTATTAAAAGCTTTAAAATATTTCAATGACTAGTATCGACCATAACTTTGTCAATGAAATGTAAATTTTCAACTTGAAAATGACCTAAGTTAATGGTCGAAACTAGTTGTTGAAATATTTTAAAGTTTTTAATAATAGAGGGTAATACAAGTAATAACATTGTTTTTATTATTTTGTAAAAAAGTAGCCCGTATAAGTGACGTGATTTTATAAATAACGATAATTGTTAGGAAGAGGTTATTGATGCTTTTCAAAATTATATTTCAACTTTTTGTTGGGAACACTTTCTTAGAAGGTTGTCTGGCGTTGGTGGATGTGAAAGAGGCTTATACACGATTCAATGATACTTATTTATTGAAACAACATAAGAAGCCATAAGCCATGGCTACTTCAGCCTTTCCAATAGACAAGTTCCATTAATTTGTGTAAGCTACTCTTCTTTTTTGGCCACTCGTCTATTCTACCAGACTTTTTAACGTATCTAGGAATGGTTTCATCGACCCTCTACATAAAACAATTTGACCTAAAAATGACTCGTCGAAGACAGGTATTCGATTACCTGGGTTACGCTTCCTGAAATATGGCTAATTAGATTCGTTATAATAATATTATCACAACACTGTAAGTGTAATAGAAAAGGAGTATCACCATTAGCAAAAATCATAATTATCTTACATGCTTTCTAAAGGCAGTAAATTCCGTTTCTTCTGTACTAAAAGTTCTCTAACTTTTAAAAATCTGGTCATTGGTTTGTAGGTGTTTAAAAAATCGTATTACGATTTATTTTGATATATAAATAAAATTTATTAAAAATACTAATAAATTGCTAATTTTTGTGTGACAGCTGCTGTCAACTACTGGTTGCTTCACTCAGACTATAATGCTCTTCAGGCAGTTTTCGCAGAATGTCTGCTGCTTTTTCTGGTGTCAAATCACGTTGGCTCTGTGCCAGCATTTCGTAACTGCAAAAATGAATTATATTCCGTTAGATTATTAGTAGCACAATAATTCAAAAAAAAACGACACGATTTTAATTAAGTAAATCGAGTACAAGATATTAAAAAACAATAGCTTCTCAGTAAAGGAGAAACAAGCAAGGAACAATATTTGTTATTTCTCTCAAAACACTGAATTATTTATAGATCTTGTTAAAATATAATCAATTTTATGTGAAAATATTCTTAATCTTATTATTGGCCATACATTTTTTCCATTAAAATAGGCTCGGAATTCCCGTCTCATAGTTACATACACACCCTTTCCATAGACTTTCCTTCCTCTCTCTGAATTATAATTTCAATTTATTTCATCATTGCATGGACAATAGAGCATATAGTTTGGAAATCGTCAATACAGAATAGTTAGAACAAGTCAAGTTGGAAAAAAATATTTGTAATAATTTTTGGCAATCCAAACTCCCGTAGATCATCCTTAATTATGTCCTTCCATTGAATCTTGGTCTTTCAGTCTCTTTACATAACTAATGCCCGGTTGCAAAGTCGTCACATAAAGTTAAAAACAGACAGTTAACTCATTTAAGAAGCCATAACTTCACTTTTCTTTGCACAGACGTCAAAGTAAACTATAGCTCACATAAAACTAAAAACGCCGATTAGACTCGTGACTTTATTACTTAAAAGACACATGTTTCTGTTGCACAGTCGTCAGAAGGAGCCTATTTAAGTCTTCAATCGCTAAAAACGGTCAGTTAAGTTATGGGCCCGATTTCGTGCTGTTAAATCCACTATCGACTCCCGCCAAATGGATTTTTGAGCTCATGATACCTTGTTTTAAAAGTTGCTTACGAAAAACAATCTTTATATAAGTAAATAATATGGGTAAATTATCTTTACCGAGTATAGCTTTCTAATAAGTATTTACTAACAAGTAAATATTTATAAGGATTTATTTTCTAATGAGTATTTTGGCTACCCATAACTCATATAAGTTATATTATTGTAGCCTCATTACTTGTAGGTGCTCAACCAATAAAATAGTATTTTTATATAACTCTAATTAAATTATAATTATGTCCTACATGATTATTGAAAACCATGATTATAATAATTATTATCAACTTATGTTGGATGAAATTTCTGTCGAATTTTAGAATAATTTGTCAAAGCGGTAAGTTAGAATTTTCCGTGTTTCTTCGCTTTAAAAGTTGTTTATAATCTCCAAATCGCTAAATATAGTGAGAAATCTCGCCAAAAGCCAAGAGTCGCCATGTTGTTTATCAATTTTATGTAAAGTCTTTAAGGTCTGTTCACAGTGATGTCTATTGAAACTTCCCCCGATGCCAAGACATTGGTTGAATATAAGCATGTACGGAAAAAAGTGAATAGAGCTGCAGTGTGATGCTAATTCGAGATATAGCTAAATGGGCTTCGGCAAACGACTGTGCAATGACCAACCATTTATGTCAGTGATTTTAATCTATGTCTCACATAGCTATGTTTGATTTTATATAACGATTCAGCAACCTTGCATAAATCACTGCGAAATTACAATGATTTCGAAAAATAAGTTTAGGATTATCAAAGTTGATGAAAAAAATAACTGATTGTTTTTTTAACATGAATAAGATTGCAATATATGAGTGTTCAAGTTTTTCTTCTCAAATTAAGTACAAAAATAAGTTTCATTGCTTGAAATATCTTGGTAAGAAATAACACTTTGTAATCAAATATGAATTTCTCGATTCATTACTAACTGCGATGTAAACACTTTAGATTTTCAATAGAAACATTGATATGCATTTATTTCATGTTATCAACATGACATACATGGCCTACTTACGAGGCCATATACGTGTAAATAGTACAGCGATTTGAAAAGGATAACTCACCCAACCATAAACTTCTTGACTGTAGCTGACCGTAGTAAAGGTGGATAGTACATTCCGTGGAAAACCCAGTGATCTGTATTATCTTCCATTCTTTCCCCCGTTGGAGCCCCTAAAATAAAATCAATAAAGCAATAACAGGAATATGTATATTGATGTGCAGGAAACATGCACGCTCTATCGCATAATATATAAAAGTTATGAAAACACTGAACATTGTAAACTCGATTGAATGGAAAAAATTACGAATTAATGGAAATCGGAATTAAAAAATAGAAATAACGTACATTGTATGCATTGTGATGTACTGCTGTATTATGGAGAAGAATAACTGCAATATATTTTCCAAGGAACTGATATATATATAACAGAAACAAATTAATGCATACATAAATGATAGGAAATTAGCAACTAAGATTTCACAAGATCCAAAAAAAAGATTGATTGTAAGTCTGAAATATGAAATATACACAAAATGTTCGGCATGGTGTTTTCCAATCTTACTTTATTTTGTAGCTCTCTAGTTGCATAATCCATCAATAGAGGTGTTCCATATTTGATGTAGTATTCTTTCTGCTGAACATCCTTGACTCGTGGTTCGTTTGGCAGGAACGATGAAGCCCATATTTGACAATGGGGATGAGGATTTGAGCATCCCATTATTGCTCCCTTATTTTCAAAAATTTGAACCCATACGTATTTTTGCCCAAGAGTGATGGATTCTTCGATCCACCTGCAGATAAAGTGATTTTAATGATTATCAATCAAAATAAGAAAAAATAATAATTGATATTGATGGCAATAGAATAATTTTATATCAAGTGACTTATTCGAAGGCGTAAATTTATTCAATTAATGCAACTAAGAACGTGAGAGATCCGAGTTTACGAACAATTTTTTTTGGGTGATTGGTAAATCACGTTTCGGTTAAGGAACCAATATGAGGAACCTATAGGGATTGTTAATCGGTTAAGGAACCAATATGAGGAACCTATAGGGATTGTTAAACAAGCTATTAATATCATTCTGAATTAATGTAGATTTATAAACAGAACGAATATGGATCATTACAACTTACATGTATGTTGAAATTTTTCAATAATAGCTCAATTATGTAGAGGTACATTTATTATTCAGTTGACTTACTTTTAGTTGCAAGCTACTCTAATTCTTCTCTTTCCAATTTCAAAAACAATTTTAATCTGTATAAATAAAAAAATGTATAGAATAAAATGTTGATGACAGAAAATCATATCAACTTACATACTTGTTAATTATAGCAACAATCTCTTCTAAAGTCATGACTGGAATGGTGACATTCGATTTAGGATGGAAGCACATTACTTTACACTTGCCAGTTGCAGGTAACATTTGAAAAAGAGGATCGTCAGACTTTTCAGGACTTGGCACATCTTCTAACAATGCTGGGAAGTCGTTATCAAAAACGAATGTAGAATCATAATTGTCAGTAACCTGGAAAAATCAACAGCATTTGTAGTGAAATTGAAGTGACTTATGTCACAAGAAAGAGAAGCAATACAGAGAAAAGAGAAACGAATAAAAGAGAAAGAATACAGGAAAGAGAAACAAGAGAGTACTGAATGTTGTCTAGTGCTCCGTGCTTATGTTTATTTTCTGATGGTAGATTATTAGAAGCCCATCGTCATGTTTTCTCTTAAGGCTGTACGGTACACTTTTTATATTTAAATTGGATAATCTTTTTCAATATAATCGTTAAGATTATTATAAGAGTGAGAAAAGTGGCAACTGAAATTTTTAAGTGGTCTAATAAGCGAGTTATGGGTTGTTGAAAGTGCTAACTCCGTTTTCTTTCCAGATCATAAACGGTTTCGAATTTTCAAATGGAGTTTTTTTAATACATTCAGTATATCATTGGCTTTGTTCTAATATGCGTTTTTTCGCGATTTATGCCAAAATAAACAAGTTATCGAATTTACAAAAATTTTACTTCTTTATTTATGAACGATATGGGGAATAAGTAGATATATTTTACCAATCCTGGAGCAAATGTCCCAGAACCGCCTTTAACCTCAAGGTCACCCAAGACGACCAAACCTAACCTCAAGGTCACCCAAGATGACCAAACCTAACCTCAGGGTCGCCCAAGACGACCAAACCTAACCTCAAGGTCATCCAAAAAAAAAAATGAAAAAAAAAATAAAATTGAAAAAAATGAAAAAAAAAATTTAAAATAAATGAAAAATAAATCACTGGGGATCTTCAACTGGGGCTATAAAAGGAGTTGATCTGCAAGGAGTGGGACATTGGTCATGTGACAGAGGGTGGTGGTGTAGGGGTCATTGAAACAGCCTTCGTTGAAAGTATAGTAAGGTGATTTCTTACCTATATGAATATCCAAACAGTAATGAGATCACAACAGATGAATATGTCCATGGTAGACCTACTAGATCAAGATGTCCATGGGAGACTCTAGATCAACATGGCCATGCTGCTCTAGAGATCAAAATGGCATTGAAGATAGATATTTTCAACGACTCCCACTCCACCTCCTCCGTGTTTAGACATGACTTATTTAACATGGCCATTTTCAATGACCCTCACTCCTCCTGTCACATGGACCATCATATCTGTATGGCATAATTGGGTCGTCCACTCAGTGGTCAGTCAGTCAGTTCAATTACTGATCAGTCACTGTTCAGTTACTGTTCAGTCACTGTTCAGTTACTGTTCAGTCACTGTTCAGTCACTGTTCAATCACTGATCACTCACTGTTCACTCTCTTTCTCTCTCACTATCTGTCACTCTCTCACTCTCAGCCCTACAGTGGGAACATTATTGAGATGTATAGGCATAGTTGAGAGATGATGTCATACAGACTTGTTGGAACAGGAAGTGGATGCTGATAATGACTGGTGGGCATGGCCATTGGTCATGTGACTGGGGAGGTGGAGTGGGGTCGTTGAAACAGCCTTCGTTGAAAGCATAGCAAGGCGATTTCTTACCTATATGAAATAAAAACAAATGTTGGATAATAATAAATATATAATTGGATATGAAACATGGAATATAGAAATACAGAATAAAATACAGTGCAAATATAGAATGATATAGACATACAGAAAAATATACATATAGAATACAGAATAATAATATTATGATAGGAATATACACCTCATACCTGTATGGAGAGTATTTTTCTCACAGTTCCAAAAATCGAAAAATACTCTCCACACAGGTATGTTGCACCTGAAGTCTCTGGTGCCATTCCTGCTGTACGATCAGCATAGCCAGCTCTAGATCAATGAACAGATAGTGTATTTCCAAATCTCCAATCCTTTGATCTAGAGCTGGCCATCTATCTACATGCAAGAGTAGTGGGGTGATAAGCTCGTGCTGAGCTGCCACTCTTATCACACCCACTAATCTCCCGAAAACGCCCAGAGACCTCCGATGCTCTGGAGTGGGGGGGGGCTCATAATTGAGCAGGTCCTGCTCAATTACCATGAGGGTTATCAAGAATATTAATCCTGCCTGATAAAATATTCTGGATAAGATCTCCTGACACCCCATGTAATGAGCAGGAGTTGGGGGTCGTCCTCGGCCATAGCCCCTCTGGATGGGGGAACCTGCTCTATAAAACTCCCCCACTTTGAAACGTGCCTCCTCATCCCCCTCCCCCTCCAATTCCCCATTTTAAATTTAATTTATTTATTTCAAATATAAATTTCTACCTCACCAATGTGAAACCAATTCCCCATTTTAAATTTAATTTATTTATTTCAAAATAACTAAAGCATAGTATTATAATGAAGTGAATATAGATGGAGGAAAAGTTTTCATAGAGTACATACCATGTCATCATCAATGTTAACTGCCTCCACCACCAGCATCTCCATCGGTGCTTCCAGTGTAGGCAGGGCAGCCAGCAGCGGCAAGGGCCCAGCTGGGGGCGGAGATGCGTCCACGGATGAGGGCTCCATGTCCAACAGTTCCTCTAACCTAGCGAAAAGTGACATTGTGAACTTGGTGACAGCTTTGAGCATAATGAAGCAATGGAGATTTGCCACAATTTATTGAAATTTTTTCCCCACCACTGCCGTCATCAAGAGTCCTGTTGCCAAGAGCCCCATCCCCACCAGCTGCATCCCCACCACTGCCGCCGGCTCCAGCAGCAACCCCACCACTGCTGCCGGCTCCAGCAGCAACCCCACCACTGCCGCTGCTGGAGGGGGAGGGGGATGAGGAGGTGTGTATCGGAGTGGGGGAGTTTTATAGAGCAGGTTCCCCCATCCAGAGGGGGTTGAGAGGGAGAGGGGCTATGGCCGAGGACGACCCTCACATGCATTGTTGAATAGACAACGTAGGAGGGTCGTCCGCAGACTGCTGATTATAGCCCCCTTCCCCCCAACTCCTGCTCATTAAATGGGGTGTCAGGAGATCTTATCCAGAATATTTTATCAGGCAGGATTAATATTCTTGATAACCCTCATGGTAATTGAGCAGGACCTGCTCAATTATGAGCCCCCCCCCCACTCCAGAGCATTGGAGGTCTCTGGGCGTTTTCGGGAGATTAGTGGGCGTGATAAGAGTGGCAGCTCAGCACAAGCTTATCACCCCACTACTCCTGCATGTAGATAGACGGCCAGCTCTAGATCAAAGGATTGGAGATCTGGAAATACACTATCTGTTCATTGATCTAGAGCTGGCTATGCTGATCTAGAGTGTCCCATGGACATCTTGATCTAGTAGGTCTACCATGGACATATTCATCTTTTGTGATCTCATTACTGTTTGGATATTCATATAGGTAAGAAATCACCTTACTATACTTTCAAGGAAGACTGTTTCAACAACCCCCACACCATCACCCTCTGTCACATGACCAATGTCTCACTCCTTGCAGATCAAATCCTTTTATAGCCCCAGTTGAAGATCCCCAGTGATTTATTTTTAATTTAATTTTTTTTTTCATTTTTTTTCAATTTTATTTTTTTTTCATTTTTTTCAATTTTATTTTTTTTTCATTTTTTTTTTTTGGATGACCTTGAGGTTAGGTTTGGTCATCTTGGGCGACCCTGAGGTTAGGTTTGGTCATCTTGGGTGACCTTGAGGTTAGGTTTGGTCATCTTGGGTGACCTTGAGGTTAAAGGCGGTTCTGGGACATTTGCTCCAGGATTGGTAAAATATATCTACTGGAATAAAATGTTTTAGTTTGGAAAGATACATTTTTTGAATTTTCAAGAGAAGTTCTGTTAATATAGTCGAAACCGTTTATGATCTGGAAAGAAAACTGAGTTAGCACTTTAACGACCCATAACTCGTTTATTAGATCACTTAAAAGTTTCAATTGCCACTTTTTCTCAATCTTATAATGATCTCAACAATTATATCGAAGAAGATTATCCAAGTTTAATATAAAAAGTTTACCGAACTGCCTTAACACCACACCCTCCTCACCTTACAACTTTAAAATAGAACTTGCGCAAGTTGGTTAGGTATGGCTTGAGAATGGCCTTGAAGAGAGTTGTTCAATGTGTCATTCTAACTGCATAGCCTACAGGTGTTATATTATGTTTTATTCCTGAGATAAATAGTGTTTGAGCTTTGAAAATCTAAACTTAACAAGTCTACATGTTCTTAGCAAACCAAAAGTGCACAGGGGGAGTTTGCTCTACTGGTAACAACAGTAGAACTTCAACTTCTGCCCTCAGAGCCTCTATTCTAACAATACCTGCAAAATGGAAACTTCTGAATACTTCCACACTCATTCCTCAGCATCTTGCAGGAGAAGACTGTTGATGAAACTCCCTGCAGTTCCAGACACATGAACCAGTCGATTCAACCTTGTTTTCAAAGCAACCCAACAAAAAAACATACTTCATGAGAGCATCTAGGTTATAAAGGAGGATATCAGAGTGTAACCTTCACGATACCAAACTAATCTGCCTTCAGTATCACCAAACTATCATACTTTATCAAAAAAGCATTTGAGATTTAGAAAAGGATGAAATATTTGATGGTAACTCCTGCAGATAAAGTCTCCTTATGATTGATGGATTCAACTGTCAAGAGGATCATCTATATATAATTATAATGTAATAAAGAAAATAATTGACTTATATACGTACGGGACAGGAAATTCACGAATGACGCATTATCACCTCTGAACTACTGTACTGATACACTTGAAATTTTGCTTATAGATTTTTAATTTACCTCGGTAACCGAGGATGTTTATAGGCCTATTTTAAATTCAAAGATTTCGTTACGTTAAGTTTTTAATAAGACCCTTGCGGGGCACGGGTTACCTGCTAGTCGAACATAAAGCTGTCAGCCAAGATTGGAGCATAATGCTAGCTGGCAGTCACAGTCATAATTCCGATGAACAATAAGCAACAATGCGTCAAGTGAGCAATCCTTGCCCAACATGTTAAGGGAATAAATACGTTACAAAATGGCAAATAGAATCAGTTATCATCAATCAGTACCAAGTATATCAAGTTATCTATATATATAAAAATGTTATGTTGGTTTGTGTGTAATGCAAAAACTCCAAAAGTACTGGACCGATTGAGTTGAAATTTTAACATGATATAAAATCCGCATCAAGGATGGTTTTTATCTACTTTTTACAATTTTCAGGGGCGCTACGCTCGCCCGAAAATTTTTAACTTTTTTGTTTATGGATTTTTCTGATTTTTGACTTCACATTCGGGGTCAGCTCGCGAAAATAAGTCGATTAAAAAAAAAAAAATTGACCGGGCTCGCAGGGTGGCCCGGGGGGAGGGGTGAAACTTTGGCCATTTTTGGCCAGATTTGAGCTGAGCGCTGCTGCAATCAAAGTGCAAAATCTGACCGCTAGATAGCGCGCATGTTTCAAAACGCAGCTTCAACAGGTTCGTGAGATATAGAGTACCGGTAAACTACACTCTTGATTACCGTATGTTTTCCGGTACAATTATTGGATTTCAATTACTTTCGCAATTTAGAACAAAGAAAGCATACCGATGCTTTTTTTTCGATAATAAATTCGTGTTTCAGTGCAAATAATCGTGTTACTTGTGTTAATATTGTAGTAATTTCAATCAGTGAATGGATCGATACCGGTACCATGCTACAATCAATTGGCGATTCAGTCGATAGTGTGAGTATAATCTTATCGATGTAAATCAATCTTGTAATGAATAATAATTATTGAGGCTTTTATTCTTGCATTTGTGTATTCATAATTTCTCAATTGTCAATGTTTCATAATCCTCCAAACCTTAGTTCATAAGCTGATCGGCTTATCTTATAGTTTCAATATCTTATTTCTATTTCATATTCATGCTATGTTTCCTTCTATCATAAAACAACGAGAAATAAAAAAAATTCTTATCTCTTTTCTACTAACATACCGGCATTTGACAACGGTGTTGTTGATAATACGATCTGGGCTGTGTTGCATGCTAAAATACAAAGTAGGCTAATATTTTAGTAGTCAGCTGGTTATTTGATCATATAAACAAAATGAAGGGATAGATTATAATAATATATTAGTCTATCTTTAGAATTGTGTGGTCTAGATTTAGATGTGGATTGCTTTTCACATGAACAACTGTATGTTGCGTGTTCCCGAGTCAGCAAACCAGATAGTCTTTATATTTACGCAGACAGTGGAAAAACAAAAAATATTGTATATAAACAAGTATTGCAAAATTAAACTTATATGAAATGTATTCTTTGTTTTTTCTCATTTCTCAACCATTCGCAAACAGAGAGTGAGAATAGGGAAAAATCTGAGTGCAGAAGAAGGCCTTCCTGTAAAATTCGGCGTGCCACAAGGAACAGTTCTTGGTCCAATACTGTACCTCATCTTTGCCAATGAGTTGTGCTCACTCGACATTGGTGGCAAGATTATTGTCTTTGCCGACGACACAGCTGTGATATTTCAAGGCAACAACTGGAACGAGACTTTCATAACCGCTGAATTAGGCATGGAAAAAATTACACTTTGGCTCCACAGTAATATCCTGACTCTCAATTCATCAAAAACTAAATTTCTAGCATTTTCACTGACGGACTCCAAAAAACCTGTACGAAATACAATCAAGTTACATCACTGCAAATAAATCGCATAGACTGCAATTGTCCATCAGTAGAACGAACAGATAATATAAAATATTTAGGAGTTATAATAGACGACTTACTTTGGTGGGACAAACACATCATACAGCAAACAACAAAACTCAGGAAACTGGTTTACAGTTTCATTCAACTCCGACAGATACTCACACTGGATACGTTAAAAATTGTATATCACGCATTGGTAGAGTCAATAGCAAGATATGGAATCCTGGCATGGGGAGCTACGTATTTCTGCCATATCAATCCTGTTTTTAAAGTCCAGAAACTCATCCTCAGAATAATGGGACAGAAACATCCACTCTACCCTTCAGATTCTCTATATGAAGAGCTCCAACTACTGAGCATCCGACAAATTTACATTCACAAATTACTCACATTCATCAGGAAAAACCCGCAGTTCTTTCTCAACATGGACCACACCCACAGCACGCGAAGAAGGAATATTGATCTAGCAGTCCCCAGGATGACAACAACTGCCGCCCAGAGAACAGTCACATACTTAGGACCGAAGATTTACAACAGGCTGCCAATGGACATCAAGGAAATGGTACTGGTTAATATATTTAAAGCAAAAACAAAAACTTGGATAATTGAAAATAGAATAAATTATAGTGAAGACCTTATTACAAACTAGATATTATGAATATTATTAATTCATTTTTTTATCAATCCTTTTTAAGAGACTATTCTCAAATATTTTTTTCTTTTAGAATCTAATTATTTTCCATCAATAATTTTCTATTTTATATATAGGTATTCATTTACTCATTTTAATTTCTTTTTTCTAAAAATTTTGCTTTTTTTCATTTTATTTCTCACATAAACATTATTTTTCCTTTTAGTTTTGTAATTGCACAATAAACCAGATTTAACAGCTCACATAACACAGATGTTCATAATTTATTTAACAAACATAATATTTGTGGTTTCCCAACACATATTTTATATATAGTGGGGGCCACAGAAAAAAAAATAAACATTCAATCACAATGTGCCACTGCGAAGCGTGGCAGGGTACAGCTAGTCAGTATATAAAGTTTAACATCAGTGGCTGACAATACTACTTTACTGATAGTATAATTATCTTACTCAACTACTATCAGCCAGATTGACCAATTTGATAAAAATAATTCAGTCTCTACAGGACTAGTGAGATTCACTTTGAACTGTCAGTCATTGGTTGAATTAGAAGTATTGATGTTATTTAAAAGGGATGCTGATAGTTTTATCACTATATCAATAGAATACAATGTCAATTGATAACAAAATTATGAATCATTAGCATAATATATTTACCATTCCATTGGCTCTTTTGACACCAGGGCAGAGAGGATTCTGCGGGTCAAATTCTGGAACCTTTTCTGTTGTAATGGATTCCATTTGTCCGCTCCAAGGCCTCTTCATTCGATGTGGTGAGACTAGTATCCATTCTCCTTTTAATGGGTTGTAGCGAATATGCTGATGTTCTAACAAACAAATTGAAAACAAAGACATGATTAAGACTCGAGTAAAGTTACAAGAGTAAAGACTCGCAACTTGCTAAGTTACAGGTACATGAAAACAAATATTTCTTATTATTAAACGAAAATCCCAATTAAATACTAATAATTTTTTAATAGTGGCACTCATCAAATTTCCATCTAGCTGTTTACCCTGTTGTCAATATTTGCAGTAGCAGAAGTCTTCATATAGAGCAACCATGTAACCATGTAGAAAGATGTCATTTGCATTCGGCAAATATGTCATTCATTCGGCGACTGTCTAACATATCCAGGGAAAAACAGTCCTTGTTCGCCTCCCATCTTCGATAGGGCATTGTGGCCTGGGGCTCTGCGTCACTGGTTCACTTGAACAAAGTTCTCATAATTCAGAAGAAGGCACTCAGAACTATCCTGAAGGAAAACATGACAGTACACTGCCGACCGCTTTAAAAGAAACGTGGCGGAATACTTACGGTGATCTCACTATATATCCTGGAGTCCACTATTATGGCGAAAAGAGCGAGTCCCATGCTTAGAGGCGATGAGCATCAGAACACCACAAGGAATGTCGGGAACATTGATCTTCCAATGCACCGGTTGAAGAAGTATGAGCAAATGCAGGAGCCTTCTTTTTCAACCTGTTGCCAAACACCCTGAAGGCACTGGAGGACGACAGACGGTTTGCCTCTCAACTGAAGCAGTACCTGATAGCCCGACTATATTACACCCCCACAGAGCTTGTCCAGGACCACACCTATCAGCACTTGACGGGACGACAAACTGATAAGGACTGACGTGAACCTCCGCTGAGAGAGGACATTTTGACGATTCCCCGGTCATTGGACTGCGGCGAAGACGAATCAAGTAACAAAGTAAGTAAGTAGCAAGTAAGCACATTAAACTTAACCCAGCCTAAATTTCCATGTGGATGCACTTCCTTCCTTCAAGTAAATAAGCAGACGTTTTTCCTGACGGAGCGATTACAAAATGTTCAGGAGGCCATGAACTGTATGGATAAAGTATAATATGAATGCTCAATCGTTGAAAAATAGGCTGGCAGTGTGTATCATACCATAGAGAAACAATAGCATAAGTAGATATCCCATGGTATAGAGCGTTTATATCGCAACTTTTACTGTTATCTCAAGCTGATAGTCCACGTAGTTCTCTCCTGTGAAGCTTTATAACGCTGGTAGTCTCTCATATAGTGCCGTTCATACACTCTTACCCGATCAAAACAGTAAAAATTGACAGTAATCGGCTTGAGATAACAGTAAGAGTTGCGACATAAACGCCCTATACCATGGGATATCTACTTACGCTATTGTTTCTCTATGATTATACTCACTAAACGTCATTACACCGAGTGCCGTTTTCTGAAGCAGGAGAATGTTCTTGCGCCGAATGTCCCCATATCAAGAATACCATACTGCATGTGGCTGCATGGCACATCATCAGCAGGTGTTCAACACTCAATACTACCCTCATCTTCCGAAGTGGATAAACAACTCTAGCAAACCTTGTTGATATGAAACTCCCATGTCCCATTATAATTTGCTATCAATAACTTACCTCTTGAAATTACCTCCTAACTCTTGAAATGCTTTTTTGCAACATTCATTGTCTCAGCAATAAGATTTGTGAAATAGAAGCTATATCTCAGACGGATGATTACAATATCTTATGTCTCTCAGAGCACTGGCTGAGAAAAGGAGACTTAAATATGATAAGAATACATGGATTCCATCTTGTGGCAGATTTCTCTCGAGCTGTGCTCAAGAATGGAGGTGTAGCAATTTTTATTGATGAGGGCATTAATGCTGATTATATAAATGTGGAGCGCTTCTGCATGGAGGGAGTGTATGAATTTGCATGTATTGTGGTGTACAGACCACCATCTGGTAACCTTGGCGGATTTCATGATGCTTTGTTTGGGTTATTTGCTTTTCTGGAAACCCTAAACCCAAGCTTTGACTATATACTTGGAGGGGACTTCAATATTAATACACTGGTGAAAGACAACAAGACACTTGAATTTGAAAATTTACTGAGATCACTCAACTTATATCTCACAGTTCATTGCCCTACAAGGTTGGAGGCATGTTTGGACAATGTAGCATCAAGTTTAAAACAAGGTGAAGGTGTTTTCTCTGAAGTAAGACATTATGCTCTCAGTGATCATGAGGCAATCAGTTGCAGGGTATCCACCCCCTCCAGTCTGTGTGACTTACCAGCCAATCTATCAGCCTTTAGTCCAACAATGACACGGCATATTTCGATCAACAATTTCGAGAGGTTCTGTTCAAGGATTAGTTGTGTTGACTCGTCTCTACTCCTCCAACACCAGAATGCAGGCTCAAATTTCTCTACTTTCTTCTATCTTCTACTGAATGAGTTTAATGAGTGCTTCCCACTTAGGACGCAGCCAAAGAAGAAAAAATGTGCATTACCCTGGTTAAGCCAGGACCTGCTAAACCTCAGGGACTTGGTTCTAATGTCCTATGATACATTTCATGTTGATGGATCCACACTCTCCAAAGCAACATATTTGAATTTGAGAGATCAATATCGTAGGGAGGCTGTTAGGGCAAAGCTTTCCTTTGCTGATGATTTTGGCTTAAAGGTTAAAGGTAAGACAAATTCTGAAGTTGAAAATGCTCTATCCAATTTCACAACTGATTTAAAAGATTGGTGCTCGGCGAATAACCTTTCATTGAATGAGGACAGAATTAGTGATATCTATTTCACGTTTAGAAAAAATGATGATTCCAGTAGCTGCCCTGTGGCAATCAAGTTTCTTGGTATCTGGATTGACAGACACCTGACATGGAATCATCATATTAACTATGTAATAAGGAACGTCTCAAAAGGTCTTTATCTTATTAGAAGGTTGAGAACATGTGTAGGAGTTGAAATATTGCTCAAGGTTTATTATGCTCATGTACAGAGCCTCTTTTGTTACGGGAATAATCCTGAGACAATTAAAATTCTCAGGTTGCAAAAAAAGATAATGAGGCTCCTATGCAATGCAGAATACCGAGAAAGCTGCAAACCTTTGTTTAAAAAAAATGAGAGTGATGACATTCCCAGCTTTCTATATTTATTTCACTTTAAAATAAAGTGAAACTTTATAATTATTTGCCTGCCACTATAAGATCTTTATGTAAAAGTGCTTTTAAGTTGAAAGTAAAGGAAGCTTTAATAGGAGAAACCTCATATAAAATAGCCGACTATTTTTCTATAAATTGGAAAATGTATATAAAATTAATATGATAATTAATGATATATAAGTAGTTGAAAAGTGATTGGGAAATATAATTGATACCTAATTTAGAGTGTAATGGATGTATTGAACTTTGTAAAATTGACTTTGTGTGCTTGTTGTTGCAGGCTCATGTTTGCCTTGTACTTACTAGAGTTACCAACATGACGTTGTCTATAATGTGTAAACATTCTGTGACAATAAACATATTTATTTATTCATTTATTTATAATGCAAGCCTTATAAGTGGAGCAGCAAATAGATGTTTGGCGGCATGGAGGGTCATTCGCACTGAGACGGCTTCTGCAGCTCCAAGAAGTGTTCCACTGACTGCGGATACTCTCAATGACCACTGGATTGACTCCATCCAGCAGATTGGAGACAGAATTGTATCGCAGACAACATCAGCATCACATGTGCAGCTTCTTCTGGAGTCCAGGCAGCCGCCACCAGCTACACTGATCTGGCGCAGCGTGACAGGCGAGGACATCCTGCGGATTGCATCTGGGATCAAGAGTTCTACAAGCAAAGACATTTACTCTATGTCGAGTAGGTTTTTAAAAGGTATAAATAAGCTTATTCTAGTTCCCTTGACTCAGTGTATAAACGAGTGTCTGGCTCAAAATATTTTTCCTGAGGAGCTGAAACTGGCAAAAGTTGTGCCAATTCTCAAAAAGGGTTGCAAAATGGACCCCAATAATTATAGGCCCATCTCAATATTGCCTATACTAAGTAAGATTCTGGAAATTGTTATGGCTAGCCAATTGTATGAGTTCTGTGAGCTGAACGGTCTGTTTGCCGCCACCCAGTTTGGTTTCAGGTCGGGGAGGTCGGCTGATGGGGCTGTAGATTTAATTGTTAGAAAATTTTTTGACCTTGCTGGGTTGACCCTCTGTGATCTCAGCAAGGCTTTTGATACCCTCAACCATGAGATTTTACTAACAAAGCTTTCCATGTATGGTATTACTGGTGGTCCCCTGCAGCTTCTCCGTTCCTACCTGGAGGGCCGCAGGCAGGCCGTTTTGGTGAACGGGGCCCTGTCACGGGTGAGGTGTGTGGAGTGCCGCAGGGCTCAATTCTGGGTCCTCTGCTTTTCTTGCTCATGATCAATGACGTAGCTCTTTCTAGGGACAGAATGGTGGTGTGTTATGCGGATGACACCTCCCTCCTGGATGTTGGCAGGAGTCTGGATGATGTAAGCACACTAATGCAGGCGTCCATGGAGGTGGCGGCTGACTGGTTCTCTGCAAACAGGTTTCTCCTAAATGCAGAAAAGACACAGACGATTGTTTTCAGCCTCAAGAATGGTAAGCAGCATGATTGTCCTCCAGTAAAGCTCCTGGGTTTTATGTTGGATAGGAGACTTTCCTGGGATGAGCATATTCAAGGTGTCTGTTGCAGGCTGAGCAGGATCCTGTTCCTACTGAAGGGTCTGAAGAGGTGCGTTCCCGCGGCCTATCTACGCATGTGCTATTTTGCTTTCTTCCAGAGTGGGATGGCTTATGGTATCACGCTTTGGGGCAGTTCCACCCATGTGAGGAGGGTCCTGCTTTTGCAGAAGAGGGCACTTAGAATCTTGTGCAATGCTGAACACCTTGCCCATTACCGCCCACTGTTTATACAAGAGGGTCTTCTAACTGTTTATGGCTTGTATATTTTCAGATCTGCTGTGAATGCATTTGGTGACCTGGAGGTTCAGCCTGTCAGGGGAGACTCCCATGAGTACGGCACTCGAAACAGATTAAGGCTGAATCTCCCATACTGCAGGTTGGGGAGGACGCAATCCAGTGTGGTCTACCTGCCGGGAAAGATTATAAATAAGCTGCCCATTTCAGTGAGGAGTCTACCTGTGGCTCCCCTAAAGCGAAGGTTGAAGCACTTCTTGCAGGAGAATCTTTTCTACTCACATAACGAATTCTTTGGATGTGACAGTGCACTGGTGAGTAGATATTTTTGACTTTTTTGGCGCTGTGATGTCCGCTGCTGGTTTTTGCCTTTTATGTTTTTCTCCTGACTTGTCTCTTGTGAGCATGCCCTGCATGGTCACTTTATGGACAGAAAGTTTATTATTATTATTATTAACAAAACCAAGTGAGGTCACAGGTTCGGTAACAAGAATCTCTGTTCTTAGAGTACACACAATCTACTTAACATTCGGTAAAATTCAACCTCAGATTTATATTGAAGGACCACTTCTTGGCCTCAGAAAAGAGTTCACTATTTTTTATAGCTTAATGAAATTCCATATGGCCTGAAACAATGGAGCTTCTTATGTAGAGTTAGGCACTGATGAAGCTGTATCAAGACGTAAGTCAGGGATGCCATCCACTATCTCAACCACAGTATTCGGAAAAACCCTGTTGGATTTATCAGGACTAGAACTACCAGTACACATTGACACTGTGTGTGCCTAGTCTTTTTGAATCTAGCCGAACTGGGGAACTTCCAAAAAAATTAAAAACATGATAAAAAAGGTCGCAACATTTGAGGAGACTAGCAGGCTCTCTTGTGTCTCAGTGGTAGTCAGGCTATTATAGCAACCTGAGTGAGACACCAAAATCTATGGTCCTGGCTGGTAAACCTATAATGAAAAGAACGCATAAGAAATTATGTCTTACTTCTCGCTCTAAAACTCGGTGTCCCAATGGTAACCTAGCCTAGGACCCTAATGAAATACGGACCTAAAACATGTGGTTCAATCAAGAAAAAATATTTTTAGCTTATTTGTTAGTTATCAGTTTGTGTTCTAACCGTAAACAGTTCTCAGTCTACTAATAAGAGTTTGAAATGCAGCATAAAAGAAAGTTATCAGCTTGAAATACGTAAGAAAGAGTTGATTTAGTATGAAAATAATACTCACCATCTGCTACAAAATCCATAATAAATATTTTAATTGAATAAATCAATTAGAAAACTAATTTGATGCATTTGATGCACAAGTTGATGTTCAACTTTCAAGTTTCAACTGACTTGACACTGTTGACTTTAGAGTGACCACTCGACACTATAGAACGACCCAGCATGCAGCAACGGCGCATGCGCTTTGTATTCAGAAACGGCGCATGCGCTTTGTATTCAGCAACGACGCGTGCGCTTTGTATTCAGTCGTAGTACCATGAAAAGCCACTGACAGTGACACTGCTTGCCCAAACTTTTACCGCTAATGGCTTATATTTGACAATGTGATGAATTTGACAATACGATTTATTTAATAAATCGCTAATATTTGAGGTTAAGGTATAGTGAGGTCCACATTATAATGGCAGTGAATAAAGATAGGAGGATAGCAATGCCGATTCTCTGCATTAATTAATTATATTTCTACACTGTCAAAAACATAATTGGCATATTTGTGGACCTAGAAAAGGATGGTACAACCGGCTGTGTCGAATGATAGACAAGGATAGCAAAACCAAAGTTGAACAAATACTGTCATTATAACGTGGACCTCACTATAGATTGTTGGTGACTACCAATTAATTATTCACAAGGTGACGTATAATAATGCTATTACTGTTATATTAAAATTAGAATTAAATTTAAATTAATTTTTTTTATAATCTGAATAAAACTCAGATTCAAATTCTGTTACTTTCAAAGTGTTAGTGCCGGTTGCACAACAGCCGGTTGTATTTTAATCGTAAAAGAAATATTTTTTAGCTTATTTTTCAGGAATTCTGTATAATTCAAATTGGCGGGTTCCAAAGATTACAATACATTATTATTATTATTATTAGGTGAACTTAGTTATGTTGTACCAACTATTTTCAATGAGTTGCCAGATGATTTAATTGGTCTGGATAGAATTTCAATTGTTAAGAATAAGATGAAACACTTTCTGTTTAATAATTTGAGTGAATTTGAATGATCTTCATAAATTCTTCCTTTTTTTATATATTTTTTCTTGTGTATTATTGTTTGTGATAAACAACAACTGAAATCCCATTGTTTTATTATTTTATTGCTAAACAATACAATTAAATGAATTATTATCAATGTATCAATTAATTTTTTTCTACCCATGATTGACAACTATTTCTCTTTTGATATTATTTAAATTGAAAATTATTATTTTGGGATCACTGATTGATTATATCATAATGGTTTTTTTCAATATAATTTAAAGCTTGACTCCTCCAGTCAAACCTTCTTTAGAAGGTTTTGGAGAATTTATAATTCGTCTGGTTTATAATATTTAAAATGTTCTACTAAAAGGGAATCTTCTTAACTTTTGTCATTCTTGCTTTTTCTATTATTCTTCATTTGTTTTGTTTGTAAGATTTGTTTTTATAAGTGTATTTTTCATTTTGTTTGTTATATTTTCTATAATAAACTCCCTTCTTCTGGGGGTACCAGGACGAAGGAAAAAGGAAAGGAAAGGAATTATTATTATTATTATTATTATTGTCATTTGTTACGTGAAGCCACAAATCTGAGCAGAGCTCAAGCGGCATGTAACATGTCATGAACATTTTTCTATGCAAAGTGTATGCATCTGTATAAACTCAAAGTATGAAGGCACCACTACATTCCTCCATTGTATAGGGACATGCTTCCACAAGTACATTAGTAATTGAAGACAAGAAAAGCCTATGACTACCACATAACCATATTCTTTCAGGTAGACAATTATTGAAGAGCTTCAGTCCCGAATAATATGGTCCTTTTTCCAAAAGTGTCAGTCTGTGAGCGGGGTACTGATATACAGCTGAACTCTTTGCTCTTGTGCTATAGCCATGGCAAACTACATTTCCTTCAAATCTCTCTGAATTTCTGAAGACAAAATTTACAGTCTCAAGGAAGTGCAATGCTGGGACCGTGAGAAACCTGTATTTTCTAAAAATGGGCCTACATGAATTGGATGGCCGCAAGCCCTCCAAAACACGAACAGCTTTTTTTTGCATCTTAAATATTTTATATAAATTATTTTTACTATTCCCCCAAAAGAAGATGCTGTAGCATATTAGGGCTAAAAAATATCCATGATACACCTTCTGAGCTGTCTTTATAGTGGATGCAGTCCTCACAGTTCTCAGCGCAAAAAGTGCATGATAGAGCTGTTTTATAAGTTTTTCCAAGTGTTTATCCCATTTCATATTTTTTTGCAATTCCACTCCAAGAAAACTAGTCACTTCAACAGACAAGCACTCCCTCCCATTTGAAGCATTCAGGTTTGAAGGTTCAGCATGATGTCCCGTCACGGCAAACCTGATATAGTTGGATTTAGTCATTCATCTCTTTCCTGTATAGGGCTACTTGTAATATAAATATAAAGAAAATAAAAATCTTAGTACCCTTTTTTAAAATATTTTATCACAACATGTTTCGGTCATTTATGCCATTTTCAAGTGATATGAATTAAATCATAATTCATTTAATTCATATCACTTGAAAATGGCATAAATGACTGAAACAGATAAAATATTTTTATAAAAGGGTACTGAGATTTTTATTTTCTTTATATTTGGATTTAGTCATATTCAACTTCAATGCATTATGACCAAACCAATTGTTGAGTTGATGCATAGCCCTTTCAGCCCTTATCATAACTTCGCTATCATCCTTACCAGTAACCAGAACCGTTGTATCGTCAGCATATAAAATGAGCTTGCCATCTACATTATTTGGCAGGTCGTTTATAAATGAATTGAAAAGAGTCGGTCCAAGCACAGAGCCCTGTGGCACAAATCCATACTATGGATAGCTATTTATAAGCCCTATCAACTGACATGAGTCTCATCTCTGGGAAAATTGCAGGAGCTCTGTAATATTCTTGAGAGAAAAATGGCGGATAATTTCTAAAAAACCATGTTTTTCACGGTTTTCTCGAAAACGGCTCCAAAGATTTCCTTTAAATTTATACCATGGATAGCTATTTATAAGCCCTATCAACTGACATGAGTCCCATTTCTGGGAAAATTGCAGGAGTTCCGTATTCTTGAGAAAAATGGCAGATAGTTACTAAAAAACCATGTTTTTCACGATTTTTTCTAAAATGACTTGACCGATTTATTTCAAATTCATACCCTCTATACTTATTTATCAGCTCTATCAACTGGCATGAGTCTTTTTCCTGGGAAACTAATGGGGTGCACCTCATCCTTGAGAAATGGACTTTGTAAACTCCCTCTCGTGCATGAGGTAGGTAGGTAGAGCAGTTTATAAAAAGAACACATAGTCGAGATATTTCATCTGTAGAACAGCTGTTTCGACAACTTTTAAAGAATCATTGAATTTTGCAATTAACACAAAGAAAAAATTACTCTGAAAACAATAATATATTTTATACACATCTACAGTAGTCTGATCGTAGTTTCAAATATGTTGCCGACAATCGTCATTATGTTATTCCCCTAAATTATTCTCGTTTAAGAATGAGGCTTACAGTTCAATGAGCAAGGAAAGTTGTGTGAGTGTACCACATCAGATTTTTAAGAGAGAAAGCCATATTTACACATTAGAGCATCAGTTTATGAATGCAGAATGAACGAAAGATTGCAAAATACTGAGGTGAGAGGCTTCTCTTTGTCTCAGATACAGAGTAACGGCCAGCAACGGTCACAGTTATCACATAGTTATTCAAAAGTATTCTTTGAGTATCCATAGTGAGATCCACAATATAATAGCAGTGTGTGATTTGCAATGGTGTTGCTATACGTGTGTATCATTCAACAAAGCAGATGGCACTATAGTGAGATCCACGTTATAATGACAGTGGATTAAGATGAGAGAACAGCGTTGCCGATTCTCTGCCTTGATTAATTATCTTTCTACATTGTCAAAAACAGATTTGGCATTGTTGCGGAGAAAGAAAAGGATAGTACTACCTGCTTTGTCGAATGATAGACAAGGATAGCAACACCAAAGTTGATCAAATACTGTCATTATAACGTGGACCTCACTATATCTCTTTCACGCATTGCAAGGTTGCCACATCGTTTATCAACAATGTAGAGATTCAACTAATTTACATAATAGGGTTAAAGATTAGGTTTTATTAAGATTATATTTAATAATGTTTCATAAGGATAGGTTAGGTTTTCCTTTGAAATTGCAATATGCTAGAAGGGGCTAAGGTCCAGGTAGAGTTATGTTTTTTGTTGTTTCAAAGGTGAAAGGATAGGTTAGAGGGTTAGGATTTTTCTTTGAAATCCAAAGTATTGAATGTGAAAGGGTTGGGGGTTAGGTTATTTCAAGTTATATTTAATAATGTTTCATAATGCTAGGTTAGGTTTTTGCTTTAAAATTGCAATATGCTAGAAAGGGCTAGGGTACAGGTAGAATTATGGTTTTTGATATTTCAAAGGTGAAAAGATAGGTTAGGGGGTTAGGATTTTGCTTTGAAATCCAAAGTATTGAATGTGAAAGGGTTAGGGGTTAGGTTATTTCAAGTTATATTCAATAATGTTTCATAAGGCTGGGTTAGGTTTTTGCTTTAAAATTGCAATATGCTAGAAAGGGCTAGGGTACAGGTAGAATTATGGTTTTTGATATTTTAAAGGTGAAAAGATAGGTTGGGGGGTTAGGATTTTGCTTTGAAATTGCAATATGCTGGAAGGGATTACGGGTTTCTACAAAGATGTTTATTATTGTTTTAAATATGAAAGGGGAGGTTAGGGGGTTAGGTTTTTGCTTTGAAATGACAATATGCTGACTTAGTTATAGTGTTTTTCAACATTAGTTGAATAACAACCGTTATATTTTATTAATCATATTATTGAAAAGTACTCTTAATTTTATCGAATGAAATGATGATAATATATTGATTATTATATCGAATTTATTGATAAATCATCATTGGATAAAATAATATCATCATCAAAATGGAATGACGGCTCCAGTTACGGTGCTCGGTAACCATCATCACAAAGAACGTTACATTCAAAGATTTGACTGAATGGAACGGGAAAAAACCGTTACTAACGCATGCGCGATACGGTGCTGTCTGTGACCGAGAGTGGTAGTAGTCACTTGACACTATAGTAGTCTCGCTCGAATTCGCGCTGTATCTATGAGACCATGAAACAGCTCATGAAAGAACGGATGAGGTATAGTGAATTATGGTTTTTGATATTTTAAAGGTGAAAAGATAGGTTGGGGGGTTAGGATTTTGCTTTGAAATTGCAATATGCTGGAAGGGATTACGGGTTTCTACAAAGATGTTTATTATTGTTTTAAATATGAAAGGGGAGGTTAGGGGGTTAGGTTTTTGCTTTGAATGACAATATGCTGACTTAGTTATAGTGTTTTTCAACATTAGTTGAATAACAACCGTTATATTTTATTAATCATATTATTGAAAAGTACTCTTAATTTTATCGAATGAAATGATGATAATATATTGATTATTATATCGAATTTATTGATAAATCATCATTGGATAAAATAATATCATCATCAAAATGGAATGACGGCTCCAGTTACGGTGCTCGGTAACCATCATCACAAAGAACGTTACATTCAAAGATCTGACTGAATGGAACGGGAAAAAACCGTTACTAACGCATGCGCGATACGGTGCTGTCTGTGACCGAGAGTGGTAGTAGTCACTTGACACTATAGTAGTCTCGCTCGAATTCGCGCTGTATCTATGAGACCATGAAACAGCTCATGAAAGAACGGATGAGGTATAGTGAATTATGGTTTTTGATATTTTAAAGGTGAAAAGATAGGTTGGGGGGTTAGGATTTTGCTTTGAAATTGCAATATGCTGGAAGGGATTACGGGTTTCTACAAAGATGTTTATTATTGTTTTAAATATGAAAGGGGAGGTTAGGGGGTTAGGTTTTTGCTTTGAAATGACAATATGCTGACTTAGTTATAGTGTTTTTCAACATTAGTTGAATAACAACCGTTATATTTTATTAATCATATTATTGAAAAGTACTCTTAATTTTATCGAATGAAATGATGATAATATATTGATTATTATATCGAATTTATTGATAAATCATCATTGGATAATAATATCATCATCAAAATGGAATGACGGCTCCAGTTACGGTGCTCGGTAACCATCATCACAAAGAACGTTACATTCAAAGATCTGACTGAATGGAACGGGAAAAAACCGTTACTAACGCATGCGCGATACGGTGCTGTCTGTGACCGAGAGTGGTAGTAGTCACTTGACACTATAGTAGTCTCGCTCGAATTCGCGCTGTATCTATGAGACCATGAAACAGCTCATGAAAGAACGGATGAGGTATAGTGAGGTCCACATTATAATGACAGTATTTGATCAACTTTGGTATTGCTATCCTTGTCTATCAACCGACATAGCCGGTGGTACTATCTTTTTCGAGGTCCACAATGATGACAATAATTATGTTTTTCACAGTGTAGAAATATAATTAATTAATGCAGAGAATCGGCATCACTATTCGTCTATAAAAAAAATAATTATTTGTATATCTAGAGTGAAAAGTACGACTTTTTCTCCCTGTGGGAAAAAGTTTGAAGCCCGAGGCAAAGCCGAGGGCAGCAATTTTCCTGAGGGAGAAAAAGTATTTTTCGCTTGTGATGTACACAACATTTTTCCTCCATCTACATTTTTTTATAGAAACTGCAAATTAAATCATTCTAATCACTTACGTATTGGTGACAATGATTCCTAACAACATAATCTAATTCTAAAACCTAAAAACCGGTCGTCTGATTGGCACTGCCGATTGTGCTATCTGTCGGCAAAAGTTGTAAGAATTATATCAGCTGAGCAGCTACCAAAAATGGCTGACTCCAGATAACGCAGTTCAGATTTGAATTGCAGATCAAAAATATTTGTTGGCTGGTATTTTGAATAGAATAAAATATTTTAAAAATTGTATAAATTTTTATCGTCTACTAATATTAAGAATATAATAATTATCATACAAACATATATTTCATGAGTTAATCAAATTTCTGGTTGTTGTATTGAATTCAGTTGACTCAATGACAGACACCTCTATTATGCTTTCTCATCTGAGCTTAGACCTTCTAACCTATTACAAAAATCTAAAACCTAAAAACGGTCGTCTGATAGGCACTGATGATTGGGCTATCTACGGCAAGTGTAACAATTATATCAACTGGGCTACCAAAAATGGCTGACTCCAGATCACGCGGTTCAGATTGAATTGCAGAATGCAGATCAAAAATATTTGTTGGCTGGTATTTTGAATAGAATAAAATATTTTAAAAATTGTATAATTTTTATCGTCTACTAATGTAAGAATATAATATCATACAAACATATATTTCATGAGTTGATCAAATTTCTGGTTGTGGTATTGAATTCAGTGACTCAATGACAGACATCTATTACGCTTTCTCATCTGAGCTTAGACCTTCTAACCTATTACCATGTAAGTTTTAAAATAGAGATGCTTCCCATGTTTTAAATGGAGTCACTTTTACTCCCTGGGAGTTTTTCGTATTTTACTACCGAGAGCGAAAAAGTGACACTTTAGTATTATGTTTCAGGGAGTAAAGTAAGTACTTTAGACAGTAGGTGGAGGAAAAGTACTTTAGACAGTAGGTGGAGGAAAAGATCTTTTCTCCACCTACTGTCAAAAGTATTTACTTTACTCCCTGAAACATAATACTAAAGTGTCACTTTTTTGCTCTCGGTACTAAAAAACAGAAAAATCCCTAGGGAGTAAAAGTGACTCCATTTAAAAACATAGGAAGCATCTCTATTTTAAAAACGTACATTTGGAATAGGTCAGAAGGTCTAAGCTCAGATGAGGACGCATATAGAGTAGTCATTAAACAACTAAATTCAATACCTCAACCAGACATTTCATCGATATATAAAATTTATGTTTGTATGCTGAATTATTATTACAAACTTCATATCACTATACTAAAAAAAATGTATATATTTTTCTCTTTTATTCCATGTTATTCAAAATATCAGCCAACAATATTACTTATTAACTAATCAAATTTGAAACGGGAACTTCATCATAGCTGTAGTTTGCTGTCATTGTTGTTACAACTTTAGCGACATATAGTGCTGTGGAGGAGAACTGTGATTACAAGCCAGCTGTTCTGTTTACTTTTTAGATTAGACATGTTGTAACACATTGTTTGGTCACATACGTTTTTAAAAATTATTTTATTAGCAGTTTTTATAAAAATGTAGGTGGAGGAAAAATGTTGTGTATATACGGTTTTCAGAAATCAAAAAATTCTTCTGATGCATTATTTGATTTATTTAAATATATTGCAGATAATATAAAACCAAAGAACAAAGTAATTATTACCTATCTTGATCTAGCAAAAGCATTTGATTCAGTCGACAGGGAGAAGCTCTTGACAAAACTGGAGATGATGGGTATCAAACAACCAGCTTTACAGTGGTTTAGGAGCTACCTGAAAGACAGAGTCCAATATTTCAGATCAATGATAGTTTGAGTGGCCTGGAGCAAGTTGATTACGGGGTTATTCAAGGGAGTACTCTTGGGCCTATTCTCTTCTGATATATGTTAATAATCTACCACTGCTGAATCAAAAGTAAATTTTTTTATTTGCTGATGATACGGCTGTGGTCTCAACTGGTAAATTATGGGACGACGCATACAGGAATGCTACAGCTGACTTGTCTAGAATTAAAGCCTGGTTCGACCACAACTCTTGACTGTCAATATCAGCAACACAAGTACATGCTATAGTAACCGTAATCAGCAAGATCCAGGACACAAAGACCTGAAACTCCACTAATGTGGGGACTCTACTTCAATTTCCTGCAGTGTGAAAACTTAGAAAGAGTTAATCAATATAAGTACCTTGGGATAACAATTGATAACACCTTAAGTTGGAGTCCGCACATCCAGTTGGTGAAGCAGCGACTTAGGAGGCTTGACAGAATCCAAGGGCAGGGCAGTGGACTGTGGATGATAGTTGGTATAAATACCTACAAATAAATCTTTGAATTCTGTACATAAAAATACTGATAGCTTGAAGTGTGGTAAGTACGCCAATAAAAGACTAAATGAATCAACAATATAAGATTAATAATAATAAGATGATAATAGTAGGCAGATGGCCACATACAAAAACAATTGTATCAAGTATCTTGGGATCAATAAAATAATGATAGGCAGGTGGCCACATACAAACATTGAATCAAATATTTTGAGATCAATAAATTAATAATAGGCAGATGGCCACATACAAAGGCAACTGTAAGTAGGTTAAGTCTTGAATCCTTAAATAATAATAGGCAGATGGCCACATACAAAAACAATGAGTCAAATCTTGGGAAAATTACAACATGTGAAATAAGTAGAGAACTACAAAATTAAAAGAAATTAGGTCAATGACATTAATGACCATTGAAGTATGACAATAAATGCAAGGTAGTAATAATGATACCTGAAATGAATATAAATTGAGGGCAATAATGAAAGTTATTACTAAGGTACAATAATAATGATTAAAAATTGACAATAAGCTGTGAAAAATGCTCAGCAAATAACATACATAAAAAATATATGTGGCATAGGCCTTCAGTGCTGAAATGAATGTCAAGATAGACTTCGACCAAACAATTAATAGGCGTTACTGGCCTTAAAATATCACTTAAGAGCTAAGGGTAGCTAATAAATACAATGAAGACAGTCCGGGTTGAATATAGGCGACAATGGCCTCAGGAAATCACTTGTAAAGCCAAGGGTAGCTGTCAAATCCAGAGAATTAATAGTTGCTACTATTGAATACAATTATATAGGCGTCAGTGGCATCAGAAAATCACTTGTGAAGTCAAGGGTAACTGTTAAATACAAAGAATAAATAGGCGTCGGTGGCCTTAGTGAATTGCATGTCAAGATAGACATTAATAAAATAATAAGTAGGCGTCAGTGGCCTCAATGAGTGAATGTCAAGATAGACATTAATAAAATAATAAGTAGGCGTCAGTGGCCTCAATGAATCACTGTAAAGCCAAGGGTAGCTGTCAAATCCAATGAATAATAGGCGTCGGTAGCCTTAGTGAATTGAATGTCAAGATAGACATTAATAAAACAATAATGATGCATACGTAAATGAAAATTGAAAAGAACGATTTACATAACCTGAATAAAATTTTGAAGAGGAGATGCGGCCAGGCAGACAGGCAACGACTCCGCAATACCAACAGGAACAGGACATCAGCAAGCGATGAAGTGATCAGGCCATGCGATGACAAGCATGGAAACGTCCACTACAGCAGGCGAATCCCCAATGGAAAAGTAGGCTGGAGCGAGTAGAATTCCAAACGAATAATCCGATCTTCAAATTGTGGATTTTTTGGATTGATTTCCAACAGTAGAGATGATGCACTTGAAAGTTTGAGGTTCACGAGGTGAAGCCAATTGTAGAAAAATGGCAACTGAAGCTTACACGAGGTTGTAAATTTAGACAAAGTTTATCCAATTTACAGAGTAACTGAGTGAAGAACTCGATGAATAATTGAATCACATGAAGAATAGAACAAACGAATAATTTGAAGAATAATTCACATTTAAAAGGTTTTGTAGATCAAATGAATAGCGATGAAACCGCACACGAGGTTGCAATTTTAGACAAAGTTTATCCAATTTTAACAGAGTAACTGAGTGAAGAACTCGATGAATAATTGAATCACACTGAAGAATGGAACAAACGAATTAATTTGAAGAATAATTCACACTTTAAAAAGGTTTTGTAAGTCCGATGAATTCAGATGAAAGGTTTAGACCGAAGGCGTAAAGCACCATCGACTATCACCATTGAAGAAGAATGGAGACGCTGCAAGCCTGCAAGCTACAATGAAAAAGGAGCTGCGGAGTGTGTTAGAAACGTAGGCAAAGCGGTCGCAAACGAATGGTGAAAAAGTAAAAAATATCTAAAAGGTAAGATGCCTAAAGACAAGATTAAATTCTAAAAAATCGAATAGCACAAATATTAAATTGCAACGGCAAAAAATCCGACGAAAAAATACGAATAAAAGTATAGAAAACCAGCTGACAAAAACCGCGACTGAGACGTCACTGGTCAGCGCAGACGCACAAAAGACACAGCGCGCAGACAGACAGACATGATGACGACATGATGTCTACGTAGTAGCGGAACGAATAACAAGTGAAACCGTTCCAATAGATGCTTTGTCAGATTTTACATAAACTGGGCCCCTTGTGTCATACGGGGTATGGCACAATAAGAAAAAGTAAGAATATGTAAAATCTGGCAAGGCAATTGGAAATTGAAAACTGGGCCCCATGTGAGAACCAGGGAAAAAGAACAATGAAACCTAAAAATACAACATGAACTAAGGGCAGGGGATTAACTAGAATCCTCATCAATGGGAAGAGGTGCTAAACTCGAAATAGCTCTCTTAAAAGTGCCAGAGGGAGTGAGAACAGTAACAACTCGAACCTTGTCGTCCTTACCGGGATGAACTTCAGTAATGCCGCCAGCTTCCAAGGGACTGCGCGGAACCAGGATCCTTCAAGATGACAACCGTACCGACCTTCAAATTTTCATAATTGCTTAACCATTTGCCTTTTTTCTGAAGAGTGGTTAAATAAGAAGTACGAGATTTGGGGGCCGCCTACACGAATGGGAATAGGACCGGTGTAATCGAACCACAATTGAAAAGGGAACATTGGCTGAAATGGGCCGCTGGTAAATACCATGATTTGCTCAGAACGAAGAGCCGAAAAGCAAAAACACATTATGCAATGCCGCAATACACTTTTGATGGTGCGACGGGTGGAGGGAAACCAAAATCGTTGTCTTACACTGGCCATGGGGCCTGCACCCCAGCATGACTTATACGACGATGGTGAGCAACAATCAATGCACGAGTGAATTTATGATTGCTAGGCAACAAAATTTGATGTTTGTAATCAATGAAGCATTTGCATTTTGCAAACGTCCACCAACTCTGAGCAGAGAATCTGAATGAACAATGGTGACAAGGCTTTAATAGAACTATAGGAAATAGCTCTGATTTTGACGCAATGCCTTAAGTTCGGCAGAGAAAGCTTCTTCTTGAATAGATTGAAGATACAATTTTCAGCTTCTGAAATTTCAGAGATAGCTAATTGACCAAAACGCGGAGTGACTGAATTTGTTTTTTACAATTATGAATGAACCTAGAACATATGCTGTTGTACAAACGATTTGTGATAGGTGGAGCAACTATTGATTATACCTGAAATAACATCATTACGAGACGAGGTAGTAGCTAATACCTGAACTGATTGAGAAATAGCAACATTGCTAGAGAAAGAATCCCAAGAACTATTCGGCATAGATAGCCATGAAGGACCATCCACCACAGATGACTAGCGGCCAGCTGATTGGGTGTACAACCTCGAGATATCAAATCAGCAGGATTGTTACTAGTACGAACATGATTCCAATGAAAGTTAAACGTTGAATTCTGAATTCAGAAATGCGTACAGCTACAAAAATATTAGAACGATCGGGAGGGGCTCTTAACTAGTCACAGACTGTTTTCGAGTCAGTCCACAAATACACATTAGAAAAAGTAAGATTTGAAGCCTTTAAAACTTATTCACAAGATGTGAAAGTAGCAGAGCTGCCTGTAGTTCTAATCTGGGAACAGAGAGAACTGGGTTCAAAGAGGCAAGCGGGACTTGGAAGTGAGCAACCTAGTTTGACTGCTACCGAGAGAGGTGCTTCTGACGTAAATACAGGCGCCGTAAGCAGTGAGACTAGCATCGGCGAAGCCATGCAACTCAAGTGAGGCATCAGAGTCCTTTGATAACACACAACGCGGAAGTGAAATGTTAACAATGTTCGGCAATTCATGCAGAATTTTCAACCAAGTTTCCAACAGATCTTGCGGAATTTTTGATCCCAATCAATCTTTAATAACCAGAGTTTTTGAAAAAGTGTTTTGGGTAAAATGACCACAGGAGAAATAAAACCTAATGGATCGAATATGCTTGAAATGCAAGAGAGAAGCTCTCTTTTAGTGAAAGATGTTTTATGCAATACATCAGCAACATTAGAGGAAATAGTCAAGATGTCTAGAGTGGAGTTCCAAATGAGGCCTAGTGCCTTGACCACACTATCATTGAAATCAGACAACGGTTTGGAAGTGTTTGCTTCAAGCAGATCAGAAGGAATAGTAGCGAGAACTTCAGGCGAGTTGGACACCATTTCCTAAGCTCGAAACCACCCTGAGCCAATGTGCTGATCAATTGTTGAACTAAATGCTTAGCTTCTGAAACCGAAGGAGAACCAGAAATAAGGTCATCAACGTAAAAGTGATTTTTAATGACATTAGCTACAGCAGAGTTGGGTGCCGTATCAAGATCGGCCAAATGATGAAGCGTACGGTAGCTAAGAAAGCTGCCGGCGAAGTGCCGTAACTTACAGGTTCAAGGTGAATTCTTGAATGGGTAGAGTAGCATCAGATCTCCAAAATATTCTCTGAAGGTTGCGGTCAGAGGGATGGACTAAGATTTGACGGTACATTTTAGTAATGTCCGCAATGAAGGCTATTTGATATGTGCGAAAGCGCAGAACTATATCGAACAGTTCAGGCTGAACTGTATGACCAACATACAATACTTCATTAAGCGATGTTCCAGTGGTAGACTTAGCAGAAGCGTCAAATACTACACGCAATTTGTAGTGGTCGAATCAGGTTTAAAAACGGGTGATGAGGAATGAAGTAGCATTTTTCATTATCCGGTGCTGGAGGCACTGGTGACATGTGATTCAACTGTTGGTATTCTTCCATGAAAGCTGTGTATTGAGTTTTTAACTCAACATTTGATGATAACCGTTTTTCTTATGAATGAAATCGGTTCAATGCTTGAAATCGGGAATGACCCAATGAGTGGAAATTATCCTTTTGGGAAGAGTGACCATAAACCGTCCGTCTTCAAGACGCGTGGTAGTGGTTGTGTAGTGCTTCTCAAGTTTCAAAACCTCAGGTGAGGGAGGAAGTAGAGGAGAGATTTCTTCCATTTTCCAAAATTTCTCTAGCTGATGCGAGACATCATTTGAAGTTAGAAAATTCGATATAACCTTACGGGGAGTGGCCACAGGCGAAGCAGGGAGGCACGAACGAGGTGCTGCAATAGGACGAATAGCTTTACAAGAACCAAATATGACCCAACCTAGACTGGTTTTCTGAAGAATGGGAGCGTTTTGAGCCAGATACAATTTACCAGGCTGAAGTATCGATGCGAATATGCCAGCACCAAGTAACAAATCTACAGGTTTAGACTGATCAAACAATGGATCTGCTAATTTAAGTTCAACAGGAATTGAAATTTTAGAAAGATCGATGTTCACACTAGGAACATTAGCTGATATGCTATCAACTACAATACAATTTTCTTCAACCGACCACGAACGATCAGATGAAGACAAGCAAACTGAATGAGAAATAGATAATTTGGTCTTATTCTCACCTACACTATGAATCAAAGTGTCAGAATACAAGGTAACAAGTGACAATTTTTCAGCCAACCTAGTTGACATCAAATTACAATCAGAGCAAGATCTAAAAGCGTGGTTGCTTTAATAAATTCCCCACTAGAAGTTTGAACCAAAACTCGGCAGTAGGTAACAAGCGAAAGTTGATTGCTGTTGCAAACACAGAGACGAAGTGGAGCTCATTGTGACATGAGAGTTCTTCTGAGGCTGTTCTGCATGAGAAACAGCTGCTTAGTTGTTTCCGCATTCTGAACCATGACGGAATTCAAAACAGCATTCTTACCTTGGAGGGAGCAAAAGATTGAGAATGAATAACATTTGAAGTTACCTTATCCTTAGAAGTAGGCTGAGTGTCCGTGATTGAGGATACGACCTGTGAAGAACAGTGTGGTGACTCTTGCCACAAAGTGTACACGATTTGTCCGAACAAACATGATTGGGTGCAAAACGCTTGAGGCAATTAAACATAACCTTTTGTCACGGACAGCATTCCAACGATCAGTAACCTGTAACTTCAATAATTCATTACAACGATTTGGAAAATGACCAACAGAATTACAAAAACTACAAGGTGACATAGAAGAGGTAGTAACCTGCATCCTAGCTTGAACATTCGATTGATTTTGGTTGAACTTCGGCTTGCTATGAGCACCAACCGAGTTGGATGTACTTTGCTGTACATTTCCTTGATGATGGTTAGCTGAGCTTGAAGCAACAGCTTCCATGATTTTGCATTGTGATTCCAAAAAATTCCAGAATTTATCAATGTGGGAATGTCGTGTATACCAACACTCTTTTCCCATTCTCGAACAGTAGCAGTATCCAACTGCAACAACATTTTATGCATATACAACAAGTCCTTGATTTGGACTCCAAGTTGAAGCGCTTGAGCGCGGTAATGTGGGACTTGCAAAAGTCAATGAATGCCCGTAATGATTGCGGACAGTTACGCTTTATGGTAGGTGGAGATTCAATTGCCGTGACGTGCCTGGCAGCAATTAATCTCTTGTTGTCATACCTCTCCCTTAAGAGGTTCCATGCAAGCTGAAAACCATTTTTGTCAGCTTCAATGTGTTCCACTCTAGCAAGAGCTTCACCACTGAGTGATTGACGAAGATAGAAAAATTTCAATGAATCATTAATGTTATCTTGATTACCAATAATATTAGTAAAGGCACTTGAGAATGCTTGCCATTTGAAAGCTCCCCATTGAAGCATGGAAGCGGTATCTGAGGCAACTGAAAATTTGCCAAAGGTGCGTTTTGAGATGTTGGCCGCTGGGAAGCACCAGCAGTGGCCTCATTGTTGCGTTGTCTGCTTTCAAAGGCAGTTAATGCAGCGTTTGCCTTAGAGGTAATGGAGATAAACTTATTGAGTATCTCAAAATGAGTTGAAGTGTCCTGTGCTTGCAACTCTGAATTCGATAATTGTTGATGTATCTTATCATACTTAATTCTAAGTGAACCTAGTTCGTTTTTACAGTCAATAGTTGATAATAAGTGGCTTCAGTGTCCACAACATAATCGTTATAGCTGGTTATGAACCAATCTATTTCTGGTGTAAATTGTCTCTTGTATTGAAAAGAGCAGAAGGCTCAGGAAGTGAATCTTCCTCATGATCAGACATGCTTAAAAATTAACAGAAGACCTGAGTGAATGACACAATAGTGCACTGTAGCAATGCAATTGCTGCGCCAATAAGCAACCTTGGGCGCTGGTCCAGTACGCAGAGAGGCACGCCTGTGCGTTAGAGGCAAGTTGTATCAAGCTTGCTGTGCGGCGAGTCAAGTAGCGAGCTCGCAAGGTGGTGTAGTTTGCCGTGTGTTGTTTTCTCAATGCGCAATAGCCGTCTGTGACCAGTTCAGTGCGGTTCAGTCTCTCAGGGTACAAGATAGTTGATAGCTGGTGCATACACGTCGCAGCGTGCTTTGAGTTGCAGCCAGTACTGAAAATTTGAAACAAGTGTGTGAATGCTAATATTAAACAATATAAACATACAAAGGTACAATGGATAAAATATACACTAGAGTGGGACCTAATCATTGGCGTCAAGCTAGACTATTAGGCACACGGTCACTGGAACCCTAAGGTTCAATGGACCAAGAAATGGGTAATAAAAATTAACAATTATCCTAAGTGAAGACTGGCTCAAAAAATCCGGCCCGGAGGACAAATTTTTATGACAGAATCCAAGGGCAGGGCAGTGGACTGTGGATGATAGTTGGTATAAATACCTACAAATAAATCTTTGAATTCTGTACATAAAAATACTGATAGCTTGAAGTGTGGTAAGTACGCCAATAAAAGACTAAATGAATCACAATATAAGATTTAATAATAATAAGATGATAATAGTAGGCAGATGGCCACATACAAAAACAATTGTATCAAGTATCTTGGGATCAATAAAATAATGATAGGCAGGTGGCCACATACAAACATTGAATCAAATATTTTGAGATCAATAAATTAATAATAGGCAGATGGCCACATACAAAGGCAACTGTAAGTGGGTTAAGTCTTTGAATCCTTAAAAATAATAGGCAGATGGCCACATACAAAAACAATGAGTCAAATCTTGGGAAAATTACAACATGTGAAATAATGTAGAGAACTACAAAATTTAAAAGAAATTAGGTCAATGACATTAATGACCATTGAAGTATGACAATAAATGCAAAGGTAGTAATAATGATACCTGAAATGAATATAAATTGAGGGCAATAATGAAAGTTATTACTAAGGTACAATAATAATGATTAAAAATTGACAATAAGCTGTGAAAAATGCTCAGCAAATAACATACATAAAAAATATATGTGGCATAGGCCTTCAGTGCTGAAATGAATGTCAAGATAGACTTCGACCAAACAATTAATAGGCGTTACTGGCCTTAAAATATCACTTAAGAGCTAAGGGTAGCTAATAAATACAATGAAGACAGTCCGGGTTGAATATAGGCGACAATGGCCTCAGGAAATCACTTGTAAAGCCAAGGGTAGCTGTCAAATCCAGAGATTATAGTTGCTACTATTGAATACAATTATAAGCGTCAGTGGCATCAGAAAATCACTTGTGAAGTCAAGGGTAACTGTTAAATACAAAGAATAAATAGGCGTCGGTGGCCTTAGTGAATTGCATGTCAAGATAGACATTAATAAAATAATAAGTAGGCGTCAGTGGCCTCAATGAGTTGAATGTCAAGATAGACATTAATAAATATAAGTAGGCGTCAGTGGCCTCAATGAATCACTTGTAAAGCCAAGGGTAGCTGTCAAATCCAATGAATTAATAGGCGTCGGTAGCCTTAGTGAATTGAATGTCAAGATAGACATTAATAAAACAATAATGATGCATACGTAAATGAAAATGAAAAGAACGATTTACATAACCTGAATAAAATTTTGAAGAGGAGATGCGGCCAGGCAGACAGGCAACGACTCCGCAATACCAACAGGAACAGGACATCAGCAAGCGATGAAGTGATCAGGCCATGCGATGACAAGCATGGAAACGTCCACTACAGCAGGCGAATCCCCCAATGGAAAAGTAGGCTGGAGCGAGTAGAATTCCAAACGAATAATCCGATCTTCAAATGTGGAATTTTTGGATTGATTTCCAAACAGTAGAGATGATGCACTTGAAAGTTTGAGGTTCACGAGGTGAAGCCAATTGTAGAAAAATGGCAACTGAAGCTTACACGAGGTTGTAAATTTAGACAAAGTTTATCCAATTTTAACAGAGTAACTGAGTGAAGAACTCGATGAATAATTGAATCACACTGAAGAATAGAACAAACGAATTAATTTGAAGAATAATTCACACTTTAAAAAGGTTTTGTAGATCAAATGAATAGCGATGAAACGCTCACACGAGGTTGCAATTTTAGACAAAGTTTATCCAATTTTAACAGAGTAACTGAGTGAAGAACTCGATGAATAATTGAATCACACTGAAGAATGGAACAAACGAATTAATTTGAAGAATAATTCACACTTTAAAAAGGTTTTGTAAGTCCGATGAATTCAGATGAAAGGTTTAGACCGAAGGCGTAAATGCACCATCGACTATCCACCATTGAAGAAGACATGGAGACGCTGCAAGCCTGCAAGCTACAATGAAAAAGGCAAGCTGCCGGATGTGTTAGAAACGTAGGCAAAGCGGTCGCAAACGAATGGTGAAAAAGTAACAAATATCTAAAAGGTAAGATGCCTAAAGACAAGATTAAATTCTAAAAAATCGAATAGCACAAATATTAAAATTGCAACGGCAAAAAATCCGACGAAAAAATACGAATAAAAGTATAGAAAACCAGCTGACTAAAAACCGCGACTGAGACGTCACTGGTCAGCGCAGACGCACAAAAGACACAGCGCGCAGACAGACAGACAGACATGATGACGACATGATGTCTACGTAGTAGCGGAACGAATAACAAGTGAAACCGTTCCAATAGATGCTTTGTCAGATTTTACAGGCTACTGTATGCTTTTTCCCAGTTAAGTCAAGTTTTGACTAAGAAGCAGTGTAAGACAGTCTATTACGCATACGTCCAGTCTATTATTCAGTATGGCATACTGGTTTGGGGAGGCCTTCCTGCTACCCTCCTTGAACCGCTTGCGGTGTCGCAGAGACAAATTATCAAAACTGTTTTAAATAAGGAATGCTGATATCCAACAGCACAACTTTTTACAGAATTTACAATTTTAAATGTAAGGCAATTGTACATTAAATCTTTATTAATCTATCTAAAAACTAATAAACTTAAAATTTTATCAGATATTTTACATACAGTACCTATCCTACACGGTATAGAGCTAACTTCGGTTTTGCGACGCCGCAGGTGGTTCATGGAGTGGAGCTGAGGACACCTTTTTATTTGGCTCAAAAATGGTCTATCGTAATTTGCCCGCTGAGATAAGAACTGATATGGATGAATGCAGTGTGGCTGCATTCAAGCGAAGGGTGGAGGGGTGGCTATACCGCCTGGGCTGGGAGTCGTCAGAAAGCCTGCTTCAGTCTGTTTATTGGCACTAAGATCATCTCTATTAATTTGATAGCTTTTCTTATACATACATAGATTTTTTTTCATTTTTGAGAGCTTATAAAATTTTCATAACTTACCTTTCTTCTCTTTATATTTACCACATACTTTATTTTATCGTTTATAGATTTACACATCTTCATTACTATATTCTTTTCAATAGTCACTGTGGAATCGGCTGGTTTCTGTTCCTCGGTAATTTTTTATATGAGAAGCCACCATTATTTTTTACAATAAGTATATACCGTACAAAATATATTCCACTCATGCAATCTCAAGAATTTATTCATATTCTAATTCTCGAATCTGTATAATATTTATGTTACTCTTTTCAATCTTTTTCTGTTTATGAAATTTCGTCAATGTACAATGTAATAGGTAATATTTAATTTCATAATTATAATACAAACTATCTTATACTTACCTTCTTCTTGTTAAAGTCGGACATTCTATTACCTATATAATATTATGAATAGACTATTGGCTACCCACTGTAACAGGAACCCACCCCCTACACTCAGACGAATAGTCTTGTAGGGGTATTCCAGTAAAACATGCTCTGTATTACAATGTAATCTGTTTTTTGTATGGAATAAAGAATATTTGAATTTGAATTTGAATATCACGAGTAAAAATGTTTTTTCTCCCTCAGGTAAATTGTTGCCCTCGGCTTCAAACTTTTCCCTCAGGGAGAAAAAACAGCACTTTTCACTCTAGATATACAAATAACTATTATCCACTACCATTTTAACGTGGACCACACTATAGCGCATTGTACTACGATTGAATACAAAGCGCAAGCGCCGTTGCTGCATGTTGGGTTGCTCTACAGTGTCAAGTTTTCAACTGTCGTCTGAAAATTTATTGATTTCTTGTCCAATGAGCAATGGCCACCATAGTGATATCAAACAGCTGATATCATTTGACGTTTGTCGTTTCTCGTTTGTGTATCAGTCGAATTTTAGGTTAGAATATTAGGATTGTCAATAACAATTATTGATTGAAAATAAATTTGTCGTCTTTAAAATAATTTTTTATTTAGATTCATCTAAATGAAATTCATTCAAATTCAACGCTATGTAATCGAATAATTTTTTACAATGTATTATTCTAAAGGCGGGCCTCACATCTTTTACATAATTTCTTGTTTTCTTTTCTGTCTTGGTGGGAATGAAGGTATTGGAATTAGAAATTATGACAAGAAAGAATTGTATGCTCTCAGGTAAGAGATATTTTTTATAATTTGTACACTGGAATCCATACCATGAATTTTAGACATTAAAACTGAGAAAATAAGTAGCCTAGCAATAGGTAGGCCTATCCTATCTTGAAAGAGTTTTTAATCATCTTGGAAAACGTGTAAAAAATGTTGTATTTAAAGCTATCACTTTTTAGATAGTGCATTCAAACATAGGGCTAACTTATAAGTATCATCTAGGTTAAATAGATTGCCCAGTCTTTACTGGAAAATAATCCTACTGATTAATATATTACATCATATGATATAAACTGATATACCACATTCGTGGTATTTCAAGAGTAGTAGTCCTGGAGCTGAGCAGGAGGACGACGAGCTTGTTTACTTCTATTTAGACCCACGGTAGGAGGATATGATCCAGAGGGTCCTTTTCTTGAGTTAGGATATCTAGAGAGTTTCTTTAGAGCAGGGGACCTTGGAATTGAATCCAAAGGCTCAACAGGATCTTCAAGCTCTTATTGTGTGGTGGGAATGGTATCTTGTTCTAGATTTTCAGAAGCCACAGATTGTGCAAGCAGAGAGAAGTTAGTACTTCTCTAATCTTCCCTTATCTCTGGTGCAAGGTTTCTCTAAGAATTTGAAAAACTTGAGGTATTGTCAAAAAAATTGTAGAATAAAGTGGAATTTTTGACAATATCTCAAGTCTCTTTAATTATAGAAAAGTTCAACAACATCAATATTCACTCTACAAGTTTCTCACAGATACTGTTGCCTTTCTTTCATTGGGGAATCGAGCATATTCTGGATTAGCTTCCATAAATACACTTCATCAACCGCTGGTTCAAATTTGAATTGTCTGTTTCATGTAAATTAATTACCCTAGTAAATTAATTCAAGTAGCCAAATTGAAAGAAGTTTGTGTCGAGGAAATATTTGAATGTTGTGGTGTAATTGTAAAAAACGGTAAGCACAGTTTTATATTAATAAATATATACAGACCACCCTATCGAACTAATTTTCTACAATTCATGGAAATTTTTGAAAATACTTTATGCATGGTCAAAAACTCATACTTCAATCACCAAATTGTCTTATGTGGCGACCTCAATATTGACAACCTTGTAGATAGCTCTGAAAAGGATATTCTCTATGACTTAATTGGATCTTATAACTTGCATGTGACTTTCGAGAAGCACACTAGAGTGGACCACAGAACATACAGCCAACTTGACTATTTTATAACTGATATACCTAATCAACACCACAGAACAGAAGTACTGCCTCCACTCCTCTCTGACCACAATATTATAATACTTAAATTGAATTTAAAGTCTCTTAGTATCTTGAACAGAAGAACCGAAAAAAGAAGTTTTACCAAACCGTATCAAGACCTGTTTAAATCATTAGTCTCAAACCAGGATCGGAATTCTTGCCATATTTACGATGCAAGTGAAAGCTTTAAGCTCTTCTACAACAATTTTCTACATATATTTGAAGTCTGCTTCCCTAAGATGATCTACAGAGATAGGAAGAACTCACTCAATGTTGGATGGATGAAGAGTGAAATTGTTGAAGCAAGAGATGAGTTGAAAGAATTATACTGGCGTACACACAGGTACGGAGGACAAAATCTAAAAAATGAGTACAAAGAAGCTGAGAAGCAATTCTCCTACCTGTGTAAAACAACCAAAAGAAAATTCTACAAAAATAAAATAGAGAAATCAAAAAATGTAAGTAAGGCTTCATGGAATGTTGTGAAAAGCTTAACAAAATGATGATATAACAATCTGCTACAATATATGCTTGAAACAAGATGAAAAGGTTATAACCGATCCTGGTTTGGTGGCAAATATTTTCAATAACTATTTCATATCCGAAATTCGAAAGTTAACAGGCACCACAATTGAGCCCAACATTGATACAGCCCATGATATATCAGATAGTGACTTCCAGCTCTGGCCAACTACCACAAAAGAGATCAGGGATATCATCAATCAAATAAGTGCCAAGTCTAGCTCTGGTGTGGATGATATTCCTTGTAGTTTGATGCAGGTATGTGTAGACTCAATAGCCGGACACCTATCAACCTTGATAAACAAATCTTTTGACCAAGGCCAGTTCCCTGATCCAATTAAAATATCAAAGGTAATACCTGTCTATAAGAAAAATGAGAAAGACCAAGTAGGCAATTATCGACCCATTGCAGTTCAAAGTGTTTTTTCTAAAATATACGAAATTGATTTTCTTAGGAGACTTATACCCTACCTAGAAAAAAGAAAATTGTTCAATGAATACCAATACGGCTTTAGAAAAAACAGGAGCACAACCGACGCCATCTTTGATCTGATAACTAAGATATATGAGAATCTTGATGAAATTGGAGAACAAATTTGTATATTTTATGATATGACGAAAGCCTTTGACCTTCTCTCTCATAACATACTCCTGCATAAATTGTCAAACCTAGGAATAAAGAATAAACCATGGAGATGGATTGCCACTTACCTGATGAACAGAACCCAGACTGTAAATATAAGACACTCAGTACAAGATGGAATGACTAAATGCTATAAATCATCCGTTTCACCGCCAATACAAACTGGAGTCCCTCAAGGTTCGAATCTGGGCCCGGTATTGTTCTTACTGTACATAAACGACATGTCTGATGATATATCAACGGGAAAAGTGTGGCTGTTCGCAGATGACATCAGTCACCTAATACAGGAAGACAATATGAAAAGCCTCCATATCAGAGCTCAGGAGGGATTAAAAGATGTGAGTGATTGGTGCCTTGCTAATAGTCTAATACTAAACAAAGTGAAAACTAGAGCCCTGCAGTTCTATAACCGAAATAAGCATGATTCAACACCTCTTCTCAGACTTGAGGGATCTAGTGTAAAGGTCGATGAAAATATAAAATATCTAGGAGTTACTATCAGCAACAACTTGAAGTGGCAGACTCACATTGACCTTATTTCAAAAAAACTTACTGCAGTTTGTTACATGATGAGCCGATTGCGAAGCTTACTCGACACCGAAATACTAATGAAGGTGTACTTCCAGGCTGCTTCCAGAGCATAATGAATTATGGCATAACATTCTGGGGGGAGCAGCCATAGCGCAATACGAGTGCTTCTCCTGCAGAAGAGGATTGTTAGAATTATATGCAATGAAAACTACCTGGCACATTGCAGACCTTTGTTTATTGAGACCGGAATAATAACACTCCCAGCCCTCCTTATCTTTGAATCAGCTCTGATGGTTAAAAGAAGACCGGACTATTTCCAACGGAACCAACATATACATCAATACAACACAAGACGACATAATGACACCCATATACTGGCAGTGAGAACTGGACTGGCACAAAAGGGGCCCAGATACTTATGCAGCAGGATTTACAACCATCTCCCAGAAGAAATAAAAAATATTGAAAGCATAGGCGCCTTCAAGGACCTACTGAAGAGACACCTACAACAAAGGCCATACTATAGCCTGCAGGAATTCTATGATGACAGTATGTTCCGCAGGGCCAACTAATGACGACCACGCAACCAATGACGACCACGGCGCTGTCGCGCTGCTAGTGGGATATCTACAAGTATCAAGTATGTTTTGAGTAAAACTCGTCCAGGGTTCAAAAGCCAAGTAGGAGTTGCTTGACCTACACTTGTTCGCCTTGGGGTGTAATCATCAAATTATGTGGTGTTGAATTTGTAGCTGTACATAGGTAGAAGTGATCAAATCGAGTGTAGAGCATTAGGGAGGACCGGTTCCCACTGATTCAATTGAAGTTTTCAGCTTTTGATTGCTGGTTCTATTTTTTCCATATTATCCCTTTATATGTTTCAATCTAGTCGTTTCTTTGTGGATTACATGGGGTTGTTCGACTGGTGGCAATTCCTCTGGAAGTTAATAACGATCTTAGCTCTTGTGACATGGAAGAGGCCCCTCTATCTGAATGGAGATACTTTGTTTATACCCAGTTCGAACTGGGCATGAAAAAAATATAAGCATATATACAACAGATTTTGAAAGAGGAGTAGGATTACGAGTACTTGTACCCTAATGTTCAATCCTGTAACATTCACGTTTGCAGTAGTGTCTGTTTCAATTTTGTTCAAATTCTCAAATTTCAAGTTTTCCTCTTTAGATTATTTAGCAATCTTCAATTTGTATGACCATTAGTCAGCCAGATGCGCTGGGTAGGTCATCACGTCAGTATACTTGAACACAGTTCACACATAAGTTTTAGACAACACTGTCACGTCAAAAATAAAAAGCAATGGCATAGAATGGCTAAACACGGCATATAGCCTAATTGCGATTTCTAAAAACTACAAAACATTATAGCGATGTTATTGCTATTTCTGATAATAGTGTTTTCACCAAGTACAGACTACTCAATCCAAGTAGTAGGTACGATACTGAACATTCACAAGCAACTCAATCAATGTAGGGATTATAGGCGAATTACTATGTATAATGAACTATTGTAATTGTGTTGTTATGGAAGAAACTTTTGGGAGAAATCCTGTATGCTTCCATGTTTTTCATAAATAAATAAATGTCCACATCATTATTGTGCTTATGATGTTATAATGCTCTAGTGTTATCAGAAATATGAATGCAATAAACGAATCCTTTTAAAATTCAATTGTATTTTAATTATTCTAAAAAATAAATAACTGTGAAACTATGTTGATTATTGCTGTAGCCTGAAGTAAATTTTATTTTTAAATGTATTTTTTTAATCCTTGTATTGCTCATTATAGAAAAATTACTTCATTCTAAAAAGTTGTTCAAATTGATAACTATTCAGTGCTCAAGAATAAGTTATTGTTGTTTTTTAGAGAGGAAGTGAGAGAGATGTTTGAACATGCCTACTCCAGCTACCTTCAATATGCTTATCCATACGACGAATTGAGGCCTCTAACTTGTGATGGTATTGATACGTGGGGAAGGTAATTTTTCATTTCATTTACATTATTGAAACATTATTGGATATGAACCATATTGCGGATATCATACTAATTGACTATAGTTCTCATTTAGAATAAGAATACTGTCCTATTCCTAATATTCTTGGTTGTTGATCTTTTATAAGGTTAGTCAGTTGGTCATTTCACTAGAGGTTTTTTAAAGATTATCTCAATTTTTTTGACTTTTTAGACTCTAAAATAAAATGTGAATGTATTTGGAATACAATAAGATAACAATAAACGTGTGTTAGTAAACTGTCAGTATGTGAACGCTATAAGTAGGTATATTTTAATTGTCTTATATTAGATGAATCTATCAAATAGAGTGTGATGATTCTAATCCCAATTTATTTTATTGGAATGTTTGTATTCCTAGCTACTCGCTAACGTTGATTGATGCATTGGATTCGTTGGTTGTAATGGGTAACTACTCAGAGTTCCAAAGAGTGTATGACATTGTGACTACCAAAGCCAATTTCGACTCAAACATCAATGTTTCTGTTTTTGAAACAAATATCAGGATTGTCGGAGGTCTTTTGAGCGCCCATCTTCTCTCTCAAAGGTGAGACACTATAATTTTCATCCAGTTTTACGTTCTTTTCATAGCAATGAAATAATCGCACTAAGTAGGCCTACGGTACTTGAAAATTAAAATCAAATCGATAATTTTCTTTATTCCGCAAATACGGTTCCACAAGTACAAATAATATGCAATGATAAGTAATACATAATATACAAAACAAATTTCTAAGTACTTAAATTAAATTAGGTTATTGTACATTATGGAATGAGCCTAAATAGGCACTGTGGCCTGTGCGTAGACTCGAGTTCAGAATTTCAGATAGGTTAGAGAATCTTCAAGAAGAGAAAGAAGAGAGAGAGTCAAAATATAGTCAATCTATGAGGGTAATTTAATTCAGATGATTGTCATAGTTTTGTATCGTATAAAGTCATTCAGTATTGTATAGAGATATTCTGCATCGTATAGCGTCATTCTGTATCGTGAAGAGTCAGTTTGTATTGATATTGAGTCAGCAAAAGTCGTGTTAATTTGCAGTCAGGTGAGTCCGCCGCCCGCGGAGACCAAAGCCACAGTATCCTCCTCACTTCAAACAACCAATATTTCAATCCTTATTTGAAAATTGCAAGAATAACAGCTGATAAAATGCTATTTTGAGGAAATATCGTAATCTTCAATTACGATAAATACAACACGATAAGAAAGGAAGATATAAGGTAAGAAAATATACAAAGAATCAACAAACATTAAGGAGCAATACACCAATTATTGTACACATAATTCACCATTATTGCAATAGATTACTTGTAAGATATTTATCTCCGAATTAACAAATGTTGCTCATATCTTATACAGTTGATGTATTATTAAGTAAGTGTTTGTATTGAAGTGTGCTACGCCTAGTCTAAAGTTGGCCCAGTTTGGTCATCCAACGTAGGCCAACGAAAGCCAGTGAAGGCCAGTGCTGGCAAACCACCCATCCACACACTGCGCTGTTCGTGGTCGCCACGATGGATGGGAGGTTTGCCAGCGCTGGCTTCCATTGGGCCAACACGTGGATCCGGCATTACAGTGAATGCAATGTTGCTTAGGGCCGGGGTGGAGGTGGAGCCAGGCTGGCCGTGCAACGGGCCACTGCTGCGACTGGCCGAGGACGTGGCGCGTCGGCTGATTGCCGCCTTCGATACGAATACGGGCATGCCCTACGGCACGGTCAACCTGCGCAGCGGCGTGCCGCCAGGTGAGACTAGTGTCACATGCACGGCCGGCGTCGGCACCTATATTGTCGAGTTTGGCACACTGTCAAGGCTCACCGGCGACCCTGTATACGAGGAGGTAGGCTCTGCAAATTTCCTTTATTCTCTTGTTTAAAACATAAATAAAATGGAATAAAAAAACATTCAAGATTAACAATAATTGATGAAAAAATGAAAATACGTTGTGAAAATAATGTTAACTTTTTGTGTATTGCATATCCATACTTTTTAACTATTAATTTAAAACTTGAATTCTAGAACACCTATGAAGTGAAACTTTTCACTTCATAAGTGTTTTAAAATTGAAGTCGAATTTTTATTAGTGTCAATTATTGTGGTGCCTCTACCAATTTTTCTTATTTTCCTGTATAATACATAAATAAGATGGAATAAAAGAACAAAAAACTCCCAAGAGTGGCAATAATTGATAAAAATCTATTAGGAAAATACCGTAATATTTTAGGCAAAAATTGATGTGTCCACCATACTACAGATTTATCGTTCATAATGCCCACATGAGCGTGGGTAATGGGAAGAGCTTTGGTGAATTAATTATGTGCTTCAAAAAGTAAATATCCATATTTATCACTATTACACTATTCATTATAATTATAGTATTTATTGATATCTAGCTTACTAGAGAACAGATTTCAATAAGAATATGAGGTAAAGATGGCTTCTGGCTGACAACCTTTGAAACGAAAACCAGAGGCTATTCTGACCTGCGATATATCAAATGAGAATGTGTAATTTGTGTGCAGGTAGCGCTGAATGCAATGCATGCGCTGTACAAGCAGCAGTCGACGATCGGCCTGGTGGGCAACCACATCGACGTGTCGTCGGGACGCTGGACGGCGCAGGACTCGGGCATCGGCGCCGGCGTCGACTCCTACTTCGAGTACATGGTGAAGGGCGCCATCCTGCTGCAGCGACCCGAACTGGTGGCCATGTTTCAGGAGGCGCGCGCCTCCATCGATAAGTACCTGAAGCGCGGCGACTGGTACCTGTGGGTCTCTATGCACAAAGGCCAGGTCACGCTGCCCGTCTTCCAGTCGCTCGAGGCCTATTGGCCCGGCCTACTCAGTCTAGTCGGTATGTCTTCATCAATCAAATGCCTACTCTACATGATAGCCTTCCAACAAATAATAAATTAATAAATAATGTATAACATTTTCCAAAGTTAATTGTAGTAATGCATTGTTATGCTAAGGAAGTACTTTTGTATTTTAACCTCTTGTTCTAATTGTAACATTGTGAATAAATAACTCCGGTTAATTAAATTCGTATAGTAGCTATGAATTACAGTATAAACATCAATTTATATCTTCATATCATAAATAAATAATAGGCATTGCCTCATTACAACAGTTTTCAAATTTTGATAAAAAAAATAAAACTACTTTGGTTCGTGGCTATGAAATACAATGAGAACATCATGATTAGTTATTCGCATTATATTCATTTCTCAAATAAGAATGATATGAAAAAAATCAATGTGTTTAGTAAGTTTGAAGTAAGTTATAGTATAAACATATCGATCAATTTTTATATAATTTCAAGTGATTAATCAGAGAAATATTCTAAATCACTTGTTCATGAATCAATCAATAACTACGAGCTACTCGTATGTAGTAGTTTAGCTGATCGTATGTAGCAGTTTAGTAGCTATGAAGTAAAGTGCAGACTTATTATCATTAATGATCATCATTGATGGTAAATTGCTTAATGATAACTATCTAATTACTAAATGATTATTTGCTTCTATAGGGAGTATGTATAATTTATTTGATTTTAGAAGAGTCATCATGTACTCAGAATTTCTCTTCAATCACTTCAATACCTTTCAAATGGCTTCTCCAAAAACGATTGTTCACTTAATGGTTATCCATAGCAATTAATCTCGAAACAATATTTGAAATTCAAGTTATTGGGCAATAGTTAGCAGTTAATAATTTGTTAATTGTATAATGAAAATTTCACAATAATGTAATCATTGAACTGCCTTATATGATCCTCATAAATTAAACATTACTTTATTTCCAATTTAGAATCGTTCATAGTATAATGAAAATGTCGCAATAATGTAATCATTGAATTTCCTTATGTTAGCCTCATAAGTTCTCATCAATTTATTGGAAAAAAGAAAATACGACTAGCTTGATCTGTTTTGATTTGCAGGTGATATCGATGCGGGAATGAAGTCAATGCACAACTACTATCAAGTGTGGAAGCAGTACGGCTTCACGCCGGAATTCTACAACATTCCTCAGGCAGAAGTTGGCCTGAACCGGCAGAGCTACCCTTTGAGGCCCGAACTGGCCGAATCAGCCATGTACTTGTACCGAGCCACCGGCGATCCGTTCCTCTTGGACATTGGCGTTCACATCCTGCGCAGTATCCAGCACAGTGCTTACACGCCATGTGGCTATGCTACAGTTAGTGGTTTTCAAAAATCTTTTGTATTTTAGCTTCCCCAACCTAAATTGACGCATGAAAGCATGTTTATGCTGCTCACTACTCGTCATTCCACTCCACTTTACGACAATTATCTTATTTATTCTATCTAGCATTACGATAATGCCGAATCCACATGTTGGCCCAGTCGCTGGCTCAGCCTGGTAAGCTTGGCCGCGTTGGTCTTGCCATCCACATTGCAATGTGATCAGTGCCCAATTAAGGCCAGCGGTAGCCAGGTAATTCAAACATTATTAATAACAATTCACAGAAAATCAACTCAAAATTTACAACTCATTTACACAGTACACAGAAAACCCAGCAGAGCAGACGACAAAACAGGAAACAGCACGCATTGGTTGACTAGTGTGGATGAGTGGTTTCCAGCGCTGGCTTTCACTGGCCTTCATTGATTTACGCTGGGCTGGCCTCCGCTCGGCAAAAATCGGAGCGATGGCCAATGAAAGCCAGCGCTGGCAAACCACCCATCCACACTAGTCGTCATTTGCCTTTATTGGATCAACATGTGGATGCGGCATAATAAAAACAGAAGAAACGTAGCCCCTGAAATTCTTCAGTTCCAGATCAGTCGAATTAATAGTCGAAAGCGATTACATGCCCCCAAAAAATATATTTTGTTTCTACTATTAACCAGTTGCCCCAACCTAACATCCACTGGATACTATAGTAGTTCGTATTTTATGGCACAAGCTTCCGAATAAACTATAAACTTCCCACTGTACCGTTTAAAGCGAACACACATCAATACACAGGCGGAGAAAAAATCAAACGTCTGCATGATGTGAGAAGACATTTATGAAGACAGACAGACATGCCAGTGTGCGTTGCAACATTCAAACACCTGGGGAGGAATTTTCCCTCCATTTGTCTGCTGCTGTGCTCGTTTGCATTTAATAAGATTTCTCATTTATGAAAAGTTTTACCTCATTTCATATTAAATGCTAATATCATTAGCTTCCCATGTATTGTATTATATTAGGGAAAACTCTTTGATCATTCCAATCACTTTTAAATTCTTTTTTTTTATAAATATTCAAGATTTGTAAAAGCAAAAGTTTAAAAAAAGAATCAGATTCATTTCTGCCGGAAAGTAATATATTTTCTAGTTTTTCAGAGTGTTTGATAATAACAGCTATTAAGCTATTGGAGTGATATGACGTGGTCTAGTGGATAGAGTGTATGCGTAGCAGCATAGAGATCCCCGGTTCAAACCCGCTCATTACCAAAAGTTTTTGAGCAGGTCACTCCCGTGGTATCGGATGAGCACGTTAAACTGTTGGTACCGGCTGCAATATGACAGTCGTAAGGCCCATTGACGGCTCAAGTGATATATTCAGGCGTGGTGGAACTTCCGTCAGGGACTCCCCACCAATACAAGTCATGCGAATATTATTATTATTATCAAGCAATTAATTGTAATACCGAAAACTCTTGAACAGTGCCGAATATTTCTACCCTCTATGCATGAATATTCAAAAACTCTCTATTCAATAACGTGTACGGTATTTTGATTGTAAGCATAAAATCTTGTATGATCTATGAACATCAATATATACGTTTCTCAAGAGTGAATAAATCAAATATAATTCTGATGAAATTGTAACAAATCTGTTTTTTCATAAATGTTCATCTTCTACAGATAGAAGATACCCGAGACCATACTCAGGATAATAGAATGGAATCCTTCTTTCTGGCGGAAACAACAAAATATCTCTATTTACTGTTTGACCCCGACAACTTCATCCACAACAAGGGTCAGCATGGAACAATTCATACTCTGCCGTCCGGAAAAGAGTGCATTCTTGATGCTGGTGGATACATATTCAACACAGGTCAGAACAAACTCACTTCAAATTAATTTTTTGCTGAAATTCGCTGCATACTATATTCTATCTATTCTATATTATTTTCTCACCTTGAGAATTTCATCATGTATTTCATTTGAACATGTCTTAGAATAGAATACAACATTAATATTACACAAAAGTAATTGGATGCGATTTAATAATCTATTACCTCAATAAATATTATTGCCATTCTGTAACAGCCAATATGTGTTCGAGTAATGTTTTTTGATTTCTAAGCTACTGCCTTTTCTCAAGTTTTCGTATTTCAATAGATTAGCATTTACGTTTAATGAATTATTGGTTGAATTCACAGTGCTAATGAATAAACCCATATCTTTCGTCACTTTTTTCAGAGCATCCAATTTTCCATTATTAATTGACTTATAGTATTGAGTGAGTTTTTACTTTTTTGTTGTGCAGAAGCGCATCCGTTAGATCCAGGTGCTCTCCTTTGCTGTTCGGAAAGTCGGGAAGAGCAAATATCACACAGCAAAAAGCAGGGAGATTCAAGAGGAGAGCGATGGAAGACATCAACTCCAACTGCTGAGCAAGAAGACTCAAAAGGAGAGCAATGGAAGACATCAACTCCAACTGCTGAGCAAGGAGACTCAAAAGGAGAGCAATGGAAGACATCAACTCCAACTGCTGAGAAAGAAGATACAAAAGGAGAGCAATGGAAGACATCAACCCCAACTTCTGAGCAAGAAGATGCAAAAGGAGAGCATTGGAAGACCTCAACTCCAAGTGCTGAGCAAAAAGAGCAAAGGAAAAAACCATCAGCTCAAACTGCTGAGCAAGGAGAGCAAAGGAAAACACCATCAGCTCAAACTGCTGAGCAAGGAGAGCAAAGGAAAACACCATCATCTCAAACTCCTGAGCAAGGAGAGCGAAGGAAAACATCAGCTCAAACTGCTAAGCAAGGCGAGCGAAGGAAAACATCAGCTCAAACTGCTGAGCAAGGAGAGCAAAGGAAAACACCATCAGCTCAAACTGCTAAGCAAGGCGAGCGAAGGAAAACACAATCAGCTCAATCTGCTAAGCAAGGCGAGCGAAGGAAAACACCATCAGCTCAAACTGCTAAGCAAGGCGAGCAAAGGAAAACATCAGCTCAAACTGCTGAGCAAGGAGGGCGAAGGAAAACATCAGCTCAATCTGCTGAGCAAGGAGGGCGAAGGAAAACACAATCAGCTCAAACTGCTAAGCAAGGCGAGCGAAGGAAAACATCAGCTCAAACTGCTAAGCAAGGTGATTCAAGAGGAGAGCGAAGGAAGGCATCACCTCCACCTGAGAGACACACTTTTTCGAATGGTCATCCTCAAACCGACAAATTTAAAAAAAACATTGAAAAAGGTAAGAGTTTTGTGTTCCAAGTTACACGTAACTTTGTTATACATATTTTTCCACTGGAAGTTTAACCTTTCCAAGTAAATTTCTATAGAAACCTTCATTGACCGAGCGAAGTGAGGTCTAAGATTCACGTTGACTTGGCATTTCTCTTTATGTTTATATGTTCTGCATTTACAGCGAAACGCAGCAATATATTTTCATGAAATTTGACAGTCATGTTCCTTTTTGAATTTCGCGTTGACTTATACATAAGGTTTTTTGAAATTTTGCCTTTTAAGGATAATACAAAAGAGTAGTATAAAATTGCCGGTCCTGGGACAACATGTGCCAGACTTCTCCACCTAACCTAACCTAACTTAAGTAAAAAAATTTCAACCTAACCTAACAAACCTAAACTAAACTAACCTAACCTCAAGGTCAAAGTCAAGGTCAAAACTTAAAAAAAAACAACAGAAAAAAAACTTAGGAAAAAATAAGAAAACCTTAGAAAAAAAAAGCTTGAAAAAAAAATTAATAATGAAAAATCAAAAATAGATAAAAATAAAACAGAAGGTCTCCCACCCACTCTGGAGTGTACATATAGTGTTCACAACAATGGGAGGACCATCAGTCAAGAGCCATACAAGACACATCTGTTCAGTTCTAGAATGGGGTGTTTCAGCACACAGCCACACACTTCTCTTTGTGAAAAAGTATCCTAGGACACGGCCGCCGTTTTGATCTTCAATAAAATAGTATATGTTCAATAAAAGTAGCAATGAATTGCTTATTCTTATTCCTCAAATCCTCTTCACCCACATTTAGTACTGTAAGAAGAAGTGATCATTCTATAGAATATACAAGGAGCTTGAATATCCAAACAGTAATGAGATATCCTCTGGGTAGCATGTATGCTTTCAGATATGAATTCTAGAGTGTGATCAAATCATTGTATCACAAGGAATATTTTTTCCTAGTTATATTTAACATAATAGCATTCCATAGTATTCAGTCAGTGTTCAGTTACTGTTCAGTCACTGTTCAGTCACTGTTCAGTTACTGTTCAGTCACTGTTCAGTCACATGACTAATGGTCAATCCCACCAGCATTAGGGGCATCAATGGGGGGGGGGACCTATCAAGCTGGTCATGCAGGACCTGTCACTCTACATGGTCATGGAGACCTCTATCACACCAGATTAATATGTCCATGGTAGACCTACTGGATGAAGATGTCCATGGGAGACCCGTCACTCTAGATCAACATGGCCATGGAGACCTGTTGCTTTAGATCAAAATGGCATTGAAGGGAGACCCATCACTCTAGATCAACATGGCCATGCTGCTCTAGATCAAAATAGCATTGAAGATAGATATTTTCAACGACTCCCACTCCTCCTCCTCCTCCATGTTTAGACATGACTTATTTAACATGGGTATTCTCAATGAAACCTCACTCCTCCTGTCACATGGACCATGCTCACCAGTCTTTCTGTCAGTATTAAACATGTCTGTATGGCATGGTTGGGTCATCCGCTCAGTGGTCAGTCAGTCAGTTCAATTACTGATCAGTCACTGTTCAGTCACTGTTCAGTTACTGTTCAGTCAGTGGCACTCTGCATCCTAATGTACTTTAGCTAAACTATATCTAAGGAGATGGTAGGTAATAAGTAAACAGTTTGGAATACAATTGGCTCTTTATTGATCAATTCATCATCTATCCTGTCCTTTGGGTTTTCCTACAGACTGTTTGAGAGGTACCTTTCACTTTGTATCATTGAGATTACAATGGAAGAGAGACTCATTGATTTTTGTGCATGGTCTGTTAAGGGGTTGATTCTTCTCCTTCGCTGCTCTCATTGATCAGGTTCCATGTTCCTGCCTTCAATTCCAGAGATCATCCCACCTTTGATATTATCAGATGTAGAACGGTCAGTGATTACAATGCTCCCCTGTTTAGGTCTCTTTGATTATACAATAGGCTTAATAATGCATTAGATTTTTTTGATTCAGACAGTGTGTTCAGGCAGGACTTGAATAAGATTTATGTTTGTTGAGTTTTGTCTTTTTTTTCTTCCCTATGTATTACATAATATATTAGTGTTTTTATTTATAAGATTCATATTTGCAAAGTTTCCATTATTCTCTTTTCTTTGTTTCGTTTTTCTTTTCTTCTTGAATTCTTCAGTATTAGTTACATACTTAGTTCTTCTTCTTTTATCTGCTATACTATAAGTTTCATATTTGCAAGGTTTTCTATTATTTTTTTTGTATTTTGTTTTTTCTAAAACTCAATAGTATATTAGTTAAGTTATTCTATTTTCATTTTAATACATTGTATTTTCAAATTGTATGCTCAATGTATGTTATGAGGGCAATAATGGGATTCAGTTCCTGGTGCCCTCAAATATGTAAATTTTCAAATAAATAAATAATATTTCATTGAAAAGTTTACTACAAACAGATAACTTATATCTCTGTTCCACAATCCAAGTTGTTTACTATATTGAGTGTGCAGAAAAGTGATGTATCCATTATCTTTCTCCTTGGCCCATGTCAAGCAGGTGATGTCCCAGGTAGTAGACTCCTTTTCCAGCACTAGTCCTTGGCAAGTCCTCCATGTTGATGTCTGATAGTCTTTGGATGATATTCAGTGATACCTCTAGAACACTGTTTCAGACAGAGACAATACCCTGTCATTGTTGTTGAATCACCTCACAACCTCTTTCCTTCAGGTAATTGATGCTCCTTTGAGTCTTTTTTTTCTGAGTTTTGAAGTTTTGACCTTGACCTTGACTTCGACCTCCTTGACCTTGACAGGAGGAGTGAGGGTCATTGAGGATGCCCATGTTAAATAAGTCATGTCTAAACACGGAGGAGGTGGAGTGGGAGTCGTTGAAAATATCTATTTTCAATGCCATTTTGATCTAGAGCAGCATGGCCATGTTGATCTAGAGTGACAGGTCTCCCTTCAATGCCATTTTGATCTAGAGCAACAGGTCTCCATGGCCATGTTGATCTAGAGTGACGGGTCTCCCATGGACATCTTCATCCAGTAGGTCTACCATGGACATATTAATCTGGTATGATAGAGGTCTCCATGACCATGTAGAGTGACAGGTCCTGCATGACCAGCTTGATAGGTCCCCCCCCCCATTGATGCCCCTAATGCTGGTGGGCGTGACCATTAGTGATGTGACTGACTGAACAGTAACTGAACACTGACTGAATACTATGGAATGCTATTATGTTAAATATAACTAGGAAAAAATATTCCTTGTGATACAATGATTTGATCACACTCTAGAATTCATATCTGAAAGCATACATGCTACCCAGAGGATATCTCATTACTGTTTGGATATTCAAGCTCCTTGTATATTCTATAGAATGATCACTTCTTCTTACAGTACTAAATGTGGGTGAAGAGGATTTGAGGAATAAGAATAAGCAATTCATTGCTACTTTTATTGAACATATACTATTTTATTGAAGATCAAAACGGCGGCCGTGTCCTAGGATACTTTTTCACAAAGAGAAGTGTGTGGCTGTGTGCTGAAACACCCCATTCTAGAACTGAACAGATGTGTCTTTTATGGCTCTTGATTTTTTTTTGTTTTTTTTCCTCAGTTATTTTTCTAAGTTTTTTCTTTTTTATTTATATTCGATTTTTCATTATTAATTTTTTTCAAAGTTTTTTTTTAATTTTTCTCCTACGTTTTTTTTCTGTTTTTTGTTTCGAAGTTTTGATCTTGACCTTGACTTTGTCCTTGACCTTGAGGTTAGGTTAGGTTAGGTTGTAAATTTTTTCCTAAGTTAGGTTAGGTTAGGTGGAGAAGTCTGGCACATGTTGTCCCAGGACCGGCAATTTTATACTACTCAAAAGGAAAAGGAGTTGTCTTCGAACGTCAATATTACCGTAAAAATCATACTCTAGAATTATTCATCATAAATCAGCTGTCGAGTGGATTATATTAATTGCATGCAATGACGCATGCAATTAATATCTCAATGTATCTTAGTGAAAAGTCAGCTGTTGTGTGGACTATTAATTGCGCTAGGTCTACTGCTCACAGAACTACTAGTTAAGATTAAGACAACGTCTTCAATGCTTCCTGTAGAAGTACCATTTTTCACCATATTTTGAAGGGTGACATTCATTTCATCCTGTATTTCAGTTCATCCTGATGAGCCGTTTGGCCAACGTTTCCGTTCTTTAAGCTTATCATCTAAAATTATCAAAACATTTCGAATAATAATCTCACTTATATATTATAAGTATTCTTTTATATTATAAGTAGCCTATCTCACTAATAGAGATAATAATTATAAAATATTTATAAAGATATTTTTTGCAGATGAAACATCGAACGCTGGTGGAGAATCGTTTATAGAAATAAAATTGGAACATAAGTCGGCCGATGGTAAAGTGACGTCGCATGTCATCATAGCCGAGCCTACTATTCCAGAAGAAACTGCAAGTTCGCTCGTCAAGGAAATGACCAACTTCTTGGAACTGGTTGAGATATCAGTGGAACTGCTAGTTGAGAATTTATCTACTTTGGATCTTGGGAGCGGAACTATCCCATTGGATAAGGTATACTAATTTCCATTTTATCAGAGCTTGACAATAATGTATGTAGAACCGATTCTGTAAATCAGTTACAGAAAAAGTAAGTAGTCTAGTCAATGATGGGTTATAGAGGGAAAAGTTTGGAAGCCAATTTTTAACCCACTGTTTTTTTAGGGTAGTAAGGAGGAAAACATAAATAAAAAGTCCCTACCCAACCACCTGTGCTAACGGTGTGGGGTGGTTCAAAGGTACATGAAAATCGAACTTGAGCTCAGAGTCAAAAATCACTCCAAGGTCTCTGAAGTTTTCAACTCTCTTGACAACTTGATCATTGATTTTATAATTGGGAACATGTTGATCCCTTTGCCATTTTCCAATGTTCACACTGAGCTGGTCTCTCCAGCACCAAGAAAACAGATAATCCAGATCACTCTGAAACAAGAGATCTCAGTTGCAATATCTCAAAGAATATGCTCTCAGTTGGTCTCTTGCAGTCGTCTAATCTATTTTCTATTATGATCTACTATTTTCTTATCCAATTAGTCCAGTAACCAGGTATTTTTGGGGGGGAAATCAGAACCAACTGAATCTCTTGTGTAACGATTCTGGAGTATTAGTCAACTTACTAAATTATTTTATTCAGTAGTTTACTTTAATATTTTCATTGTAATTTATTTTAGTATTTATCTTAATTTATTTCATTATTTCATATTAATAACTCATTTGATCCAGTTGCCTGTGCAACTGAGCTCAAAATATATTGGGGTTGAACTCAATGTGCATCCGTAGAGAGTTGGCCAAATTCAAAAGATAATTTTCAGGAGCTGAAAGCTGTAGCTGAATTGCTGTAATATTTACTAAGGCTACTCGAGTCATTTCATAGAAAACTGAAAACATGTTAATAAAATAACAACTTAGAATTAATGAAAATTCTTGAGACTGAAGTTATACAAATACAATTCGACTGCGGGTAGAACGCATAGAGAGTTGAATCAGGACGCTTATGTGTGAATGTCCTGCAAGCGTCAGTCCCTTGCACCAACACTACCTCTGTACAAGTACAAAACATGCTGGTGGATGTTGTTATTTCTTATATTAATTTTCAATGTTTTGATATTAATGAACTACGTACATATATATACAGAGTGGTATCAAAGTATTTTCCATTATTGAATGTAAAATTATTACATCCTCGAAAATTATTTTCCCTCTTTTAAAGATTTGTTTTCCAGGTAAGGTTTGAACCAATTGATGAGAATCAAATCTACAAAGCCTCTAGGAGTTACCTTTTATCTAGTTTCTTCTATTCATTTTCCAATAATCTTCTTACATTTTCAGGTGTCAATGGCTTGGATTAAAAATTTTGAACAGAACAAATCATCTCTTAAAAAGATAATATCCGATGGTTTGCAGAGAAATCATCGTAACGCCGCGATTTTCAGAGATGAAAAATTTGTCTCATTACTTCTGAAGACTATCATCAACAATTCTTTAATGCTTATAAAACTGGCTTCAAAGGAAGATGATTCAGATTCGCTGGAAATGGACAATAGCGGAACTTTTGAAGAGAAAGTGATTCATTTCCGGATAGTTCACAAGAAAATTTTTGTCATCTACAACGATCTGTATGAGAAAGTTTACTTGGGGAACAAAGATGAAGTTGACGAAGAGTCCAACTTGGAGAAGGAAGATGAAGTTGACGAAGAGTCCAACTTGGAGAAGGAAGATGAAATTGACGAAGAGTCCAACATGGAGAAGGAAGAAACGTCTGACAAAGAAAATGTTACAAGTGAAGAAACTTCTAACAAAGACAATGTGACAAGTGAAGAAACTTCTAACAAAGACAATGTGACAAGTGAAGATGGCATTCCAGTTACGAGACTCGTGGATGCGGAATCGAACGACAGCTCTTTCGCTTCAGGAGTGTCATCTGAGAACTGGAAATCGGAAGATACTCTGTATCAAGTTGACGACAGAGAGAAAGTGTCACCTGTGTCAAGGTCCGATGCAAGTCCGATGTTCACTGATCGCATTGACGCCACCGCAGAGTCTTCAGTCACAGTCCCGGAGTTCGTTTCACAGTTTCTCACGCCTTCCGGCTCCGATGGGCCAGAATTTGATCCTCAACGACTATTGGAGAGAATTAGATCTAGTCCTGGATACAATCGCAATACTTCGTGGCTAGAAAATTATGAATTACTTTCTTGCAGGCCTCAACCTTTCTACACTAGGATATCATTGTCCGGAGAATTTTTCAACCCAAACTGAAAACATTGACTTGGAATAGAATTCAGAGCACTCAGACCTCTTTATGTATTATTTGAATATTCACTATGAAGTTGAATGGTCGACTCTAGTCAGTTATTAAAAAATAAATGTAATTTCTCGTGTAGAAAACGTATCTCCAAATAACAGTAGAAGATGGCGATATAAAGGTAAATACAAGTTATGAGATTCTATTCGAATGGCATAAATTCCACATCAAGGATTCAATAAAAACTATTCAAAACTCAAACTCTTTTGAATTTCATTAGCAAAACCTAGAATCTCATCTATTTTTTGATTCACGCCAAAATGTTAAATTGAAAATAGCTTAGTAACTAGTTAGCTAAGTAGCTACCGTAGTATTAAGATACTAAAATAACAGATACTTCCCCCATAATATTCCAGTCTTGTATGATGTCTATGCATTCTCAAGGCTAAGAAAACTGATTCTGTGTTTCATGATTCTCGGTGATTTGTACTTAATCTCAATAAGTATAATAGTAAGTTATTGAATAATAATATTATTTATTAATTAGAAGTATATAGCTGGCTATGTAGTAACCTTAAGTTAATCATTTTCATATGAAAAGAAAGTCCGTATATGCTCCACCAATTCACTATATGTGTTTTCTCTATATGAATGGGAAGTAAATAGCCAGTTAAAGTTGCAGGAATACTGTGTTTTATTAAATAAGATAATTATTGGTGTCGATTAATTCTGTTTTTCTTCTAATCCTTTTTAACCCCTGGCCCAGAAAGTAGTGGTCACCGCCCCCCGCCTCTGTGAGGAGAACACCCCAATGTCTCATTGAACAGCCTAGTGACGGTAACACACTACAGTTATGGATTAGGACGAGGTATAGAAAACATGGAATAGAAAGTTTATAAGATAACGATGTTCAGCAAAATGAGCAAACACCTTTTACGTTCGTATAAAAATTTATTATTAAAAATTTCAGGAGCGTAAAATACAGTACAGTACATACTAAAATATATCCAACAAAGTAATTCTAATTGAGTATGAGTCTTCTCAATATTTCCAGATACAAGTTTTGGTCATAATATTTCCAGAACATCATATTTATCAAATTTACAATAAAAATTATACTTGTATTATTCAGCACATTGCTATCAAAGTATACAATCAATATATTTAATCAAAATCATTTACAAATTACATTTTGTAAAATACAATAAATATTTCATGTACCATTCAAACAACTCATTCATAATAGAATAATAAAAATTCAACTGAAGTAAAATGACACACTTCATTCATATTTACAAAGTGATATCTTATGGTACCGATCACCACTGACTATTATTGGGAAGTTGAGCACTCAGCGATTCCAAACTTTATTGGAAAAATGGATATTTATAATACTTAATTAGAACTCCTTATATTTGCAACTGATTAAATTCTAATTCGTTATAACGATAATCTATGGACAAATTCAATTTACTAATTATCTCTATTGCAACAAACTTTCAACACTGGAATAAGAACACAATCAAAAACTGAATGATTGTTAAATTGAGTCATATTTGGAATAGCACCAGGATGTCTTAGAAATAAATGTTTCTACTAAAATTGTTCTTTAGTCACTCAAATATGACATTTTACCACGAGTGGTTTAATTGAAATAGCAATAAATCTTCATAATTTACTTCATGTAAATTGGCATCAATATTGATGTTTGACAAATTGTACAGCTTGACTCAACTCAACTTCAAAAGTTCTCAATAATTATGAAAATTTGGTAATCATTTAGAAAAAATGTATTGCTTACTATAAACAGAAATAACCTACTTTCAAATTATGAATAGGCTAATGAGAGAAAAACAGTTAACTATTTGACATCGCCAACAAAAGTGGGATTCACTCTAATAATTGCTGTTGAATAATTTAAAATTGAATAATGCTCATTACATATGCCTATTTAATGTAATTTTCATGTTGAATCAATTTACATAAAATTAAAAACTCAGACTTTCCAAAAATTAAAAATGTATCGGGGACCGACAGCTCAAGATATGGCAAAAGTAAATTCAGTCGTTGATTATCCTCCATTATTTTCAGTGAAAAAAATGAGTTGCAATAATATTGTGTCAAGATTGTCAATCTAATAAACACAAATACAATACCTATTTATGATCAAATAACTATCAATACTGGAATTTTTCCAACATAATGTCATCCATTATTATTCCTTAAAATTATTACAGATTAGGAATAGATTACTAAAATAATGAAAATATAAGACTCAAGTAAATATACAAGTACGCAGATTCATTCATAAAACGTCTAGATAATTATATATCACACATTCTTCACTCACACCAAACACTTTCACACTAAAACTACTCTCATTCTTAATTTTGTGAACTGTAAGTTTTCAACTGCTCAGAAGTACTGGCTGTAAGTCTTCTAACTACTTAACAATGGCTTCAGGGTTTTATTTTGTAAGAGGTACAATTTGTGTTACTATAGAGCAGTCATTTAAATAAAGTGTACAATAAACTTCTCGATCGATGCCGATTCAAAGTCACTGCTCAAATCAGATCTTTGGTCAGCTTTCTGAGAAGTTGTACAGGTCTATCGGTTCATTCAGTAACTATGCGCTGCGCAGACTCCTATCATTGTCCTTCGCTCTCACTGTCACTCTTATCTGCAAAAATTCTGACATTATTAGAACGCAAAGCAGGAAAAAATAACTCAAGAAAGAATTAAATCAGAAATCCACACAAACGTCCATTAAAGTAGGGTCCAGTCACAACACAGGAAAATTATCATGGTTCATTATTAAACCATATATTGCAATAATAAATGAGCATTTATTCATACTGCCTTGTTCTAATGAAAATCTATGGTATATCATTCATTTGTCAAAAATTAATGTTATATGAGAAAGAATTTACATTAAAAAAATGTAAATTGAGTATGTATTATTATTACTTAGAATCGTCAATAATTGAATAATTCATATGCAATTACAATTATTATTACTGTAAAGTTTTGATCTGAACAAGGATGCTTTCTTGGCTATCAACAAAGCAGATGCATATTTTTCAATCGAATGCAGCTTGAAAATTATTCTCAGGTTCATTTTCCATGTTCCATTAAACATTTCCTTATCTTTCATAGGTGCTAATCAATCATTACACATTTTTCTGAACTTTCATAGCTCATAGGTGCTAAACAATCGTAGAATAGTCTAAAATAAAACAACTAGCAATCAGTAGCGGCTCGTGATCTTTTAGCTTGGGGGTTCAACCTCATGATCTATTGGGGAGAAAGGTCAAGAGGATATAGAGTGTTGAGCATAATCAAGCATAAAGGTAATCAATAATAATTTCAAGGAATTACCCCTCAAAGATTAAGCATATTTTCTACAAATATAGATTTTTTGTCCTGTTCATATTTTTCTTGTTTGATTTTTACTTCGGGAGTTGGTCTACCATCATGTTTTATTTCACACCTATCCTCAATATTAATAATGTTTGTATTTAACAAATACTGAACCTTATCCATACGGTATTTCTTCATCAAAATGCTGTTACGGTAACACAATAAATTATAATCACACTCTCACTAAAATAAAATGGACACACTAGAAATACTCACGAATACACGAAACACACTAGAAATTACTATATTCTTCTACACGCAAGAACAATTTATATAACGAAAAATGCAGTGAAATCTATCACAACTGTATACAGTATATACCCGAAACCATATCGTATAACCTCAAAACTGTCACGCTTAGGCTACTCCTTGTTTACCGCTTTTTTACTGTTTACTGCCACCAAATTTAAATTTATTGGTTATAAGCAAGTTCAAGATGGCACTGTATCCGTATCACGAATACTCACGATTCATTCCGAGGTTTACCGAATGCTTCAATTGCCTCGGCTAGGTTCGGCTATACTCGGATGAACTCGTGCAAACCTGGTTCAGACAGGATTGTGAACCAGATTCATGCTAGCGAACCGATTCTCCTCCTCCGTTCTACTACCTTACCCAGCCCTGTTTTTGGGTTCACATCAGGGAATGAACACTGCCTTCCACCACCACCCGCCTCGCCATGCCATTCGGTGCTGTTTCAAGCAAGCCACTCCGGGCCCTCAGGCACCGGCCGCAAAACAGCGACGTTAAGTTTACGTAGATGAAAAATGTTGTGATGTAATTTCATGAGTATAAAATAAAAATATAATTATTTGAGTTGCAAATTCATCATTGTATAGGAAGTTGATTCAATTATGGGGGTTCAATGAACCATTGAACACATAGGACGAGCCGCCACTGCTAGCAATATGATTAAGTAAATAATCTATTGACCCACCTTTTTTGCCAGGATAAGCATGTCGTTTCAGTCTGTCATAGAGGTCCTCCTTGTTTCCATATATACTAGCATTGGATCGAGCTAAACTGTTCATTTTGCCATTGTGAAGGCTCTCTGCAAGATAAAATGCAAAACAATTTCACTTATAAGTGTGGATTGTAACGCAGTTGAAAAGACGTAATGAAGACTGAAGAAATATTGATAGATTGTAATATTATACAAGCTACATTCCGTAGAGGTGTATTAAGTCGTAATAAATTCATATATTCAGACATGTTGATAGTCACAAGATGTCTGTCCTTGAATCTGTCACTTTTTCTTTCTTCATTAAGTGCTGTTTGCACATTGCCAGTTCAAACTGAATTTAATTTTAAACTGGATAAAATCCATATCAAGTCTCGTTCTTCATAATGTAGTTCATTTTGAGTTTAAGCCACCAGCTGATTAGATTCAGTTTAATCTTTGACTGTGCAAACGGCCCTTAATGATTTTTTCATTAGTTCATTCAAATACAAATTTTCCACAGTTTGGAACTGATTTCTTAAAAAAACTAAATATTAGAGAATTAATAAAATGAGAAATGTATTCTTGTGTTTGCGCGAAAGTATTATTAGTACTGTATACACGTTACATGCTATCAAATGCATATTTTTATACTGAAAAATATTTCCTTTATTCTAAATTGGTTACCAGTTCCTGAGTGGAATATTTAGTCAATATAACAAATTGACTAAGCAATAATAAATTATTGTGAGGATATTTTTCTTATAAGAGCCCCTTAATTGAGCTCCAGGCATTCTTTACATTCTACAGGGAAAGGTAAATTCGTATGGCTTTTTGTTGCTGGGGAGTTCCTCGCAGGAAGGTCTTACCTGGCCTGAATATATCATTCAAGCCGTGAATGGGCTTTACGACTGTTATACTTCATCTACAGAATCGTGTCACATGAAACCCTCATATTTTTGGATGGATAGAATGTTTTTCCAATAGAAAAATTACCTTTCATGTAAATTTCATTGTAGAAATTGGACAATCAAAGAAATTTAACTTTCATGTAAGTTTCATTGTAGATATTGGGCAATCAAATAAAATTACCTTTCATGTAAGTTTCATTGTAGATATTGGGCAATCAAATAAAATTACCTTTCATGTAAGTTCCATTGTAGATATTGGGCAATCAAATAAAATTACCTTTCATGTAAGTTTCATTGTAGAAATTGGGCATTTCCCAGCCATCCTCTTCGTCGTCGTAATAGTGGGCATAGGTGGAGTGATGCGACGGAGCTATCGACTCGGCGTAAGGCGCAGCTCCGTAGTAGAAGTTCACCTGTGAGCCGGTCTGGTCGTTTGTTTGAGCTACCAACTTCTTTGGCTCCTTTCTCCTTTCCGCTCTGCAAACATCAACAACATCCATTAATAACATTGATCTAGCTTACATTTCCATTATTCATTTCTTTCTCGATAGAAAGTTATTTTTTGCAACACAATATATAGAATGTCCAACAACTCTCTGGAGAGAATGAGTCACGAGTAAGTTAGTGCCATAGATAAAAAATAACATAAAAATATATCCCATGGTAGATTGTTTATGTTCCAAATTTCAATCCGATTACTGTCGACTATGTCTATTATTACTGATTTGGTCAGGTGAGAGTGTGAGAACGGCACAGTATGAGAGACTACCAGCGTCACATAGCTTCACGAAAAATAATTACTAGGACTATCGGCTCAAGTTAACATAAAAGATGGGAACATAATAACATGAGATATCTTCTTGTACTACCTATATTTTGTGTTAGTACTCTATGTTAGTACTCATCAAAATAATGAGATGGAGCATGTGGAAGCGAAGGTCTGCAAAAATTCTTGGTAAAGAGATAAAAATGATTAAACATTGCACATTTGTCTGTGGATTTTCAATCTAATAATTTTTTGATAGCATGATTACTGTTTAAAAATGGTTTACTCTCACATTAATATGACTGTGCATTTTAAATGAAGTTATATTCACTTCAATAATCAGATAAACTACCATGATATAATGTAATTGTCAATTTGTAGACAAGTCTGTAAGCCACCAACATCTTTCCCTTGGAATCAAAGAATCTATTTGATTTTTGTATAAACTTATAAAATTATGTAGATGACAACTACAATTACTGGAATAAACTAGTAAAGATTGAGATAAAGTCAATCTAGTTAGTCCATCTGGCCTTAGTCTGGTTACGCACCAATAGATTTTGGACGTCCGATTTTTTGCAGTCCTTGTAAATTCTATTAGATTGAAAAGAACTTGGCAAGCACATGGTGTAGTAGGCCTATACCTGCACACATAATGTGTTTGGTAGAATTTATGAGAACAGAAAAAAATTGTTGTATGTGTATTTATTAACGAAGTTGTACGATAACCTATCAACATAATTTCCTTCAAACGAACATGCTTTCATTGTAGAAATACAAATAATATGAATGGCTTTCTTATTTGTTAGCAAGAAATGTACCAAAAAACTAAAGCATCAAATCAAATTTAGGTGTAAGTGCACGTCCAGTGCCAACATACCTATTATCAAATTTTTGGTTGGGATCGATTTAGTATGTTATTTTGAGCACAAAATCACAAAAATTAAACGGCGCTCACTATTGTTTTTTAAATAAACTAAGTTCAAAGTAGCACAATTTTACATGCATTTAACTTATGAGTAGCAGCCATTTTGATTATTTAAATCATCAAATTATGATATTCCTAATCTGAGTTTTCCTAACCCAAAGCTTTTCCTAACCTAAGCTTTCCTAACATAAAGCTTTTCCTAACCTACAGCTTTTCCTAACCTTAGCTACTTATGGTTGCTACTTATAGGTTAAATGCATGTAAAGTTCTGCTACTTTGAACTTAGTTTATTTTAAAAACAATAGTGAGCGCCGTTTAATTTTTGTGATTTTGTGCTCAAAATAGCATACTAAATCGATCCCAACCAAAAATTTGATGACAGGTATGTTGGCACTGGACGTGCACTTTAGCCCAAATTTATCAAATTTCAAATTTATCAGATAGTCAAATTTTTACTGGAAACATACAAAAATATATATATATATATTTGGTATGGTATTCAAAAACAATATTGAATCATCAATTATTACAAAATATTCAACACAATCAATACAGCTGTTATTTGAATTATTCGAAATATGTTCAACATTGTGTACGTTCTGTGTACAGTAAATTGTTCCAGTTCCAATCGTAAAAATTTTTCCATCACGTGACTAGTGCAAAATGTTCCCACGGAACGCCATTTCAAAATCGTTGATTCAAGCTTTTGGCGCGCACATATAAAGTTGATTTACACTAAAATGTGTCGTTTACTAGCTGCGTGAATGAAGAAAGGCTGTTTTACAAACCTTCCGTCTAGAAAAGTGTAAATTTCTTTTATTCCATTACTCTCAAATTTTCTATCGAGAAAAAATCATTTAATGGATGGTTATCAAACATCATATTGTTGGTTGAACAAACTATCAGCGCATGCGCAGAGAAGCAAGCAGACTACAATAATCGACCAATGAGAGCTCAGATAGTTGGAACTGTACCAGGTCGGACAATTTACCACACTTCGACTGTGGGGCAGGATTTTGGAACTGGAACAGGTTTCTGAAACAGAATATGTCAAAATTCCTCCCATGGAACGCAGAACTTTTTACTTGGTAAATTGTGAATCGGACAATTTACCACATTCCATGTACACAGAACGGGCCCATTAATTGTAAAAGGGGCTATTAGTGGAGGAGTTCTAGGGGGCAAAATATGACTAAATATTAGTTTGGTAGAGTTATTCATATAAAAATAGAAGTGTAAGTTATTTGCATTGTTGTACCTGGCGCATATCATCCAGACAAAGAGGGCAATGATTATGAGGAAGATGACGGTTGCAGCAATGCCGCCGGCGATGTAGGCGAACTCGGACTTGTCCTCGCAGTGCGGGCCGATGAACGAGCCTACGCACCGGCAAGATGGCTGCCCTCTCGAGTCCTTCACGCACTTGCCATTGTTCTCACAGTAGCCTTCGCAAACATCTGCAATAACAATAGCAATGTCAGGTTTTATACCAAGGTTTTATTAATACAATGCGCTCTTGCAGACCTTATTTTAAAGAAAAGAGATTGCTGACGGCTCCTGCTATTTATATATTAGATTTAGCAATCTTCGTTTTTAAAAATAGACGAATGTATGAGGAGAACCAGGTGAGTCATCCCCATAATACTCGATTTAGAGGTTTTGTTTACCCACATCACAGACTAAGCCTGCTGGAGAGTGGCCCGTTTTATATGGGAATGAAAATATTTAATTCAATCCCATCTCACATAAGAGAAATTGATGGCTTGAAGGAGTTAAAAAAAAACACTCAGGGAATTCCTTATTGTATTGTGTCCGTACAGGTTAGCAGACTTCCTTGTTGAATAGTGTTTGATTGATGTATGTTATGTGGGATCTGTAGTGTTGAAATAGGAGGGATGGTAGATATTAGATTAAACTTTGACGTGTCATATACTGCGGGATCGTTGCTCCCTTAATGCAGTTCAGTAATTGTGACGAACAAGTAAACTAAACTAAACTAAACTAAGCAGGACACATTTTCCAATCTTGAGCGAATTTTTGTGCTGTTTCAAACTGAAATATGAAATATAAAATATCAAGTATTGAATATCAAATAATAAGTATTGAAAATAAAAAGTTCAAAGCCGTGAACTGGCCTTCTGTAGTTCTCTGTTTTCCAAGTTGTTTAAGAATGAAATGTGGATGTTATGGATTTGGCGTCATGTGTAATAATTTATTTATTGATATATGAGAGCTAAGTCATAGCCCAGATACATAATTTCATTTTTTATCCAAGGATAGTTGGATACAGTACACATTTTCCCATTTTTTTTCTTGTACTGGCTTAGTTTTTTTAGAAATTAAAATCAGCTATTTAAATGGAAAATCAAAAATGCATATTTTCTGGATTTAAAAAAAAAATTTATGAAAAATTGTAATGTTACAAAATCTTTATACTTGGAAGTAATTACCGTAAACACAACAATAACTTACATTATATACAATAGCATTATGAAAAACGTATATAAAAAGTATATCAGATCGAAGTGAAAGTGAAAATTCCAAGTACATTAATTGAATAAACCAATCAAATACGACCAGTGAAAAGAGTGAAATATTGATTTTTTCTTACCTTTGCAAACCTTTCCAGTGCCATTGTATCCAGTCTTACACTCACACCTGAAATCGCTGGTTTCTGGCGTCAGTAAGCAATATGCATTAGGATCACAGTGCATTTCAGGACCGTTCATCTCACATGGATTCCAACATTCTGATTTGCTTGTCTGAAAAGTAATGTGAGAAAAATGATTTGTTTGAAAGACAACGGCTCTAAAATTATACACGATTAAAAAGTTAAATTTTATTCAAGAACAAGTGGAGAAAAATTACGAATAGATAAGAAAAGGGGATTTAAATTTCAACTTGACGTAATTAACCTTACTGAAAGTGATAATCACAATGCGGACTTACAGCAGCGATATTCTTAGTAATGGTGTTTGGTGGGCATGGCAAGCACATGGTCTGTTGAGCAGCCGGTTGGTACGTTCCTTTCTTACACTGGACACAACTGTTCAGAGTGGCGTTCAGGAATGTTCCTAGAACAGACAAAAACCAACATAAGTAATTTCAATACAACTCAAAGTTCAACTGATAGGAGCTTGTAGACATTTGAATAAAATCCAGATTGACTCTACCAGAATTATTTACGTCGATTCACTGAAGAAAAATTACTTCTGCAATGCCTAAGTACTCAACGGATGAATTTCAACTTTAATCCACCTAATCATAGCAAAATCAATGCCAAATACCGAAATGTGATGCAATATCAATATAATCTTACTATTAAGCCGAAAATCAGTTTATGAAACACGAATACAGGATAACTGTAACTGATCAGTTAAGTGATTTTCCTTGGAATCTATGGTATCCAATTTAATTCGATAATCAACTTAGAAGAACAGCAATATGCATGGTAAATGAGAACCCAGATATAAAGAAATGAGAAAAAGAGATACAGTATAACTATTGACTTTGTAACTCTAAATTTGTTATTTTAACATCTACTTTTCTCAACTATTTTCATAGATAACTGAAATATTTTCCAATTGTATCATTCACAAGATAACCGAACGCTATCAACGCATACCACTCAATTACATTTAGCCATTTAGCCTATGGGATTCAGCTCTGGGGAAATCTGTTAAACTTTTCAGACTCCAGAAGAAGGCCATTCGAATGATTTGTCAGGCACCACCCCTAGCAACATGTAGGCCGCTTTTTCGTAAACTAGGCGTCTTCACTCTCCCATCTTTATATGTTTTTACTTGTCTGATGTACATGAAAAAAACCTTAATGACTATAGTCAAAATGGTGACATACATAATTATCAAACCAGAGGAAGGTTAAATCTCAGAATTGATTCTCACCAATATGCGAGTAACCATAGGAATTGGAGAAACATGTCCATTAAGTTATTCAATGATCTTGCCCCTGAAGTAAGACTGTTGAGTACCTCTCTATTCAAGTCACACATAAAAGGCTTACTTACACAAAGATGTCTTTATTCTGTTGAAGATTTTTTTGAATAGCTTCACTGTTCATCTGTTTAACTGTAACAGCTTTGTTGTGACTTGTGTTGGATCCCGTTTTAATACCTGCTATTTATCAATTGCTGTTGTTTATTACTATTTGCCAATTTAGTTGTAAATTTTTTTTTACAAAAATACTACTTTGACTATATTATTATAATTTTAAAAATATTTTGACTGTTTTTAATTTTATTGTATATTGACGTTTGTTACAACACTTTGTGTTTTATGACAATAAACGATTATTGATATATTATTATACATTGAAAAGCTTAGTTTAGAATAGGATGATTGCTTTACTATTTTTCCTACGATGGTGGAGGAAGAATGTAGCCTGCCCTCTCTTAGATTGACTCTCCAATTCAATACTAAATTACAGACTAAACATTTGAGAAATGTACGTGGTGATGCTGGAATTTTGTTTGTTATTTAATAAATGTGTTATTTTATGAGCTTACCTGGGCTACACACAGGCAGCGAGCATTCCTCGACAGTGGCGGCACCTGGCTTGGGCGTGGTTCTGCCGGTGGGACACGACTGGCAGGCGGCCTCCAGGCCCTGAGTGCGGTAAGTGCCACGAGGACATGGCTCACACTCGCCCTCCAGAGCCAACTGCATTCCCGAGCCACACTCGTCGCGGCATTCCTAAAACACAAAATTTTACCACAATCATTGATACGTTGAAAAGCGTATAGTTCATCAGTGGATGAAAAAAAAGAGTAAATACAAATAAATTACAGTGGTTACTGGCTGGCTCAGGTCAGGTGTCAGATTTTACAGGCCTCAAATGATAAATTGATCTGTTGACAGGAGGACCTGAAATTGATGTTCCACAGACTTTATAAGCACAATTCCCTGATCACAAGCTATCAAGGTAAATCTAAGCATATCAAGACAAAAACAGAAAAAGGATCATTGACCGTTTATAGTAAATAATTCATTTATATTAAGACTATTTTTATCGATATAAATTTGGGAGAGATTTGTTTACGATTCATCTGTTTTCCTTGCCAATAATTTCAAGTGATGTTTGCATCACAAACTAGTAAATAGTTTCTAGCATGTCGAAGATTTAATGTTTTCTGCTCGAATCGACATTGACGAGCTTAATCATTTATTAAAAAATGACTATAGGTCGGATCAACAATAGGAAGGAAAAATTCTTCATGCTATTTTTATATAAAATTATTACTTATTACGACAAGCATATTTTCGCAAGATTTTCAATTTCATCAAAAAATTAGATTTCCTTTAAACCCTTCAACCCAGAAACTTTTTCAGCAATATTGGAATATCGGCAATGATATTCTACATACAATTTAGTTAAATGAGAAATTAAATTTTGTGTTGAATTGAGAAAGTTGCAAATCTACACAATTTGGCAACGCTGTTATTCCTTCAGATAAAGGGCAGTCTCAATCTAAATTCTTATTTTCTTAACTTCTTCGGATGGAGGGCCAACTCTTTACTTGATTTATACAGACTATTTAGTGATACATGTACATTTAAAAACAATAAAATAGCTCAACTTGGCAGACGTCCAACAGGTCGTCATAAAATACTGTATATAATTTTTTTAATAATCAAATTATTATTGATATTCATGTTATGTTTTTCTTGTAGCAATAAATATATTTTCTATTCTATTCTATAATCGAGTGTTGTAGAGTACCTCTTGCGAGACAGCCTCTGTGGTGCGAGTGGTCTTGCCAAGGCCGCAGAGCAGACACTTGAAGCTACCTTCACTCGGCTGGAAGAATCCGTGACCACAGCTGCGGCAAAGGCCGGCGTCCTCATCGTAGTACTTGCCAGCCGGGCAACGCTCTGTCAACCAACAAACGCTACATTAAAACACATAAACATCCAACGACCCCATATTCGATTTACTGATTCCTATGTGTATTCTGAATACTTTGGCACAGTATAGCATAGAGGCCCAGACAGCTACGGGAACTAGGGGACATTTATAGCACACCTGGCCATGCCTGAATATTGGAGGCGCACTCAACGTGTCAAGTTAATCGACAAACTCAAATATTGACAAAATGGAGTTAGTGTATGTAGGCTATATTTAGCTTCAATCAACTTGGACCAATCAATTGAAATTCGGGGCACAAACGATTCTAAGCTGATATTCTATGGGTTTCCTCAAAATATGGTATTAAAATGTACTATTTTTACAACTAACTTGTAATATTTTTTCTCCTGCCTTCTTCTCCATTTCTTCCCTTTTCCACTGCTCTTCACCATTCATTCATTACTTCTATAACCTCTACTTTTTTCTTTTCAGCACACCCCACCATGAAGCCTGCATTTGTATTTTATTAGAAACTTATTTTTGATGTGATTTTGTTGTATTTTGATTTATTTTATGTATTTTGTGTTGAATTAAATACAATTATTGATTGATTGACTGATTGAAAATGTGAGTATGTTTCCCCGCATATAAAAACTACGTGTTGGGATTTGAGAAAAAAGGTCAAACAAATCCTCATTATGAATATAGTTGCGGCTGCCACTATGATACAAGTTCCATGACAGGAACATCCACAACACAAATGAACAACGTTTTAGCCAACTATTCAGTACTACTTGCTCTTTTTGTCTCACTAGAGCTACTAATAATTACACAGAACTACTGCATGGCTATACAATCGCTTATGCGTTTTCTGTACTTCTACAATCACAACTTATTCTGAGGAATAAAATCACTGTATTCTGTTTTGAAATTCGATAATTCATTCAATGTTTAATAAACAGCTAATGGAGTGAACACACTCCATTGGAATCATTACCTTACAACATATTATGCTACAAAGTAACTCACAAGACCTGTTATGTGATCAATCACTTACTACATTTTTCAAAAAAAAAAAATATTTTTAATAATTCACCCCATTATCAGAAATCATCTATTACATCATCCAAACAGCAACACTATTCAAAAAATGATATGATATTAATATAGCCACCCATATTATTAGTAGTGCTTAAGATAAGCTACATGTACTACCTTTGCAGTGAGATGCACTTCGGGCGCCCGGCGCAATGGTGACCCCCTGGCGACCGGCAATGGCTGGGCAGACGGAGCACTGCAGCTGGCCGGATTCGGACTGGTAGGTGCCCACGGCGCAAGGTCTACACGTTGCCGTCTCCTTGTCGTAGTAACTGCCCACGGCGCACGGAACTAGAATACACCAATACAAATTAACTAAAAACAAACCAACATTAATTAAGGAAAGACAAACTACATTAATTATTAAAACAAACTACCTACCACAAATCAATAAACATTTTCAAACTGACTCCAACACTAATCACATTTACAACATTAGAAATTAATTTATATGAAACAGGCTTCCAATGAGAACACCAAAATTTAACCACATTTTTCCTTGTAGCCTATATTTTATCTGTGCTTGTTGAAATACGTTTTTTGGAATGATAAGTGTGGATGAATGAAATGAAAGATTAATAGCATGAAGAAGAAATTGTTAATATCTTGATTAGAGTTTCATGACAATGGGATCTTACAAAAGAATATCTGGACTGGCAAATATTGATTGATTAGAATTAAAATAACTGAATAACCATGAAACTTTTTCAAAAAAACTGATCTCAATGATAATAATCCTTCAATTCCTGACGTGCATCTTTCAATGCCTGTGTTTTGGGGTGTGTTCACATTGAATGCGAATATGTGAAAGTGTATGCTTGGCTATGCATGACCAAGAGTGCAGATGATAAATAAAATCTGGAAAGAGTAATAGAAACACTCACAGTGAACGCGTGCACTTGCTGTTTGCGTTCAATATGAGCAGCTACATGCAAGTCACAATGTGTTTCAATGGCGCTTTCCAAATTTTGTGTTTTGGCACATATACGCACAAATACGCATTCAATGTGATTGAACCCTAAGCTTCAAAATATTAAAAGATACATAAAGTGAAGTGTGATGGGCTTACCACAATCGGGAGCGACGACGACCTGGCCTGAGGGACATGCGTAGTCGGAGGTGAGCACAAGTGAGGCCGGATCGGGAGTGGTGTTCGGAAGGATCTCCTTCACATCCAGTTTGTCCTCCTCCAGAATCAAGTTCTCCAATAGCCGTTGCACTGTTGCTCGTTGGTTTGTGTTCTGGTTTATTACAGGATCGCTGCAAAAACAATACACATTGAAATTTCAAGATCAAAAACGAAAATAGTTTTTGTTCCTCAATTATAAAGTCTCAGAATAAATAAAGATCTGAGAATCATTAACAGAATTCAGTATCAGTAATAAACACTATTAATTTTGAAGAATATTTTTGGCATATTTGTAAGACAGTTTTAATAGGCTAATTCATGGCCATCTACACTATAGATGGCCGGCTAATTCTCATTCTAAAAGAGTCATAAGGTTTCACAGCTACACGTGCTTCAAGCACACAATGAGAGCCTAAATAAAAATGTTAAATGCTTCGATTAGTATATGCTTATTATAATGCTTTTTGAAACAATATTTTTGCAATAATTTAAAAGATAGAGATTCTCTGAGTTTCAAGTTGAACTACTTATAAAATACATAGTGGAAACCAATACGTGTTTTTTCGATTACAAAGTTGGATTTATATCCAGTAGATTCAAACTAATCCTGAAGCGATAAATTATTCATTCTTTACAAAAAGCACATAATTAAAATGATCCTGTGCCATCATCAACACGATTAAAATACCTGTACAGAGTAATTAAATTGAAAACCAGTTGAGAAATTAATTCATTCGAATTTATCAAATTTATCAATAAAGTTTATATTCGAAATTAAAGAAGAAAGCGATGAAAAGTAGGAATTAAGTTATAATAAACTCACACTAATATGCAGGACAGTGGATAAAACTATTCTAGAATTTCAAACATTGAACAATAACTCAATAAGTAAGTTCAAAGAGGAAAAGTATTTGTTGAGAGAAATGGTGGCTTCAACAGACTAATAAATAGAATACTATAATTTACCAATCAAGGACATACATTATGAATTCCATCTTGCATGCTGAAAAAGTCCCCACTAAATTACACTAAAATAGAGCAAGCCAGTAGTCGGATTCAAACACTCAGATAAGAAAGCTTTCATAGAAAATTCTGCTTGAAAATGAATGAAGATATTAATTGTGAACTTTTCAACTACACAAGATTTGACACATTGAATTTCGAGGAATTTGAATCGAACTACTACCTTACTCTATGTGTTCGGATGCGAAAACTTACTTGGTTGCTGGGAATGAAATTTGAACGCTGTACGAATCACTGGCTTGTCGAGCAGCCCTAGAGACAAACAAAATCAAGCAAAACTCAAGCAAATGCAAAACACCATTAACCAACAACGAAAAAACTACTGCTCTAAAATCTATAAAAAAAGATGATGACTACTTGAAAGTGAGAGCTATAAAAGCTATTGATGTGCTTCCTAAATCATGCTCTAAATGAAATAATCTCAGGTACAATGAGTAACCAGAGTTAAACATCTGGAAATGAGATTCATAAAGAATGAAGGGTCTTCACTCTGAAAGTATTTTTTGTGCCACAACATAACATAAAAACGACAACTATAAGTACTGCAGTGCTGTGCAGATGATAAATTGAATGAAAATATGAATGGATAAATAATGAGCTTCTGTTTGGGATTAATCATGATATGAAGCCGCAACCATGATGATTGACATGTCCTCAATTTTAAAAACATCATAGGAAATATGGTAGTGAAAATTCAGATCTTATTAATCTTGTACAAATTTTGATGATCTAATATCTAAAAATTACTTTGATTTGGTCATAATATTACTATTATTTATAATTTTAATATTATATCATTTATTGTATTGAAGGAATTTATTGACATTTATCCTGATTGTACTCGAATTTTTTTAATGGTCGAAGAAAAAACCAACTTAAACAAGTGCAACACCTAGGACTTTTATAGTATTCATTTCTTTTGGGAATAAATTATTTACAAGATAAACATCATCACTAGTAACTGTTATAATAAAGGTTACTTCTGTATGAGAGCTGCAGATGCCATGGAACTAAAATATTTTGGCAGGAATTAATATTCAATGTTCTCATAAATTCAAGGCAAAATGAATCACTCATATAAAGATGAAATCATCGAAAATATACTTTCTTACGAAATATCACTGTTTTTTTATGATTGATAGATTGCAATAATGTATGTTTGATCAAGAACAACACAATTTTTCAACTATATATAATTTACAATAATTGAGGGTTATTGTGAGAAGTAGATTATTGAAGTTATCATTTTTTAGAGTATATGGTTAGCGAAAAAGCAAGATATTTATACACTATCCACTGGAAGAGATGTTATATCATGAAGGAAGAAAATTATCCAGAAAAAATGTATTTAATTTTTCAGGATTATGCTTCGGAATGTTATCTCTCCTTATTGAAGAATAATAATTAGGAACTTACAACAGAATATTATTTTAAAATAAATATTGGAAATAAGTTATGATAGCTAGAGAATTGGAGAGAGCTTGATAGAGAGTGGATTTGAATATGAAAGGTACAAAAAAGCTTTGAAAAAAGGCCTAATAAAATATAAAGATAAAAATGAAAGACACAAATAGAAGCTTCAAACAACATATATACCATATTACACAGTATAAAGAAGTAAGTTTTACAATAATCTCCTTCAAGATAATATACATTTAGAAAAGGAAAACAGGACACAAAAGAATATACCAACTTATCACCATTATTGACGTCTAGCTAGAAAAAATAACAGACACTGTGAATACTGTGAGTATTATGAATTCATACCGATTTACAGGAACATTAACATCGACGGAGTAGGCAGTGCCGTTGGAGACGTCGCGAGTCGGCCGTGAGTTGCGGTGGTCGCACTTGATGTCGATGTTCAAATCTCTACATTCTTTGGTTCCTGCAAATAGCGGTTCAAGACATATTAGCAAGTTGACAAAGAATCAGGATATTTCTTCTATGCCCAGTATCACTATCACCAAGCTCGATCAACACATTATTTGAACCAAGACATTATTTGAACATGGTCGAATCAGGTACGTTTTACAACATGTGCACTGGAACATATTTCTATAGCGATTGTAACTATTGATAATTGCAGTGCACATTTTGTGAAGCGTACCCAGATTGACCATATTCGAATATATTGACCAAGCTTGGTGGAACGAGGCATAAGAATTAATTTTTTCTAACCAAAAGTATGTTTTTAAGAGAAAGATGTTCAGAAGACTTCTAGGAGTAATTTTCCCCCCATGAAATTTCCCTTTCCACTTTCAATATTGTGCTTCAATTGAAAGCTTAAATGAATGCTTCAATTCATCATACATTCTTATTGTAGGCTCTACTGCTAAAACTATCAAGATAATTTGTAATACCCAAGGTATGTATTTCAGGCAAGATAAATTCATGCACGGACGTATATTGAGAATTGAGAATCCTTACAGACATTGAAAAACAATTTTTGAATGCTTGCTGATGAAGTAAAAATAAACGAGAAGAAAAATTATGAAAACGAATAAAAAATAACATTCGAAGCATGAGTCTAGAGTCTAGAAGTATTTCTATAGAAATCGCATAAGTGGAAAAACAATATTGAAGATGTGTGCATTCAGTATAATATTCTAAACGAGTTCTAATCTTTACTAGCCAGTATAATAGTACATGAGATCTTTGTAATTTATTATATTATTCCTTAGTGAGTTAAACTTTATAAAGTCAGTACCTGATTGACATTGGTTTTCTATTTTTATCCACCATTAGACAAAGCAGCGCACAGATCCCAACTTTTTGAATGCTATGTCGGAATAGAATGAATTACCAGAAAATCACTTCACGTATATGGGGCTACCTCTGTTCAAATTAATAAAAACAATATGAAAACTTGTAGTACCCTTTATTAAAAACTTTGAAATATTTTAACGACTAGTTTCGACCATAGGTCGTTTTCAAGAACTTGACCCATTCTTTTCTTTTCAAGAATGACTGACCTATGGTCGAAACTAGTCGTTAAAATATTTCAAAGTTTTTAATAAAGGGTACTACAAGTTTTTATATTGTTTTTATTAATTTGAATTACCAGAGTATTTAATCCCAGTTATAAAAATTGATTATTATGGAAAAATATATTTTCTTGGTGAATATGATTTATTTGAGATGTATTCTGACCTTCAAGCGAATAAGAGCAGAAATTCCAGTCCCTGTTGAGTGAGTTAAGGGCGGTGCGCACCTTCTGCCTGAGGACACCCTGACCGGCCTCATTGCACAGCACCGATGTGGGGAACAGCATGTTGATCTTAAACACTCGTTGCGCTGGCTTCGCCGCTACAATTCAAACAAAACAAATTTTGAAATTATTATCAAACAAAATTGCAAATTGAATTCTGTCAATCTTGATTCTAATATATTTTCTCATTTATTTCCAATTTGAAAACACATTTTAGCACTGTGCGGAATTTCAATGTCAGGGACAAGGATAATCAATTATTACAAGCTTCATTCTTGATAAGTGTTTTCAAATAGTACAAAATATACAACTGGCGATTTTGAGGACACAGTTGTTTTGATTCGATAATAAAATATGAATTTAGATTTTATTAGCGACAAAATTTTGTCCTGCAACATCACATAGGCCTACGACCATTGAACTTATAAGAAGATAATTATGATTATAATTTTTCAATCAGTATTACCAAGGAGAAAGGATTGATTGATTACATTATATACTGGCTTATACACTTATATATTATTATAATAGCTTACAATACAGCAAAATTATAGATGAATTTACATAATAAGAAAATAAATATTGAACTGTATATGATATGAAAAAAGAAATTTGGAATAACTATAGATTATATTTTTATGCATCTACATAAATTGGCGGAGCTTTGGACCAAGGATGGAGAGTTCTCTATTCTTAGGAAGGATTCCCACATTTAGTATTAGAGTTAGTGCCGGTAAAGTTAAAATATAATTTCCACGAGTTATAATAAATTCCCATACATTCCGGCCGAAAAAGTATGAAAAGTCTCATTAACCTAACTCAAAGGAATAATTTTGGTCCCAAAACTAACTCAAAGGAATAATATTCTCACTGTATTTGACACGTTTGCTGATACTGATATGTGGAATGGAATCCGCCTTTATTCTATGGTATTACCTATTTGTTTCATTAGCTGTCTTAGTTGATTGGAATGTAAATATCGTAATTAGCCTTTTACCAGTATTGAGCTGTGGTAAGTGATATCTCATCTCGTGTATCGCTCTACAATCCAAAGCTGATTTGACCAAACCAACTCCTGAAATTATTGTCCTAATTATTACTTTATCATTATTGGCAGCTTGTTACCAATAATTCCATATACAGCTTCTTTCAGAACTCCTCGCATTATTTAGTACCTGAATCCATCCATTGTCTTATAATATGAATCACAAATAGTAGGTACCGTATTCAATGGAGGTAAGTAATTACTACTTTGCTTAGAATCGATCTATTGAATCCTTATTTGATTAGCATCTATTATCATATTCATATTTATTTATTAGGTCAAAAACATAACAATATTGGAAAGGTAAGACAAGTGCTAGCCCAAATCCTCTTTTCTTCATGAATTTAGTTCATTACATAGTCCAAAGTAGGTTTAATTGTAAATAAATTTTCACATTTCACAAGACAGACACTTAACAAACTTACATAAACTTCTACTGATCTAACAGTAATTTCGAATCTAAAATTTTCTATTTGGTATCTACTTGGTGAAGTATTCTAGTAGTATTGTACTTACGTGAGCAGGCTGGGAAGACAAGAGGCAGGCTTGGGTTGTCAGTCGGCCTCCAGAAGCCTTCAGCGCCGCATGTGTAGAACTTGGGCACAGGCTGGGAGAACTTGAGTCCCGGGTTGCAGTGGATCTCGCACACCTTAAACTGACCTCCAGAGCCCCAGTCCTTGCACTGCTGGTGTCCGCCCACTGGGTCCGCCAGTTTCGGACAGAATTCAGCTGCAAATTCAAATCATTACCAATTATTGAGAAATTAAATAGAGGTGGTGATTATTTGATTAATGTAGGGAAATGCATTACTAATCTAATTGCTTTAGAAACTATTGAAAGAGCACTATTTGAAATAAATTTCAACTATAAAACAGTATTCAAAATATGGTAATTGATAAATTTAGGGAAATGCATTACTGATCTAATATTTGCATTACTAAAATAACTAATTGAAAGTGCATCAATTTTTAATAAATTAGAACAAGGAAACGCTAAAAGAATTTTAGAGGATAGCGAGGTTAACTGACTATCCTTTAAGTGTAATGATATGCAACAATTCCCTTAAACTTGAGATAATCCTTCTAATAGGTTTTAAAGGTTCTATAGAGTACATAGTATACCTATCAAATACTGATAAACACTCATGTTGAATGGCTTCATGAAATAAGTTTCAAAATGAATCAGCATTGCATTAGTTGATGATTCGCATTGATTCGATTCATTGCATTGATTAAATAACAGTACGACATTCAGTTATGTTTTTGTATCTACAAATACAAGTTCGTTACAAGTTTATCTACAAATAAAAGGTAGTCTTTCATACTGTGCCTTTCTTAAGGTGCGTACAGATTTACGCGCCGCGAACATGAGCAATTCACTTTTAATCAGCTGATGCCAAGCTTTTTATATCTGTATCTTACCGTTTCTGTAAAAAATACAGATATAGTCAGCTGATTAAAAGTGAATTGCTCATGTTCGCGGCGCGTATATCTGTACGCACCTTTAAACTCTCACCCGGCCAAACAGTATTAATAGACAGTAGTCAATAGTAATAGGCTTCAGTTAACAAAATTCTACTTGAAATTTGGAACATGAACTATCTTCTTATGCTATATTTTTTCTTTGTTACTACTATACGTGTATTGTCATAATACAATAATAATAGATTGTATTGTACAATAACATTGACCGTCTAGGGACCTGTGTAGACTTGAGTGAGACTACTTACATAGCAGATAGACTTTGAATGAGCAGGTGGCAGAGTTGCCGGCCTGGTCGAATGCGACATAGGCGATGTGGTAGGTGCCCCAGAGCAGGGTCTGCCCCGGTCGGTGGCCACTCCTCTCCTCCACCCGCACCACACCCACGTTGTCCACGAAGCGAGGCTCGTCCCACTGCACCACCGCCGACCCGTTCTTCGCTATCACCCACAGGTCACCCGGGCAGTGCTCCACCTTTGGCGGGATCTGAACAACACCACAAAACACTCGTTAGCTATTCCATGCAGCGTTGCATCTAAACTATATGATATGCCTTAGCCATGTAGCGGTGCATCTAAACTATAGATTATGCCGATGCCATGTAGCGTTGCATCTGAACTATATATTATGTCTATGCCATGTAGCGTTGCATCCAAACAAGGGACAAACATATGGATGGACACGTTACACCATCTTTCCCGGCTGCCTAGAAACAGCCGTTAGGTCACGTCCGACATATGGATGAACACGGTAAACCATCGGTCCCGGTTACCTATAACCAGTTGTTAAGTCACATCACAGGCTCTGAAATTGATCAGGTGCGACCTGAAATCTCTTACACCAGACCTGAGCCAGCCAGGTCACACAACATAATATTGTGTATCAATCAAATTCGATGTTCCACATTGAATTTCCGTGTCAAACAGAAACATTCGATCACATAATAATTATAAAGAAGTCATCTGATAATGAATGTAACAAACAAGTTGATAGTTAAATTGCTTTTGAATAGATCAGATATCCATTAGTGAGCAGAGAGACTCTAGTCTCTCAGATGTGAAATTGAGAAAAGTACGAAGATATGGTATTGGATGCTTATATGTTCAAGTGCATGCGTGATCAAGAGCGCAGATGAAGTACAAAATCTGAAAAGAGCAATTCATACTGAACGCGTGCACTTGCTGGTGGCGTTTAGTGTGAACAGCTACAGACAATTCACATAGTGTTTCAATGGCTCTTTCCAGATTTTGTTTCTCGGCTGCATGATCTCACATGCACTTGTGCACTTGCACTTATACGCATCTAATGTGATCATACCATAAAGATCATATTTTACATTATTATTGATGATAATATAATTTGGAAGTATATACAAATTATAAAGTAATATTGAGATTGTATTGGCCGACACTCAGAGCTGTCCTCTGATTGGCCCGATTCTCACCAATAACAGCTGATTCTCAGTCAATCAGAAGACATTCAAGGTATCGTGACGATAAATGTGCCAACAATCGGTAAGCGTGAAAACTCCAATTCAAGTCTCTCGGAAAACACTTCGACAGTACCTACAGAACTTGACACTTGTGGCTGAGCTTGAGTTTGACAGAAAATGAAAAGAGATTTTATGAAATACCAGAATTGAAGATTACAAACTTTTTAGAAATGATAGATGTCTTGAAAATATATTGGCATTTTCAATTTGAGCCGATAATGAAATATTAATTTTTGTGTAAAAATTGATTTGTGATTATTATTTGCTCTTAATGATTAGTAGAAGTTGGATATTTTTTTCTAATTAAAATTAACCTAAGAGTTTATAAATGTAAAATATAGTTTAAGTATGACCGAGAGGATGAACAGATGAGTATTCTTCATACTATCGAGTGAAATATATTGTGACGTTAAAATGCTTTCAGAATACAGTATGGAAAAGTACTTTCTAATAAGCCAAAGAAGTTGCAGATTTCATGCTGAGAATGAACTTGTAGCTAACCTTGTCTACTTGCAACTGATCACATTGAGGACCAGTGTATCCGCCAGGGCAAGAGTGCTGGCTGCAGTGAGATGGAACGATCCTCTCGACTCCTCCAATGACGTCATCATAGCCCGACCATGTCAGAGATAGACCTTGGTGGAGAACTGGTTCAGTGCGGCAGTCTCGCACCTACAAATGTTGAAAAAATAATTGAGTAAGATAGAAAGATTTCTTACTTGAATGAAATCAAACTATGGTTGTTCCGAAGTCGAAGAAAATATATTTAGGATATTTATTAATTACAGTTTGATCATTACATTGAATTGATAGAAGATAATAGATTAAGTTCCGGTTTCTAAGACACTTATTAATGGTTTACAAGTTATGGTTAATCCTAAGTTAAATGGATCATTCGATTTAATAAGTGTCCTAGATACCGGACTTTACAGTAATTTTAGGAATTGTATTTGATAAAATGTACTATAATACATTTTAAAGGAAGTAAATACACACAAATTCGAATACAGAGAATGAAGGATACAGATTTAAATTTTACCTGTTTCTGAATTTCATTGGTGACGTCAAGGGCTCGGTGCCAAATTTGTACTTTGGTCAAATGTCCCTGGAATCCAGTTTCAGTGTAAGTTTTGACTCCTTCAGTTCTCGGTTTGCCAAGCACAACCCAACCGCTGCAAATTGAAAAGCCATTAAATTAGATAAATTCTGATTTTCAGATTTAAAATTGATTTCTACGGGTATTTTATTATTCCCTTTAATAAAACATCAAAAATGTTCACAGGTTTTGATGTATTTTAGGGGACATGGTTAGGTTAGGAATCATGATTAAAACTCAAAAATTTAAAATCAAGATAGGTCAGTGAATGTATGGGGTTTTCAATCCAATAATTAAATGTACGCTTTCATCGATTAAATGATGGAATTTCTAGAGATTTATGGCTGAAAAATTAAGATATATTTTCTTTAAAAAGGTTATAGAGAAAATTCCTAGATGGAAATTTCCACCACATAGCATCAATTCAAAATTGAGAATGAGCAGCATCCTATGATATAGGTTGTTTATTTTCCAAATTTCAAGTCGATATTTTGTTAATTCGAGCCGATTACTGTCTATTATTACTGTTTTTTGGGGTGAGAGTGTAAGAACGGCACAGTATGAGACTATCTAATTAATAGGACTATCGACTTCAGTTAACATTGAAATTTGAAACATGAACGCCCTATACCATGGGATATCTTTCGCATTTTTCTCTTCTCTAATATGATAATATTTAGTAGAATACTGACTATTGAGGCAGTTCGCGACCAGCGCCGTATCCCTCGTGCTTGCTGGCAATGAGTCCCTCAGTGATGAGTGTGAGCGTGCCTGTGGGCGAGTCCCACACAATGGCGATGTGATGCCAGCTGCCGTCGTTGATGGTCGCGTACTCCTGGAAGGCGAGGAACACATCCTGCAGTTCGGCGAACAGCGAAACGTGCACACCTGAAGCGTGCGCTTGCACCAGCACGCGTCTGCCTGCTGTCAGCTGACCCGATCTAACACAACAAACAATCAGACTTCCTTCACGGCGGAACAATCGTAACACACTCATATTCATTAGTTGATAGTATTGATTTGTTTATTATTGCAAGGGATGTTTTCCATAGAATAGAACTATTTATTATGTAAAATTACAAATTATTTCGTCACACAACTTCTATTTATTGGCAATATTATTTAATGATTTGTCAAGATATATAAATCATATTTTCTTGAAATGTATGAATTCAGGGATACTTATTTTTATTTATAAAATAGAATTATAGTACCCTTTTTTAAAATTAATCAAAGAATATATTAAAAATACAAATTATAACAACTAGTTTCAGTGATACACACCATCTTCAAGTTTTAATTAAATTTAAATAAATGATAAAAGAAAATTTATTTTTTAAACCCGGAAGATATTGTGGATCACTAAAACTAGTTGTTATAATTTGTATTTTTAATCTATTATTTTATTAATTTCAAAAAAGGGTACTATAATTTTAATTAATAATATAATATAATTTCATAAATTAACAAATCAGAATAAAATGTTATCTTAAGTATCATGATGATTAAATTATCAATTGATTATAAGATACTTCATGTTATTGAATCACAAGAGAAGTATAGAATTTTCATAATAATGAAATAGTAGAATGAAAAATTTGCGATGGCCAAAACTCCTTTTTCAAAACTGGTCCAATAAATTGTCCAAAGTAGGGTTATCATAGTTCAATAATTGAACAATTATTTTTCCGCATCACAACAACACTTGTGACTTCAAAAACGCAGAATTAAATTGTTATATTATACTACAATATTCAGATTTGGATTTTTTTATGTTTAATAGAAAAGCAACAAACATACACTATGTATCCAGCCCTAGTCCGGGAAGAAGGAGGATGGATAATCAACCGTATGGCAGAAGTATGTCTTATTTTATTTGTATAGGTTTGTAACCTTGACGAATTCATCAAGTGGCTACTAAATACAAATATAAAGACTGAAAGATTTTATCCAAATCTTTGGAAATAAAAAATAATCAATAAATGAGAGATAATAATTATTATTATAATAATACCGCAGACAGGTTTTCCTTGTTGGGTAGCCGCCATAGGAAAATAATTAAAAGGAAAAATATTTTAATGACTTAATAGTAGATATAAGTTTTGAGTTTTCGTATTGTTTGGAATTTTCATATATGTTTTATCCATTTTTAATTTCTATATTGTTTTTGTTCAAATGGCAAATATATTGATTTAATTTGAAAAGAAAATTACAATGGAAAATCATGTAACATTTATTCATCACCAATAAGAATCATTGATGCGCATTAAAACAATACTGTATGTTGGGGAAATTCTCAAAAATAAGAATACATGGTCGATGGTGGATAATTTAAACATGAAAATACGAATACTTACGTAACACTGTACAATGTGAAGAATATGCCATTTTCGTCACGATTGGTGAACTGCACCCACATGGCGATTGTGATGCTAGTCTTGCTGGTGAGAGCGAACGGCACAGTCAACGCTGCACTGCTGTCGGTCAGTTCCGGGAATGACAGGTCGTAATCCACTTGAATCGCTGAAAATAGAATACAAAAATGCGTTCATAAAATCACGAATTGAAAAATTAGAAACATCATGAGTGATTATAAATCATACAATCAGTCAAATAGGTTGTTAGGTCCATCATCAAGTACTAAATATTAAGTAGGGTAAGTTGATTAAGTGATAAGTTCTAAATAGTGTGTTTGTCATTTTTTTTCAAAGTTTGTAATTTTTCAACTATTTGTAATTTTAATTATTTAATTCAATTTAGAAAATTTATTTTTTAATTAAAAAATGATTTTTGTGTGTTTTGAATTGTAAATTGAGTGTGTAATTGAATAATTTTGAAGTGACACATAACCTAGCTACATTTGTACTGTTGTATAAATTACAATTGGAACCGTTTTGGGCTTATAAGCCTGTGGTACTTTTCTGTAAGTTGTGTAATTCTGAATGATTAAATAAATAATTAATAAGTGATTATAAACCATACATCATTAATAGTGATTTAATCAGTGAAGTGGGTTGTTATGTTCTTAGTTAATGAGTGATGATTATAAATCATTATTAGAGATTTATTCAATCAAGTAGGTTGTTAGGCCCAGCAACTAACTTTAAAATGATTTTACTTTTACTATCCATACACAAGTTTGTAGAATGTAATGAATTGTAATTTGAGGGTAGATTGGGGAACCATGCATTTTATATTTACATAAGGATGAGTGGATTGAACTTACTTTTTCTGCAATCATCTCCAGTTAGATTGAACGGACACTGACAGTAGAAGCCTCCAGTCAGGTCAATGCAAGTGGCAGTGGGTGGGCACGAGTTCTCCTTACAGTCGATTATATCTTCATCACAGTTTTGTCCTGAAAATGGGAAAAATACATTCAAATTATTAAAAATGAACATTTTTTCTATGCAAGATTTTTAATGTAAAAGTTTCATTTTTATATTGAAACTTCTTCGTTGATTCATGAATATTACAAATTATTGAGTAGTTAATGAACAAGACGTACAATACAGACTTAGAGCAGTTTGCATATTGAAAGCTTACAACTGAATTGAATCAGCTGGTGGTTCAAACTCAAAAATAATGAACCACGATATAACAAACGAGACTTGACATGAGTTGAAGTTTGAGAATTGATATTTCGTTTAAACTGGTACTGTGCAAATGGCACTTGAAGGCTCAACTGTATGGGATATGATTTCTTCATTTCATACAAGAGTAGTACCTTACCTCTTGAGATAAATTGATGTTTATACAACTCTTCCAACTATATAATATAGGAGAGAATCTCAGCTCTTGAATTGCTTGAGACATTGATATAAATTGAGACTGATACAGTGTTGATCTGGTTACGAAGTGTAACTTAGCAGCTCAATATAGCAGCTTCGAACACAAATGGATTGATTGAGATCAAAATGGAAATTTATTGATCATTTAGAATAAAGTCTCAACTCAATGGAATACTATTATGGATTAACACTTGGATGGTTCTAATAGAACATGCTTATTGAATCTCAGAGGAGAGCTAATTCGATACCAAGCATGTTTTAAGAAGAAAAATCTGGTGTGGCGCACTCACACAACTTTCCTTGCCGTTATGAAAATTGATCACCTGACGCTAAAGTTCCCGCGCATCTCAAGTCTACTATTCAAAGATTTGAGCCAGCTGGTGACAGGACAATAACGCTGGAGACACACGAGGTCTGCTATCTCTTCATAGTGAATCATTTAATAGAATCAACAGTTGTCAACAGTTTGCAATTGGATAATATCATTTTCTCGAATTTCGAGCTTATTTTCAATTTTAGGTGAAAATGCTACTGAACATTAATTGTAGAGATTCTCATGCTCAATCTTTTCCACTCGTAATTTTTTGTTTAAATTGTATCTGAAGCCTGATAATTGAGAATCTAAAATCAAATTTCGCATAGATGAGGCGGAGCTCCTGAAATTTTTACAGATATGGGACTTGTGGCAGTTGATAGAGCTTATCGATGACTATTTCAGGTATAACTTCAATCGAAATCGTTGGAGCCGTTTTTGAGATAATCGCGAAAAACCCTGTTTTTGACAACATTTTCGCCATTTTAGCCGCCATCTTAAATCGCATTTGATCGAAATTGTTCGTGTCGGATCCTTATATTGTAAGGACCTTACGTTCCAAATTTCAAGTCATCCCGTTAACTGGGAGATGAGATATCGTGTACACAGACGCACATACACTCATACACACACACACACACACACACACACACACACACACACACACACACACATACAGACCAATACCCAAAAACCATTTTTTGGACTCAGGGGACCTTGAAACGTATAGAAATTTAGAAATTGGGGTACCTTAATTTTTTTGGAAAGCAATACTTTCCTTACCTATGGTAATAGGGCAAGGAAAGTAAAAATTCATCTATCTATTGTTTGTAGTTTTTGCAATAGATTAAATCTGTGCTTAAACAAGTGTTTGAATGAGAACGTTTGAAAAACAGGTACTATGTATTATTTCACTACACATACGTACTATTTCTATACAAATTGGATTGAATCATAGCAATACCTACTATTACTTCAGGCCCCACAACTAATTAATGACGTCATAACATGTAGATTGATTCTTCCTAGATCATAGTGGTTACTACTAGCTTATCAATGTAGCTTTTGATACTGTATCGATTTTTTATTGGATGGAATACTATCTAAATTTTAGATTAAAGACACTTGTATTTTAATGAATAGGAATTTTATTGAAATAAAAACACTTTATTCCACAAATGCAATAATTTATCCGTACTTTCAGCTTGACAAACATAGGCCAACTCGATTCAGTGATAGAGCTATTGATAAATAATTTCATCTCAACCAAATATACTTAATAATAGCCTGTATCAGAGTCGAAGGAGAGGTAAATCAAAGATAAACCAAAATAGATGCAACACTTTTCTAAGAAAGAGGCTCCCACAAGCTTGACCACAATAAATCTGTGGTACAAAGAAACCCATCAGAAGACTGTTTTTCAGTTAGGTAAAACCTAATATCATGATGTTATGGACAGTTCCAACACTTTGCATTTACTTTTTTATTTATTAGTTCTAAAGTTCTTTCACACACTTTATTCACACTGTTCTTCCACACTCTAATTACACTGTTATTTCACATTTTATTTACACTGTTCTTTCACACGTTAATTAAATTCTCCACTCACACTTTATTTACACTGTTCTTCTACACTTCATGTAAACCGTTGTTTTGTAGAATTGAAGTTTTTTCTTCTTATCGCTCGTATCCATTCTCGTTTCAAAGTTTCATCTTTCGAAAAAGAAAATACCATACGGAAACTTTTGGAGTCTTGTTATAATTCCCGCAACAATTAGGTACACAACAGTATCCCATGATTTAAAACCCCAAATTCATTATTACTTTTCACAAACGAATATTAGAAGAATGATAAACAAACCATATTCATTGAAATGGAAGACCGTGAAAATTGAATTTGTAATTCCAATTTTGTTGATTACCATATCAGATGTGATAACAAGCATCAGCGCTCTTATTCGCTTGCTTACCGCCAGTAGATCATCGATGATCTACATGTGATGACGTCATAGTTTATTAGAGATCAGTTGTTAGGCCTGAAGTAATAGTAGGTATTGATCATAGCCACCTCTAATACAAGGCCCCGGCCTACGATATTGCAACGTCGCAGTGTAGGCCTAAAATCTAATACATGATTGGTGAAAAAGATTTTGAAAAATACCAGCTGATCTTTTTCACCAATCATGTATTAGATTCTAGGCCGACGCTGCGACGTTGCAATATAGTAGGCCGGGGCCTTGTATTAGAGGTGGCTATGATTGAATTCGATAAAGACAAGTGAGTAGAAGTTTTCGTGGAGCAATACAAACCGGTGTAGCCAGGCGGACAAACGCAGATGTAGCCGGGTCCATTGTCGATACAGGTGGCGCCGTTCTGGCAGACGTTCGCCTGGCAGGCGTCGAACTCGTACTGGCACCCGATGCCGGTGTAGTCGCTGGGACAGGTGCAGTTGAGGCCTGAGCCGAAGTCCTGGCAGCGGCCGCCGTGCATGCATGGACTGCCAATGCAGCGCTCCGGTGCCGTCTCGCACTGCTTGCCGTCTGTGCCTGACGGGCAACTGCCCACACAAAAAACAATCTCAACTGCAGCTTGCACATTACAAGGCACACACACACATGTTCATCATGCATGTTTTGTAATCAGCGAGAGGTTAACATGAAATAAACAAACAATAACATTACATCAACCAATGATACAAAATAATAATTTAACCTCGAATAGAGTACTGGAGAAGAAAATAACAAAGAATCGGAGATACAAAACCCTAATTCTATTTTTAGCAAATTCAGTGTGATTACTGATTGCTTTATTTTTCCTTTACGCAAATGAACTAATGATTGAAGAAATGAGATCAAGTTTCAAGCTATTATGAATTCACAGCTTTTGATTCAATCATTCAAAAAATATTTTAAACAATGAAATTTTCTTCTTGCCCCTTTAATACACATTTGTCACTGCAAAGGAGTGTTTTTATAGGAGTGGTTTCTGCGTGGCAAATGAACAAAAGTAAATTTTTATGGCTTTTTCTTGGTGGGGAAAGTCCCATCTCACCTGAATAATTAAAGCCGTAAATGGGCCTTACGATTTTCATATTTCAGCCGATACCGACAATTTGACGTGCCCATCCAATAACTAAAAAATAAATATCAGTTGACCAAGTTGGTGCAAGAGTTCTGTTACTGGCTATTTTGTAAGTATAAGGCTATTTACTGGCTAGTAAGGCTGTTACTGGCTATTTTGTATCCGTGTTCCAGATAGACACGTTGAGGCTGTGAGTCCCGGATGTCTAAAAGCAGTCGTTGAGTCGTGTCAAATGCCCTGAAATTGATCAGGTGCGACATCTGGCACCAGACCTGAGCCAGCCAGGTCACTCGCAATCATTATTACGTATAAGGTATGACAGAATGCAACTTACACACAGAAGAAGTCCTGGAACAGATTGATGCAGTTGGCGTCGTTCTGACAGGGCTTGCTCTGACAGGAGCTGATGTCAGTCTCGCAACGGTGGCCGGTCCAGCCGGCGGGGCACTCGCACCTGTACTGGTCGATGCCGTCGCGACACTCTCCTCCGTTCAGGCACGGCGACGACGCACAATCGTCCTTGTTCACCTGCAACAGCATCACAAATCAATCATTGCCGTATCTTCAATTCAAAGCAAAAGTATCACAAATCTTGACCCTATTTGAATACAAAACAACTAAAAAAGAAGAAAATAGCATCCTTTAAAATCATCAAACACCTTATACTTCATGAAAAGAACAACACATCTCAATTATTAAAAATTGTTAAACAGTTTTTATGTTATTTATCAAGAAATCAAGAAGTTAGAGTTGTTTTATTATCTAGAAGAATACTATACTCTTTCAATTTATCATTGAAAATGTAGCAATAAACATTAATAATACTCAGAACAATATCTATATGACACAAGAAGTATTGTGGTTGTTCAACTGTTGCCACAAACAGTTCAATCTTGTTTCTTCAACTTCTGGGTCAAATTCCACAAAATACGAATGATTTGAAACACCTAATCAAGAAATTAATATTGAATTTTAATAATTGTCCTGATATTGAATTTATTCACCACAAACTCTATTTTCAATTTTAAGTCTGCATTATCATAATTAATTATAGACGTCCTTAATTCAAGTGATAGGAGTCTTTGATTACTTAATATTGAGATTGAATTTATGAACCGGAACAATCTTATTTTAAATTTACTTCTAGAAAACCAGAGTTCAAGATAGAAGTCGTTAATTGACTTAAAATAACCGTGTTCAGAGTCGACTAGTGAAAAATCCATCGAATTATAAATTGTCACTATAGAACAGTGCTCGCATCTACCCTGAAGGTTTTGTGTTCAAATTCGGTGGCAGATAAAATTTCTTGCCGAAAATTTTAAATTTTGAAAAAAGATTATATCAACCTACTGTAATATATTTTTGACGATGTAAATAACCATTAAAGTTTTTAAGATCTAGCTTAATTCATCTTTGACGATTTTTTGATACCTCGAGTTTCCAGTATTATTTTAAAACAATTTTATTCTTTAGCAACTATGCTGAATATAGTAATTATGGAGAAATACCACAACATCTCATACCATACAATCAAATTATTATGCTGAATTTATTATGTTTCAAGGCTAATGCAGAGAAGTTTACATGGTAGTTGAAAACAAACACCTGAGTTGTGAATTCCAAAAATTCATGTTTTGTGGATATCACAGTATCCGTTTCTATAGAAAAACGTTTTCTCTAATGTACATAAATGAGTTGGAGAAGGAGTTTTCGAGGACAAGTATCTATTCGGCGTTCAAGTGTTCGAAATAAAATTTATTTAGTTTCTCATAACATTTTTTTCTTCACTAATATAAAATAGTTTTTTCCTTGTTTCTATCTCTCGATTTTCAATTTCTTTGTAAAGTTATTATTGTAATTTTTTGATTGGGGAGCAATTTTTGGGGGTTTCCCGTATGATCCCATATTGTTGTAAATGAATAAAAATTGTTCCGGATTACTTACCTCACACCACGATCCAGAGAATCCTGGTCTGCAGAGACACTCGTACTTATTGTCCTGATTGACGCACTTCTCGGTTCCCTCTGAGCTGCATGGGTCGCTCAGGCATTCATCAATGTCGGCCTCACATTGTAGTCCTACAAGTAACAAAGAATCCAGTAGATTAAATCAATAAGATCAACATCTCAGCACCACAACATATTCTACATAAGCCTACTATGTTGAATAATACGCAGAATAATATACCATATTATAACAGAAACACATAGAAAGTAACATATAAAACGGAATGGATGGAGAAGATACGAATTTCTTGGATGGCCTTTTCTTATCAGCTAGTTGGAAGGGGAAGTGTGATTAGACCACGTGAAAAATTGGTGTGGAGAAGCTTTTGAAGTCGGAAAATTCAACTAGTCCAATCCTCAAAGGAAGAAGACTTCTTATTAATTAAATCATAACTTTTGTTACAGGAAATGATCATAAATATTTTTGTATTATTTTATATCTTCATGTAAAAGACAGATAACTGTGAAAAATACATAAGGAACAGAACTGATTTTTGGGAGTATGGTATAAAATTATATAATGGAACTATCCAGGATGAATCTGAGTAATATCATAGCTTTTTGATGAAAAATCTTCATTGAATACTTGAATTTCGTAATTATTTATAATTATGGATATTGAACCTGGGAGAACCTGGCTGCATACCTGGGAAGTGAGAAGGGGAATAATTAATGGAAAATCTTATTTTATCTGCATGATATTTGCAATTTTAGAAGAGGAACTTTCAAGGTTGAGTGCTGGAGAGGACTTAAAAGTCCCAAATCTGTCCAATAATAATACTTTCAATTCACAAGAATTCGCAACCAAAATGTATCGATTAAAGTATAGCATTTAATCGTGATTAAACGCTAACCGACGTATGTGCAACTGGCCCTTAGTGTGTGCAACTGACCTACGAATCCAGGCCGGCACTTGCAGGTGAAACCTTGGAGCGTGTCGACACAGGAGCCGCCGTTCTGACAGGGCAGCGATGCGCAGTTGTCGATGAGGTGCTGGCACTTCTTGCCGGTGTAGCCCGCCTCGCACGTGCATTGGAAACCGTCCACCAGGTCCGCGCACTGGCCGCCGTTCTCACACGGGTTGCTGCTGCACTCGTTCATGTTCGTCTCGCACGACTCACCTAATTAACAAATCAATATTGAATTTTAATATTTCTCCTCACATTGGATTTATGCATTTCAAAACTCAAATTGCAATTTTACATGTGGATCAGTATATACCTTCAACATCAATCATTCACCTAAATTAAGGCGGATTCACACATAACAGTATCATAGTCAGTGACCGGTACAGTGAAATTATAATTCCCACAAGTTCTAATGGAACTAATCCCACTCTCTTCGGCCGAGTAGGTATGAACAGTCCCATTAGAACACATGGAAGTAATATCATAGAGTAAAGATACCTTTCAATTCACCTTGATTATCTTTCTCTGGCAATACTCTCACTGAAACGGATACTTTCACTGATATTGATGGGAAGTGGGAATCCGCCTTCATTCATTAACTATTCATAAAAATGGTTACAATTGTGGCTTATGGCGTCGTTTTGGTTAATTGAAAATTACAGAAAAAGATACAGTACTAGCAAATAATACAACATTACTCTGCAATACACAAAACAAATTATGTGAACTCATTGAAGGATCAAGAATTGAAACATGGAATTTTTGTTGGCTTTGATTTGATAGCAAATCAACAATGAACTGATTTGCTAATTATGGTTACAGCTTGGTAATGATTAAATAACCACTTAGTTTGTTAGGTATGCTACAGTTTATTAATATGGTAACTGAATGGGACATGAAATACTATGAGAATAAGACCTACAGTCCATATGGACAATCTACGATCAATGGATGTGTCTCAAACCGACTCATATTATTTATTTAGCTGATAAATTAAACTACATTTGAATATAAACCCTTATTAAACTACATTTGAATATAAACCCTTATTTTATCTGCATTTAGTTTTCGATGAAAATCAAGAGTTGTTCGTTGTCATAAAGAGTATAATAAATTAACAAAAATAAATATTATTAAAGAAGAAATGAAACTGAAACTGATTGTGTCTGATTTACTGTATCTTAATTGACTTTAGTTTATTAGCCAATTGATAGTAGAAGTGAATAATGACATTATTGCATTTTCATATGAAGCTATTATTAGCAGCTATTATGAAAATATTACTACAGTTACTACTGAATATAGTACTACTGAATGAGTTAAATGATAGCTAAGTTTGTTAGTATGGAATACGTCAAATGATAACTAGGTTAGTTACTATGAATAAATAATCTCTATTGTGAGATTACACATGGAACACATTCCAACTGTAGATCAGTTTGTTTGAGACGGCAAAATAATTGAATTTATGACAGTTATAAGTTCTGGAATGAATTTCACAGGGCTGAAAACAAAAAATAAAAATTCACAAAATATGAATTGCATTACCTGTCCAGCCTGGATCACAAATGCACTTATGGTAGAAGAATTTATCGACACAAACTCCATGTGTGCAGGGGTTGTTGGCGCACAGGTCCACCTTGCTCTCGCACCTCTTTCCGGTGAATCCTGCCGGACAGGCGCACTTGAAGTCGGCCACGAGGTCAGTGCAGTTGGCTCCAAGCAGACAAGGCTTCTCAGCACAATCGTCTGCAAAACAACCAAACAGAATAGAATCTCAGTACAGTAAAATGAAGAAATACTGTGCTTACTATGAAAAATGCATCATGTCTTCCTAAAATGGAGTTGAAGAAGCAGGAATAACTTCTTGTGATCACATACTTCATTCGATCATCTAATATACTGGACCAAGGCTTAATTGAATAGAATAATATAGGCCTAATTGAATTATACTCTACCGCGGAATGTTCGTGAGACATATTTGTGCAAGCATGTGTATGAAATTGTCTCTATAGATACGGTACAACGAGATGAAACCCCTAGTTTTTATTGTTTCAAATAATGATAAAATAATAACTTCTCTGATTGCCAATACAACCAAAGGAGTTTATTTGCAAAACATAATTACTATAATATACTCACAAAAGAAGTTGCTCATAAAAAACTTAGTCCTAATTATGATGCAAATACATCTCATAAGTTGATTGAAACCTCAGCAACACACAATTCAATCTATATGTATAGTTCTGCTATTGCTCTAAACGTAATACTAATGCTCAAGTTTTTCGCATCCAATAAGAAAACCTTTATTTGAACTACTATACTACAGCAAAAATTGTTTATGATGTCTTGAACTGGGGTAACGGTACGCAGCTGATTAATTGCTTTCAACAGTAACAAGGATTATAAAATACTTTAAAAAACCCTCATTATATTCATCAAACAAGCGTAAAGAGTGTGCTGACTGTTGTAGACTTACCAATATTGTTCTCGCAATGCATTCCTTCCCATCCTGGAAGGCAGTCGCATTTGTATCTGCCTTGTTGGAGAGCAACACATGTCGCTTCATTCTGACAAGGATTTCCAGCAGCTGTACATGGGTTAATCTGCAAACAACAAATCATATTATTAACTTAAATTACTTTTCATCAATACTGAACTAATACAGAAGCCAATATAATAATAATTTACAGCTTCCCTGGAAAATATTTCCCTAACGTTGTATTTACATGTAGTATTCTTTATTCTTTATTGATTCATACGATAAGTACATCATCAAAATGATGAGAGAAAAAATAAGGTAACCTTGTGCTATTCCTCTTTAGATAAGGTTACACATAGTTCATTTGCTTACTTCCATCATCTGAAGATCCAACTTAATTGAAAAAGCAACTTCAAATCAAGCATACTGTACTCTAATCGTACTCTACCACATAGATAAACATGCTGAAGATAAATCAAGTGCAAAATATTTAAAACTACATACAATAAATAATCTTCGAGTTACATTGCTAATGCAATGAAGGAAATATAAAATCACAAAGGTTTGATTTCACAATGATAATCAAATGATCACAAAGTCTGCGAGGAAATCAGACTTTACAAGACTTGGTAACCTGAACAAAATCGACCATTTCAAGTGGCCTAAGTATCCAAATGAATAATTCTGTGATTTTTGAAATCCATTAACTACCTGTTAATCCCCTAGAAGAAGAAACTATCTCAAGAGACTGGAAATACTTAATAATAATACTCACAGTAACATCGCAATTCGGTCCAGTGTAGCCTGATCTGCAGAGACAGGTGAAATTTCCGACTCCAGGCTCGTCCTTGCACATGGCGCGTTCCGGACAGGTGTTGTTGCGACAGTCGCTCTTCTCCTCTTGACAGTTTATTCCACTGTAACCTGTTAAATAAAATAGAAAATAAATATAAAAAAAACAGATTAGATATATCGAAGGTAAATATGAATGCAACAGGTGATACGTCACATCGATTCAAAGCTGTTTTGAAGTTCATATTATATATAAAAGTTTAGAAATGGTCAAAACTTTAGATTCGATAGTTCACTGGACTTTTGAAACAGCGAATTTTCTTTATCCATGACTATTATTGTCTTAACAGTTAATTATGCAATGTATTTAAATGATGAATAATAAGAAACTAAATTGGACCTAAGCTAAGCTCATATCTGTGTTTAGATGCATTCTGCCGTCCTCTATGGAAAAATGGACTTTTTCGTCCATTTCGTTATACGTCATAAAAATACTATTTTTAAACTATATAATAAAATCAAATATTTTTTATTGCCATTAACAAATACATGTATCGACAACGTCAATGTAACATAGAGCTAAGCTAAAAAATTAAAATTTGTGTACATGATAATTAAAATATAAAATTGGAAAAGTCGTATAGGTCTTCTTACTCAAATCCAAAAGTTTATATCTGTATTTTCAAAGAACTCCTCAATACTATAGACAGGATTTTCAACTAGCTAACATCCAATTTTCTTTAAAATACTTTTTGATTGTAAGAGTATTTACAAATGCTGCCAAAAAGCTTATTATAAACTTTTTTGCAAATAACTATGTGACTTTTGAGTGAATTTTCCAATCTCCAGTACTGAAAGCTCATATCGCTCATATCTGTGTGTAGATGCTTTCTGCCTTCCTGTATGGAAAAATGGACTTATACATTAAAATACTATTTTTAAAATATCTTTGCATCATAACCATACTACAACTATTCTCGTTAGTATTAGGCTTTGATATTTTTTTGTGAATATTTGACTCACCAGGACGACATTGACATCTATATCCTTGAGGTAGATCGATACAAGCAGCTCCGTTGTAGCAAGGCTGAGATGAGCATTCATCAATGTCTATTTCACAGCGCCGTCCTGAGAATCCAGCTGGACAGAAACACTGAGGAGTATGACCTGAAAAGATTCAAATAATAACAATCATGAAAAACATAACTTATCTTGAAAATAATCAATTAAATGTTCATACTTCTTCATTGTCAGCGTTTTCTCCATGGCAGAGTACCATCAGGAGTTGTTGGTAAGCTATTTAGGCTATATCATATATATTTTTTAAATAGACAATTTATATGAATAATATAAGAAGGGTACTATGTGATTATTTCCATATTACTTAACAATTAGAGGAGCCCTATTAAACTACTTTATTTCTTACAAAATGATTCATTATTACAAAATTAATTTGTAATTTAACAGAAACAACATCACAAAATTAAATGAAAATCTCTGTAAATATCTAAATGAAAATTTGCATGAAGACTTACCCAAGGGCACACAGAGACCGCCGTGCTGGCAGGAGTTGTGGGTGCACTCGATGGGGTGGCAGGCGTCGCGGGAGGCGGAGCCAGGACCAGCGGTGCGCGAAGCAGGGCTGCACTCTGTGCACTGTGTCTGCCCGCTCAGCGGCTGGTAGAAGTTGGTGGGGCAGGGCGCGCACGGAGCAAGGCCCGTGTCCGAGTACTGGCCGGCTGGGCACTTAGCTGTAAACACAACAATGTCACCATATAATATTCATTTATTTATTGAAAAGATACAATATGTGAATTTAGATAATAAATATAGATCAGAATGGAAGAGAAAAGATAAGATACTTTTAGATAGTAAAAATATAGATGAATCATAGATACATTTAGTGTATGAGTAAATAAAGCCTATAAGAAGTTTTAATGCAGGAATCAATGAAGTTTTAATGTTGTGTTCAAGATTTTCAAAATGTTACACAAGACAAATAATGTAGATCAAGAACTTGATCGTTCAACAGATGAAATTTTGAAACCTCAAAACAACAATCAAAGAAGGAAAATAGGGGGAAAAGAACATCAAATGTAGAAATGCTACATTAAAAATATTGAAATTCAATACGAAACTGAGAAAATAGTAATCTTGTAAGTTATTATACTTTGAATAACCTAAAAATTTAAAGTTTAGTTTCTTATGAAGTTTCAAGTCATAAGTTTCATTAATTGAAGTGTGGTGAGGAACTTGAATAATATAATTTAGTTGCTTGCTTTTGCTACTGATGATTTTAATCAATGTCAGGGTCTGAACATGATGGAACATAAGTAAAGTTTGAATAAGTCAACGATATTCTCGAATCGATAATTCTTGAATCCCAATGTATTTAATTCTAGCCACTCTAACCTGATTTGAAAATTTCTAACTACAATGAGATTTCGACAAGCATCTTCAACAATAATTTTTTTAACTGTATGTCACTGTATGTGGTAGAAAGGATTGAAACGTTTATTCCATTTTATATGTGGAAAGATGAAAACTATAAAATCTATACAAAAAATGTTGAAAATTCTGATTTAATGATTGAAAAAGAAGAGTGACCAGCTGTAACTGACCTCTGCAGTACTCTTTGCCGGGAGCCGAGGGCTGGTAGGTGTAGGTGTTGGCTGGACAGGCCTGGCAGTCCTTGAAGCCCCCAGTGGGCGGCTCCGACGTGTAGCTGTTGCGGGGACACTCCAAGCAGGGCACCAGGCCAGTTGGGCTGTATGTTCCGTATCCACACACTGGCACACAGTCCGTTATACTCTTCGATCCTGCAAACAATTGTAAAGACAGTTTTCTATTAGAAAACAGATACGGTTCAATTATTGTTGACTGACCAATCAATAAATTGAATACTGACTATGATTGTGTTTATTGGCCTCCTTGTGACCGCAATGGAAGGGGCTGTGGAGGGAGGGAGGGTGCTGATGCAGAGGAGGCTATTAAAAACACCAAATTACTGTTGACTGACCAATTAATAAATGAAATACTGTCTAAAGTTTGTGGTGGTTGTTGAAAAAAGTAAAATTGGATATAACTATGCAAAAAATACAATTCAAATTTATTTTTATCAAATTGAAAACAATACAATAGATGAATACTTTATCGATATATAATGTGATTTATCAATAATAATAGATGAGTAATAAATACACACTAAAATTCCTTCCAATCAACATATACATTCTTGAACAAAAAAATAACACGTTTAAATTCTATCAGTTAAGAAGAATTTATTCAATGGGAGAGGTAGCCATTAAACTCCAATAGCTCAAAAATAATAATTATGTTTTACAAAAGCGTATTACTTTGTGTTTTGTGCTTTCTAGTTTTTTAGCATCAAGAAAATCAAAACTATAATAGTTTTGATTCACCATTCATGAAGTCATGAACAGCGATTAATCCTGTTGGATTAATTAAATGGACAGCGATTAATCCTAAATGGACTAGCAAATAATGGCGGTCAGACAAACTTATGTTCTCCTGACCAAAACTAAACAACATATCAAATAAATTAGAAATATGCAGTGTATAATTATGTAGACATTTGAGACTCATGAGCTTTATATGTATTGTGTATCTGCCATACGCTAGATAAAATAAGCGATTAATCCTTGATAATTTCATATTCTATTTGTCGTTCATGAAAATCATGAACAGCGAATAATCCATGATAATTTCATATCCCATTTGTTCTTTTTGATTATAGCAATAACTATTCACAAATTGTGCATAAGCCATAAGATTTGAAATGACTGGCTGGTGAAAAACTAAAACGAGTTATAGAAAAGATATTAGACTGATCGATAATACATACCCTTCCTCTTTGGTGTAGGTTCCCATGGGGCAACGAATGCATTGTCCCTGCCTATCTCTATCCTGGTAGAAGCCGCGTGGACAAAGCGAGCACACCTTCTGCTTGATGCCAGCAAACGTGCCAGCAGGACAATGCACTGAAATCAACAGAAGATGGGTAATTGAATAAAAGGATTTCAGCATAAATTAGAGAATAGCAATGTTTTCTTGAAGTGACGATGAGATATGTCATTGATGAGATATATTGACACCTTACCTCAGAGATTTGAAATTAAGCTCCAAAATAGGGTGTATTATTATAGCCTGTATTATACCTCAATATTAGAGGTATTATGCCAATCGAGTCCTGTAGAAACCATTTTAAAGAACTAGTTTACTATTACTAACAGTTTCCTCTATTAATATCTATGAGGTGATTATGCATTTTAAAAGAAAGACTATGGATAAAAATACCGATACTCATAAGGTGCGCGCAGATTTACGCGCCGCAAACACGTGAATTTCACTTTTCATCAGCTGTTTATATCTGTATTTGTACAGAAACGGTAAGATACATGTATGAAAAGTTTAAATCAGCTGATTAAAAGTGAACTGCTCGTGTTCGCAGCGCTTAAATCTGTACGCACCTATAGATGTAATACAAAAAATAGAGGAGACTATGCTTCACTATACCACAGAACAGCTCTTTTTGAAAAAAGACAACAAACCGAATACGGGCCTTAAATTTATTAGAAAACGTCTTACTCATTTGAAAAATTGTGATGATATCGATGTTTTTGAGAAGGAGTTGAAACGCTTTTTGATGGGAAAAAAACAAACAACTACAACAATTTTATTGCTGTGAAGCAGGAAAATACGAACACACTCAATACTTGATGTTTATTCTTGTCCTTCCCAATTCAAATGATGAAAAAGTACGAACGTTCCGAACGTTTATTTGTTTATTTTAATGTTCTAACTATTAAGAAGCTTTATGTTAAATTTGTCTTAATGTATGTGTTCAAGATAAAATGAACTTAAAATATTCCAGCACAACAAGAACATAGGACTAGAAGCGGACATCTTCTGCATCCCAATTTAGAGAGAAATTCGCGAGCTGTTTGCTGCAGAAATGTCTCTTATGTAATTAATATGCTTCTGCGGAATGCTCCCCCCCATATAAGTCATCCAGGTTCTTGTACTGTACTAAAATACAAGAAAGTGCTACATGAATGGTTGGCATCTTTGAATGACTATCAGTGTGGTAGATTGATCAAATCAATGTATGTGTAACGCCTTGGAATTTATTCACTCATGTGTGTGCGTAGTGTATGCGTAGTGTGTGTGTGTGTGGTGTGTGTGTGTGTGTGTGTGTGTGTGTGTGTGTGTGTGTGTTGTGTGTGTGTGTGTGCGTGTGTGTTTCCCTTCCCGTGCGAATGTTGATAGTTGAGCTTGAATATTAAAATTAAATAAGTATTTTTATCTTTTATTTAAATAGTTTTGATATTGTATTGTTCAATACTATTAAATATTGGTAGCTATCTATAATAGTAATATTACTTCTCTGTATCATAGATAAGTTATCTGTGTAAATTAAATTTCAATATACGTATGCGAACTCTTACTCACGAACAGACCGACAGGTCCATGTGAGTACAGTTTCAATTATTTTGCGAAATAGTTTGAACATAGATATAATTTTCTTTAAATTAGTACTTTTACTTATGTTTTATAAGTCTTTTTTTGTGAAACAATAAAATCAATTTAATTCAATTCAATTCAGTAAGATATTTTTAAATAGAAGCCAGGAAAACACTTTAAAGACTTACAGCATCGAGGCACGTTATTGGTGTCCATGTTGAGCACTTCGCCGACATTGCAGGTGAAGCCGCGGCCAATGGACGACTTGAGCGCCCTGAGCGGCGGACATTGGTTGCCGATCGACGACACGTTGATGAGTGGCTCAATGACGGCGCTGGCGTGCGGCACCGACAGGTCGAATATCAGGTTCAGCGTCGAGCCGCACAAGTCGTACAGTTGAGGCTGCTTCACTGCCGGAATTATCACCAGCACGAAGTCCACCTATCACAAACATTTTTTTTTTATTCCTCATAAATTACAAACGAAATCAATGAACTGCAATATACACTGCAAAAATGAAATTATTAAAAAAAACACAAAAACATTAGGGGCCAAATAAACTACTTCCCCAAAAGAGCTAGCTCGAGCTCTTAGTTTTAGTAGATTATTTATTTGAATTTACTAGATTATTATTGTTTTGTAATAATAATTACAATATTTTTCATTTTGTAATATTGTTATAGAAGTTTTGGATTCCATGGTCATGGGTGCATTGTAGCATAGAGAAAGCAAGCTCAGGTATGATTTCTCTATAATTGTAGTTTCTATCTTGATCTTGTTTGTCTTGTGATTATGAGGATGAAATAAGTAATGCAACTTGCATTTTAAAAACACTTATGAAGTGCAAATTTACTTAAATTGGTAGTGCCGATCGTTTCGACCTGTTGTGGGTGAAGACTGATGACGACCGTCACTACCAATGTAAGTGAATTTGCACTTCATAAGTGTTTTTTAAAATTCAAGTTTAATTTTAATAGTGAAAATGTATGGATATGCAACAGAGTAAGTAATGCACTCATTAGATAGACAACACAGAATCAACTGTTATCAGCCTACTCATACATTACTATCATAGATATCTATCTGATAGCTATGGTGGGCTCTAACCTGGACAAGATTCTCCTCGAGCAGCTGGGGTTTGGCGTAGAGGAAGGTGACGTTCATGTTGACGTTGACGGCCGAGCAGCGCTGGCTGAGGATGTTGTTGAGCTGCGGGTAGTACTGCGCCATCAGGTCGGTGTACTGCGACAAGCACCCGGGTGACACCACGCCGTTGGCTCGGTACATCGCCGTCGCTATCACGTGGTAGTCGGCCTGGTGAGTGTCTAAAAACAACAAAACAATCAATAATTTATTCTAGTTGCTCATTTATAAACTCAAGTATTATTTGTTTGCTATATTAACTAATTAACAAAGTACAGGGTTACTACACAAGATTCATCGTATTTTAAAAATTCAAAATTACCAAAGTACTCATACGAAATTGATTATCTCCATACCAATGAAAGAGAAAATTCCAAAGTTTTTTTACAATTAATACCTTGGGACCCTAATAGACTAGGTAGCCAGGAAGTGCAGCCATCCAGGCAATTAGCTCACACGGTCAGTCGGGCAGGCAGTCCGGCCTTTATCTGAGTAGATGTGTCACCAACTGCTAGCTTAACCACTTCTCAAGGAATATAAAATGTTTATGAGAGAGCGATTGACTAACACTGATAAATAATTATTAATATAACGGATTAATTAGTTGTCTTTCTTCTAATGATTGACGTGTTTGTGCATATTTATTAGGAGAATAGTCTAAAATCCTAAAAAAATATTGACGGTGATATTCTCCACATAAGCGCATTTTCTCATAGTTACTCAATAAATATAGATCTTACCTTCTGAGACACAATCAGGCACAACAGAGGTGGGTGTCCATGGGCTCTTTGCTTCACAACTGAACGTCTTCACTGGCTCACCGTCTGTAAATCTGTTGACAGAGAATTATTGATTAAGCTAAGCAGCAAAAGGATTGAAATCATGCACCTAATAATGAAGTCTCATTTTACAATACTTGTATGGTGAATTTAATTGGCCTTAGGATTCTAAATGTGGCTCAATTAGAAACTTGTAGAGAGAGTGATGAGTGACGAATGATTTTTCAAAAAAGTACTGAACTTCCAACTGCATACACCAAAGTGTTTACTTAATTACATTATGCCTGTAACACATGTTTGACTGAATTCACGAATCGATTATCGAACAATGGAATACTTTACTAATGTCATTGACCATTCTATTGAAATCATGTGCAAACGATTGATGATTTGTCGATTCACATAGTAAAAATTGAATACTGACCTATATCCTGGGTCACAAGTTGCAATACATTGAAGTCCTTTATCGCCCGGGAGGCAGTTGAGAGCTCCATTTGTCGGAGGCTTCAGTTCCCAATCAACACATGCTGTTGCTTGCACAGATACCTGAAAATCATAAAATACAAATTTAGCAGAGAAGTATAAAAAGTTTCACTATCCTTATAACACGAAAATGTCTTTTAGAATATTAGTTATTCAAGAAACATTACTATTTCATGACTTTTGATTTTTTACAAGTTGAATTATGTATTATGTTTTTGAATTTTCAATTGTTGACAATGCTTATTGCTTTTTTGTAAAGTTTTGCAGCAAATAGAATTCTTGATTCTTGACTAAAATTAATTTTATTCGAAACTTCTTGACTTTGGTAGAGAAACCCTACATTATTATTTTTCTTTGGACAAACATTTTCACTTTACTGTACATTGTTTCTAACAGTAGATGTTAGTTTTGAAGGTTTATTTTGAAACTGGTTTGATTTGAGTGATTGAATTTTTCAATTGGGTGGAAAACTTAGTGTTTGATTCAACAAAAAAGTAATTCATAATTTTTTTATTATATTACCGGTTTTAATAAAGTATCTGTTTCATGCTTCATTCTGTCTTATTTATGATTCATTCCACATGATACTTTTATTTTGATTTGTATTGTAAGAGAATAAAAGAAAATAATGACATTCATTCTAGCTAATAATTTTCACTTGCTTGTTTTACAAGTATACTGTTTGCATACCGATACCTGTTAGGATTTCATGCTTGCCTTTAGTAATACCGTATTCATAACATACTTCTTAGAAACTTCATAAGATAATTCTTAGCATTTTCCTGTTACATTGGGAGAGCTACTTGAACATAATAAATCATAACAATCTTAATATCTATTACTGCTTTGATCTGTTTGATAACGTTACCTGGAAGTAGCACTCAGCCTTGTTGCCATACTTGTCAGTGGCTACGACAGTGACGTTCTCGAAGTTGCCGATCGGGATGGTGGCCTTGTCCGGGATGAACTGGACGCTCACTTCGCCCGATGAGTCGGACACGTTGACGCGTCGCCGAGTCTCGTTGAAGTTGACCACGTAGCTGTCCTGGCGGTCCACTAGTTCGATCACATAGCTCTGCGGACAACTCAGCAGCGGAGGAGTTTCATCTGCAAACATTCATTTTAAATTGAACAAGATTGAGGCTAGAGTGGAATTTATGTCATAAGTAATGTATATGACACGAATTGACATTTATTTTGCTATTTAAAATCGATAGTAGCTAATTCTAAAGAACTTCAAAAGCAGGACAAAAAATACAGATTAATAGAATGGTTTTCAAACATAAACAGAACCAGAAAATGGTTATTTATTCGTAGTAAGTTGGATTGAAGCTTCAGATTCAAGCTTATATTCCACATTTTTTATTGATATGCTTATAAATTAGAGAGAATTTTCAATTAATAGATTGATACATTGATAAATTATTTACATTTGTTTGCAAAATGAAATCAGTTTCAGATGTGGATGACAATTTTTCAAGTACGAGTAGGTAGATAGCTCAATTATTTATTGAGGGAAAGATATAGTTAGATTGATTGAAACATTGATTATTTAAAGAGGGAAAGAAACAAGTTATAATCAAACCAACAAAAACCATTGCTAAGTGTGAAAACTGTTTTCAAGAATTAAATGGTATAATATTTGATCTACTTCACATTCGATTTTATTATAGCCTAATTATTACCATTGCAACAAAAAGTCGAGAGTAAAAGTCCAATCCCTTAGCCTTCACTGTAGGCGCGCTGTATTAACGGCTGTAGTCTATTACTGTAAATTAATGTAGTCTATAAATGTATGTCGACTATAGCCTATTGTAGGTTATAGCCTACTGTATATGCCGAATATTGCTTACGATAATATTCAGTAATAGACTACAGCCGTTAATAAAGCGCTGCTGGAGTCGTTGCTTAGTAATTGGATCTATGGCTTAGGTCTCTAGGAGCTTAGCTCTCTATAAAATGTAAAGACAATACATTCAAAAAATACATGTAAATACAATAAATTCTACTCCATATTACTGCAATGGAAGTGATAGGAGGACCAGTATTTGTGATACATTACCTACAACAGTGATGTTGATTTCGCAAATAGCAACATTTCCGTCGAAATCGTAGGCGATGTACTTGACAGCCATGTCGTGGAAGGTGGTGAGTGGAGTGCGGAAGCCATGAGGCTTGACCTCCAGCCTGGCAATGGCGCCGCTGTTGTCGACTGCGTTCGGCTCCGTCAGGTTGACTGTGGCGATGCCGTTCGGACCCCGGCGCACGATGATTGGCTGCTGTGGACAGTTCTGGAATACCGGCGGCTCGTTGTCTGAAAACACAACAATCCAATCAATGTAATACATCTTATGTAAACAAATCATCAATTCGAATATCCAATGAAAGCTATTTGAGTAGTACTAAGGACTTCTGTTACTGCAAATTAGATATTCGAATTAATGATTATTATAATATTCCAGCGATTGGTCAACTGGAATATCTAATTTTCAGTTGATTTAATTTGACAGAAAATTAAAATTATCCAATTCAATTTTTAGTTATTTATTTTTTGCAGTATTCTTTGTATCTTATGAATCTCCATTCAATTAATTGTTTTTTATACTGTTGTTCACACGTTTCTTTTTATACTGTTTGTATTTTTTCGTTTTCGCGATAAAAAACGTTATGATGATATTCAAATTATTTTCGAATTTACTTATTTTTATTCATTTATTTAATATTTCTATTTTTTTAAATTTACTCATACACGAGCAAAAATAAAAATAAAATGTTCATAATACAATATTACACAATATTAAAATAATATTATAATATAATATTATACAATATTAAAAGTTCCATCTAAAAAATTCTAGTTGAATGTGATCTAATTAGGAGTGGCAATTTGCGGCTCACTGCCAATAAATAAATAGCTGATATTTTTATTGCGGATTATGTCTACATGAGATTTTAGCTAGTGCGACGGTAATGGAAAGTGAATGGGTGATTTGATGAGATGATCAAACGTACATGCCTACCGGCGGGATTCGAGCCAATGGTCAACGGTAGCGCTAGCAGACTGACTGATGCAATATAACATGATAAATTCTAATAAATAAATAACTGTAAACCCACCAGTTACTGTTTTGTTGGCAGCAGTGCAAAAATACAAATAATTTTGAGTTATGAAGTTTTTAGACTAGGATATTCTTTGTATCTTAGACCGGTTACAGAGCTCGACCGTACGCTTAGTGCTTATGTACTATCCTGACCGTACGCATCGATGAATCAGTTTTACACATTCAGAGCTCGACCGACCGTCAGTGCGTATGCACCATCCTGACTATAATTCAGTTTTTCTGACTCACAAAATGGACGCCTTTACAGATTGTTCAATTGCAGCTTATTATCTTCGTAAACGAAAGATTAAAAGACGTAGATATCAAGTTCACCCGATGGTCGCCCAAAGAGCATTTCAAAGGGCATTTAGTACCATTATTTACATCATTGCTTGGGGTGAAGATACATTTTCAACTACCTCAGAATGTGCATCAGAAATTTTGATGAGTTACTTCGAGCTTGTATCACCATTGGGAATACTTGCAGTCACTTTAAGCTACGGATCAAATAAATGTAGATAATATTAATAATATATGATTTTTCAATAAAGAATTTAGAAATGATTGAAGAAATGTATAGAAAAACTCTGAATTCTAATAATATGACACTATTAATTGAATTCATTCATTATGCTATTCAATTCAATATCAGCTGATTGTCGGGCAGAGGTGTCAGCACATTGGTTATGTTGCGATCGGGCTACTGATCAGTACAGCTCTGAAAGCTTCTATTTGTTTCAATAGCGCGTCAGTCGACCGATGGAATGGATGCGCACGAGCTCGACCGATGGTTTTCATACGCAGTATAAAACACATGGTCCTAACCGTGCGCATGCGTGCCGTCAGTCCTGCTCTGTACGGATACATGGAATATCTATGGAAAAGACAAGCGCGACTGACGTACGCACTGACGGTCGGTCGAGCTCTGTAACCGGCCTTCTCCATTCAATCAATTGTTTATATCGTTGTTTACTCGATTAACTTATACTGTTTGTATTTTTTAGTTTTGCAATAAAAAACGTTATGATTGTTTTCAATTCATGTTTATGTATTCACGAATCTACTTATTTAGACGCCTAGTATTCTAAATAGAGTTAAAGTCCTTACATACGAAATGAGGCTTTCCACAATGCTTCAAGAAAATCGAGAAGATCGAACAAAGATTGCAATTTCTACTTTCTAAATCAGATACTTTGAGTAATGGTTCTGAATAAACTCACCAACACAGGGAGAATATCCATAATCGTATCCAAGGAGTGGTTCCTTCTTTGTTTCTTCACATCCCATCAGTTCAAACTTGAGACAAGCGTTGTCCATGAAACTAACAATTCCTGGAAAAGAAAGACATGGAGATAGTAAAGTAACCTGGAAATCATACATTGAATTCATCTACAAAATACCTACAGACCATAGCTTCCAATAATTATTATAGATGTTGATTGGAACAATGGAAATAGTTATGTAAATTATTTTTGTACAGCCTGATGAATGAATAAACTAAAATTTAAAGTTGAAAATATTATAAGCTCATCTCCCAGAGGGGAAAGAGTCGTACAAGCAATGTGAGGTGTGAACACCTTGATTAAGTCTCATGACATGGAATACAGTACTTTAACCCCATAGGTGGAAAAATTTATTTTATTGACTTATTAATTTATTCATTTATTGACAATGAATAAATAATTATCATATGAGGCCAAGTATTGACTATATTTGTATTCATTATGTTTAAATAACCTCAAATTATAATCAAAGCTACAAAATTGAAGATTGTATTATATATAGATTGATACGTGGTTCAAACAAAAAAAAAATCTGAAGGAAATTGGAATTTGACAGTATTTGGAATTGTATACTGACTATATTGTCAATAAATGACTATATCTGTATTCATTATGTTTAAATAACCTCAAATTATAATCAAAGCTACAAAATTGTGAAGATTGTCTTATAGATGTGAGGGTATGTGGTTCAAACAAAAAAAGCTGAATGAATTGGAATTTGAGAGTATTGGTAAATGGAATCAAATATACGCTATTTATAGGGTATAATGTTTTCAGGATAGAACACCATTTTGGCATTTTTTCAATTATAAAAATATATGGATACTGTACGATGGAACTTACCTAGAATGACAAAACGGGCCTGCACATACTTGGGCAGAGTGATCATGGCCAACTCGCCGTAATTTCCAGGGTCACGCATGGTCAGGTTGAAGTTGGGGAAGTACACCACATAGTTCTCATTCTCCGACTGCTTGTAGAAGAATCGAATTTCGGTTGGACGACCAACTATATCATTAGTGACGACACCTTTCACAAGAATAGCCTGAAAATAAAATAGTTATTAAGAATAAGGACAACAAACTTTTCTCATGTAGGCACTTTTCAATATGGTTCACTTTTAGCGTTTGAGATTAGATAAAGCGATAGACCTACCGGAATAAAAATTTAATAAGATGAGGATTAGATTTTTTTTGGATATGAAAAATTCGGTCTGACATGAGTCTAGATCATTTCATTTGAAAATGAAAGTTACTTTTCGTGTATATGTAAGGATTGATCGTCATTTTGCTTTACTTTGTATAACGGATTATTATTTTTATTAATTATTATGGCGAAATAAATTTAATTTGATTTTTTTATTTTATTTTGGATAGAATATTAATGTTTATATTTACCTTTACTCTGTATACTTGTCCAAGGTCAACACTGACGTAAGTGAAAGCTTCCTGCTTTCCACACCATCCAGTTACTGAATTCAATCTGATGTTACGAGCTTCATAGTTAGGCCTGAAATAGAAATGAGAGTATTTTTTATTTTCAATTCGAGCTTCATAGTTAAGCCTGAAATAGAAATTAGAAATGAGAATTTTAAATTTCCGATTTAACACCGTTGAAGATTATCAAGTTGAAAGCTTAGAACTTTTGAATTATTAGCCTACTAACTACAGAACATTACAGTACTTGAAAAAAAAGTATTCATAAAATATGGTAGCAATCGTCTCCAACAGTATAATATTGAAAATGCATTACAATGCGCAGTAATTTTGATGATATTCATGACGCAAGATTGCTGATGGACTAACCTTTCTGATGTAGCATTGATGGCAGCATCTGGAATTCTTCCCGAGGCAAGACCAAGAGGTTTGACAACCTTACATTCAGGCTCTCTGGTGCAGGTGATTGGTCGAGGATTGATGAGAATGTATCCTGGTTTACTGCATCCAAATTGAACTTCAGAGCCCTAGAATGAAAATGGAAATTGAAATATTATTCAAAACATTCGTAGAGGTTCAAGTAAATATAACTGAACACAAAACTCGAGACACAGAGTCTTCACTGTGTTTCTGTCAGTGATAATTACACATTCCTAAAGACATTCATTCAAACATTTGATAAAAGAAAATTGTAAACAATAATGAGAAATTGAGAATGTATATCATGATTGCTCTAAAAAGCAATGATACTTATGACACGTATAGAGAAAGTTTAGGTTATCTATTACTTAATTTAGAATTATACTCAAAATTTCAGCAAACATATCAGAATTATTGTATTTCATACTCAAAAAACACGTAAATTGGCATTGTTCTGTATCTGAAATAGGGGTAAATACATAAATGTAGACTACATGCACTAAAATACACAATACAGTCTTATTTATTTCTTCACAAATCATTTTTGAAATCACGGTGCAATTTGAATTTAAAGTAATGAAGTACTTGGAAACCTAAATACTTGGAGTGGCCGTAGTCGAGTGGATCAGATGCTGGCTTTATAATTCAGAGGCCCGGGCAGAATATTTATCTCGGGCCACTCCCGTGTTTCGGATGGAAACGTTAAACCGTCGGTCCCGGCTGCCTAAAAAGCAGTCGTTAGGTCATGTCAGAGGCCCTGAAATTTATCAGTTGCGACCTAAAAACTCTGACACTAAACCGAGCTAGCCAGGTCACTCGATATTATTATTATTTTATACTTGGAAACGGGAACTGATAACTGAATAATATCCCAATATAATTGTGGGAGATATCATTATGTGAATGGATACTTGGACCAAAATGGTTAGTTGGGAATAAAACAATACACATAATGAATTAAATTGCAATATTAATGAATCTATAACTTCTGTGAATGTAATCAGTGTTGTTGTGGTGGATATCCAAATGGAATGGAAATAACTCGAAATTGTGACAGTCACTGGTTCATTAAGCCAGTAGAAACTAGATTCGGTAGTTTTTCCAAGTACCTGCTCATAGCTAGTGGCCATCTGGTAGCCGTCAGTGGGCCGGCCAGGGTCCTGACAGACGGGGCCCTCGCAGCGCAGGTCGCCAAAGTCCCAGACGCCGTTGGCCTGACAGCGAACCACATTGTCGTTGCGCTCAGTCTGGCCGGCCAGCTTGAACGTGTCCTGGCAGCCGAAGAAGAACGACGACTGGTAGCGCGTGTCCACGTAGTTGCCGTACTCGGCGCCAGGGGTCGGTGCCGGCACTCCGCAGTCCACTCGCGGACAAGAAGGCATCAGGCCCGACAGCCAGTAGTCCGGGTAGCCCTGCAATGGCATTCACAAATACAACATTATCTACATATATGCGATAAAACAAAATACTTGTTAAAGTATTACGCTACAGGCAGTACCTGATTTGAGAAAATATTTTTGTATGCTGCAGACTAGACTCAGACACCTTCAAGTTTTGGTAAGTTTAATTATTGTTTTTCGTATACTGATTACACTTACTGGATAAAGTGATTAGTTAATTTCCAAGTTTTGATTTTTTTATGTTTCTTACTGGAGGAAATAAATTCATTTATCATTTATTATTAGAAATTAATTAACACAGAACTAACATAATGGGAAAATTTAAATTATAAAAATTCATCAAAGAAACTGACAATATTATTTGCAATGAAGATACACAAGCTATACCAAGATCATGAGAATATTCTCATCATGGAAGTTCACACTTTTTCAATTAATTAACATGGAATATATTCCATTTCAAATTCAAGTTTATTCCACACTCATAAATAAATTTGCATAAATCAAACAAAGCTCAACATGACAACACAATCCAACCAAAATGTATTATGTGTTAAAGATTTGAGGAGGTTTTATTGAGTATATTTTACAGTACAATGAAAATAAAAAATAGTAGCCATAAAAGAGTAGCACTAACAAAAAAGTTATTAGAGTAGAGTATAACTATGTGCTGCATTTACAATAGTATTTCGTTGTGTAATTAAAGTGAGCGGAACAATATCCACAATACCTTAATACATAGAATAAATAGTCTGGTTGTCACAGAACTTAATCGACTTTTCTTACATAATCGAATATGTTTCATTTAATAGGCGTTGACGATTTGAGTAGGATTTGATAGAGTATATTCGTGTTGTATTTGGAGTGGTATTTCGTCGTGCAGTTAAACTGAGTAAAAATATTTACAATACCGTAATATATAGTATAAATAGTCTGAGCACGCTGTAGTTTATTAGTTTCAACTGAAATTGGTTTCGATTGATCAAGCAATCTACTAACAACTTGAAGATTAAACTATCTTAACAAAGAGAGAAAAATACAAATATATTTGCTTGTTATGAGTATTGAGAAACAAAAACACACCAGACATACACGAGAATATTATACAGAAGCTGAATTCAGCACGTATATTTGTTATTGAAAGGAGTTTACATGAGGTAGAAGTTATAGCTCAAGTGATAGAAATTTATTTGCGAAAAAATATGTGGAAAGTACATACCGATTTTGGATCGTAGACACACTGCCTGAAGCCAGACGATGCTGTTCCTCTGAGCTTACGGCCGTTGTTGTTACATTTGAGAGTGACGTTCTCTTTGAACGGAACTAGAACACTTTCTTTGTCAATTCTTGCCACTGTGAGACCCTCAGCCTTGTCGTCTGGTAATGACACGCACTTAGCAGCTGAAAATGAAAAACAATAAATGAGAATATTGTAATATAGGTTTTGATGGGGGATAATGTTATTAAGAACCCTATTATTTATAGATGCAAGCAGTCTAACCACGGAAAATCAGCCAATTGACCAATTTGACTAGTGAACAAAAATATATGTCTTTCACATTTGGTGAAAGCAATGTTTACGAATTCATTCAGTGACAAATTAATTGAACTTATTCAAGTTCGAATTTCAAGATTCGGAAGGTTGTGAAAATCCAACCTTACAGCTCAACAGCACTGTTCCATTTTGGAACAAGGGAGCAAAAGAGAAATTAATTCCAACCAAATTATAATGAATGACTTATACATATATGTACGAACTTCAAACCCTGAAAACCCACCCTTAGAGTTGAAATATTGCTAAAAGATTTCTTTGTGAGCACCTAGGAATTATGAGGCATTATTCCAAGTTTTGTTGCAATCCATCTAGTAGATTTTCAGAAATCGTGATCAGTGAGTGAGTCAGTCAAGAATTTTATAAGTATAGATGACTGTATTTTATATTCTAATCTTATTATTTATTGTTCATATTTTCAATCGAATACTCACGTTGGCACTGAGGAGCAGTTCCATTCCAAGCACCACCCGAAGTACAAAGCAGAGAAGCAGATCCACTCATCACGAAGCCAAAATCACATTGGAAGCTGACAAGGTCTCCGAAATGGAACGATTCCTTTAAGAAAAAACAATGAAAAAGTAGTTTGTAATCAACAATCGTCACATCAAATAGAATTCTCTACTCTCTGGATGGGACTACATAATTTCATGAGGAATCTTTTCATTTAAGCAGTAATTTAGGATGTTTAGAGCAATGTGTATTTTTGTAAAAAAATCTGGTGTGGTACACTCACACAACTTTCCTTGCTCATTGAACTGGGAGCCTCATTCTTAAACGACAATAATTTAGAGAAATAACATAATGACGATTGGCGACAACATAATTATTTGAAACTACGATCAGACTACTGTATATGTGTGTATATAATTTTGTTTTCAGAATACTTTTTACTTTGTGTAAATTGTGAAATCCGATGATTATTTAAAAGTAGTCAAAACAGCTGTTCTACAGATGAAATATTTCGACTATGTGTTATTTTCATAGACTGCTCTACCTACCTACCTCATGCACGAGAAGGAGGTTACAAAGTCCATTTCTCAAGGATGGTGTGAACCCCCCCCATTAGTTTCCCGGAAAGGAGACTCATGCCAGTTGATGGAGCTGATATGGAGACTATACAGAGTATGAATTTGAAATAAATCAGTCGAGTAATTTTTTAAAAAATTGTGAAAAACATGGTTTTTCAGTAATTATCCGCCATTTTTCTTGAGAATATTACGCAGCTCCTGCAATTATTCTAAAAATGAGACTCATGTCAGTTGATAGGGCTTATAAATAGCTATCCATGGTATAAATTTGAAGATAATCGTTAGAGCCGTTTTCGAGAAAACCGTGAAAAACATGGTTTTTTAGTAACTATCCGCCATTTTTCTCGGAAATATTACGCAGCTCCTGCAATTTTCCCAGAAATGAGACTCATGTCAGTTGATAGGGCTTATAAATAGCTATCCATGGTATAAATTTGAAGATATCGTTAGAGCCGTTTTCGAGAAAACCGTGAAAAACATGGTTTTTTAGTAACTATCCGCCATTTTTCTCGAAAATATACGCAGCTCCTGCAATTTTCCCAGAAATGAGACTCATGTCAGTTGATAGGGCTTATAAATAGCTATCCATGGTATAAATTTGAAGATATCGTTAGAGCCGTTTTCGAGAAAACCGTGAAAAACATGGTTTTTTAGTAACTATCCGCCATTTTTCTCGAAAATATTACGCAGCTCCTGCAATTTTCCCAGAAATGAGACTCATGTCAGTTGATAGGGCTTATAAATAGCTATCCATGGTATAAATTTAAAGAAAATCGTTAAAGCCGTTTTTGAGAAAATCGTGAAAAACATGGTTTTTTAGTAATTATCCGCCATTTTTTCCGCCATCTTGAATTGAATTTTATTGAATTTCTTATTGTCGGGTCCTCATGGTATAAGGACCTCAAGTTTAAAATTTCAAGTCAATCGGTTAATTAGGAATGGAGTTATCGTGTTCACAGACATACATACACACACACACACACACACACACACACACACACACACACACACACACACACAAATCATGTTTTTAGACTCAGGGGACCTTGAAACGTATAGAAAACTTGAAATTGGGGTACCTTAATTTTTTTTGGAAAACAATACTTTCCTTACCTATGGTAGTAGGGCAAGGAAAGTAAAAATACAGTGAAACTCACTACCTTCCATTATTGTGTGATTATAAAGTACAATAGTTGTTAACCACTTGAGTAATTACTCGAGTCTTGAATCTTGAATGATTTCTTTTTCAAATTCAAATTTTTCAAACTGCAAAAGTTCTTTACTATTTTCATATTAAAAATGCATTATTGAGTATTTTGATTGATTTAAAAAAAAAATATTCATTATGTTTTACCTTGGTTGACATGATTAATCCGTTCTCTGGATTGTCCAAATTTGGGCACATGACAGGGACACAAGTCTTGTTTCTCTGGAAGATGTCACCGTCTCTTTCTCCTGTCTCCGATTTATCGATATTGAAGCCAGCTGTGCCGTTTGACAAGAATAACTCATAACCGACGTTGCAAGCGCACGTGTAGTTTCCAGGTCTGGAAAGAGACAAAAACTCATTTCACTATTTCTATCTTATGAAAACTGGATATGAGCTCACATACCTGAATGAATGAAGATGAATGGAACAATGATAGATGGGTTACAAGACATAGCTTTCATGATATAGAAGCTTGATAGATGCCAACATTTAAATTCTTTTAGCACTATAATTTTAATTATTTGACTTGGATTAAATCCTACCATTTCAGAACGTTTTCACGATTCAAACGAACCATAAATAACTTGAAACTTGCATAATATTTCTATCAGATCATGGTATTTTGGCTGAAGACACATGGTTCATACATGAATAATGCCTCATAACATAAATAAGAGAGTCTTGATTTCCAAGTAGAAAATATTCATGTAGAAATAAAGTACAGTAGAGTACATATACGTCACAATTCTCACAGCTAAACTGATACTTGGAGTTGATGATTTTCATTTACAATTCCCAGGAAAAACAAATTCGAAAAAAAATCAATTTTTAACTAATGAACTAATGGACTCACGTGTTGATGCATTTCTGATCACAGCCTCCGTTGTTGTTGGCACACTCGTTGATGTCTCCACATTCCAGACGTGTGCATCCCATCACTTCCAGCCTCAAGCAAGGAGCACCCACATAATCCTACAAAAGTCAACAAAACAATAATTATAGGGAACAAAAAATCAATTAAAATTTCCAAAAAGTTTATTTGAGGCACATGAATGAAACCAGCGCAGTCGTTACTTCAATACAACATGTACTCTAAGATGAGGCAGAAAAAAGTTAATTGAATAAGAAATATCTCCTGTTCTTTAAATTATATAAGTGCAATGATAAATTAGATTCTCTAACGTTTATTTGTGCACTACCTTAACATGATTAAAAATTCCTTTATGAACCTTATTCAACTTATAAGAATAATTCTTAATCTTATTATATTAAAGCTGCATTGAGATATTAAAGGAGCAAAGAGTACTAATTATGTTTTACCTTGGTTGACATGATTAATCCGTTCTCTGGATTGTCCAATTTGGGCACATGACAGGGACACAAGTCTTGTTTCTCTGGAAGATGTCACCGTCTCTTTCTCCTGTCTCCGATTTATCGATATTGAAGCCAGCTGTGCCGTTTGACAAGAATAACTCATAACCGACGTTGCAAGCGCACGTGTAGTTTCCAGGTCTGGAAAGAGATACAAACTTATTTCACTTCTTCAATCTTATGAAAACTGGATTTGAACTCATATACCTGAATGGATAAAGATGGATGGATGGATGGGTTACAAGACATAACTTTCATGATAAAGAAGCTTGATAGATGCCAACATTTCAATTCTTTCAGCAATATAATTTTCATTATTTTACTTGAAATAAATCCTACCATTTCAGAACGTTTTCACGATTCAAACGAACCATGAATAACTTGAAACTTGCATAATATTTCTATCAGATCATGGTATTTTGGCTGAAGATACATGGTTCGTACATGAATTATGCCTCATAACATGAATAAGAGAGTCTTGATTTCCAAGTAGAAAATATTCATGTAGAAATAAAGTACAGTAGAGTACATATACGTCACAATTCTCACAGCTAAACTGATACTTGGAGTTGATGATTTTCATTTACAATTCCCAGGAAAAACAAATTGGAAAAGAAATAAATTTTTAACTGATGAACTGAGATGAACTAATGGACTCACGTGTTGATGCATTTCTGATCACAGCCTCCGTTGTTGTTGGCACACTCGTTGATGTCTCCACATTCCAGACGTGTACATCCCATCACTTCCAGCCTCAAGCAAGGAGCACCCACATAATCCTACAAAAGTTAACAAACCAATAATTATAGGGAACAAAAAAAATCAATTAAAATTCCAAAAAGTTTATTTGAGGCACATGAATGAGACAAGCGCAGTCGTTACTTCAATACAACATGTACTCTAAGATGAGGCAGAAAAAAGTTAATGGAATAAGAAATATCTCCTGTTCTTCAAATGATATAAGTGTAATGATGAATTAGATTCTCTAAAGTTTATTTGTGCACTACCAGGTACCTTAACATGGTTAAAAATTCCTTTATGAACCTTATTCAACTTATAAGAATAATTCCTTATCTTATTATATTAAAGCTGCATTGAGATATTAAAAGGTGCTAATTATTTGATTCATCTTCTATCATTATTAGTCTACTACTATACAGAAGTAAAATATCGAAACTTGATTTCTTTCGAATCAAATTGGAATTGCATAGCGAATTATGATAATTGATTAGAATTATTTTCAATGCACGTACTAGCATTATGATTGACGCAATATTTTAATATACATAATTTGGTACCGTCAGTTTTGGGTGAATGTCTATAGTATCATACCACATTGTGAGATGAGTTTCCAACTTATTGAAGGATTCCCATACATATGCCTCACTGTGTATTTCTACTAATATAAGAAATTATATTTTTGAGTATGAGTTGGATAGATAGAATATGATAATATGAAATTACACACCTGAATCTTGAACTTGATGTACTGCGCCTCAATGGGCATTGGCAAATTGAGAACAGACAGAGTTGGCTCCAGAATACGGAATTCGACCGGAGTACCATCGGGGTTCGTGTAATCTTTCATCACATCAGTCAGGTTGTCAGTGTACTGCAAAATACAAAGTATCAATAGAGCGACAAGACAATTAGCGATTCAATATTATATTAGCTATAATATGAATATTGAATGAGTTTAAAATAAAAATAAATAAGTGGGAATTTTCAATTTATTTTCAAAGAAGTATAGGTTCTGAATAAAGAAAGTGTCGTCAAGAATCAATGATAGGTTTGGAATTAGAAAATGTGCTGTATTATGAGTATGTTCATCAATTGAAGTACGGTACCTGAATTCTGACAGCTGAGGTGAAAGCCAAGTTTCCGTCGATTCTGGCCACACTCTGCGTTCGGAAGCCTCTCAGTATTGTTGGTGCTTTGAGATCGAGCAGAACCCAATTAGAGCCGGGATCGATGTTATTTCCACACCAGCCACGTGGGCTGTTCAGCCTCACCATCTGCGAAAAAGAATATTAGTATGATTCCAGCAATAGCTCAATGTTTTTTCATATCAGCTCCATAGATTAATATCTGTTAGCTCCGTGATACACTAGGATTTATTTAGCAAAGTGAATTATGAATTGTTGTGAACAAACACACATTTTTCAAGAGAAAAATATTTCCATGCACCTGGAAAAATATTTTTCTAAATAAATTATCAAGCTGTGTGTATAATGGAATTTTTCAAATTTGACATTTTTCAAGTAAACTCAATTTTATTGTTTTGATGGTGATATTGTTTATTTTCAATGCTGTCTCCCTAGACTAAACAATTAGTTGCATATGTGATTAAATGATGAACTTGTACTATGAGTTATATATTTTGTACATGAATTTATGAAGTTAGGGTAAGTAATCTCTTATACCACAACCATCTCTAGTACATGTAGGATGCCCCGCTCTCAGAAAAGCGGCAAATTTATATAATTAGTTTCAGTCAGTTAGTCAGCTCGAGTTTGAAGAATAGGGATCACCAGAAACTTGAAAAAATAAGTTGAAATACAAGGAAGATAATTTTGATGCATGTATCTAGCCAGCTGACAGCTGAACCTAGATTTTGTATTACAGCGTTGACATCTCGTTGGAGATTTCATCCTACCAGAGATTTCTGTGTATAGATGTTATAAATGGTACTTATCTCTTCACCAAATGTATAACAAGCAAATAAGTTTGTGAAACCATTTCTCTTAACAACAAATAAAAACATATACCAAAGTATGACACATAACAGGAAAATGCATGAAAATTTGCTTGGAGTGTTGTTTCATCAATACAAATAAAATCAAAATCGAATCGAATACAATTTTCAACTGTTTTGTTTCTTTCTGGTGTTTGACTTGAGAAAGCCGTTGAAAAATCACTTTACTTCCCTCTGTAATTGAATGAATACGATAAGCAGTGTAATCTGATCATAGGCAACCGCCCATGTTGAATCAATAGTTTCTTGCCATTTTGCCAAATACATGTGTAGAAAGTGAAGTAGATAAGAAGACTAACCTCTTTGGGGTACTCTTGCTCGTTGCCGGAGACCGTGATGGCATCGTCGGGGATGCCGCCGGTCATGAGACCGAGGTCGCCGACAGGTCGACACTCCATGCTGGGCGCGAAACCCGGCTGACAGCGACACGCGAACCCTCCCGGCACATTGACGCACTCAGTCGAGGCCGCATCGCACTGACTCGCCGCACACTCGTTCACGTCCTCGCAGCGAGGCGGCTGCTCGAACAGCTGACTCGCGCCGCATCGGATCACGCTCGAGCCGCCCACCAGCTTGAAGCCCTTGTGGCACTGCACGCGGGCCTCATCACCGAAGTAGTAGCTGCGATGCGAGTCCACCACAAAGCCGTTCGCGATCTCAGGCAGCATCGGGCATTGCGCACCTGAAACACAATGTTCCAGCCTGCTATTTATAAATGACTCTTCCCACAGATATATTTTTCATAGGTCTATCTATTATCTATCATCTATTATAATGGATGCACTGAAGCAGCTGTGCAACTGAGTTGCCTTGTAAGTCCCATAATATACCACATGCAAGCAATCTATAAATTATACTAGTAGTTCTGTGAACAGGAGACCAGAGTGCAGTTATAAACCACAGCCTCCTCTAATACTGTTCATCGGAGTAAATGTTGTGTAAGTGTTGAGTAAATGTAAGTGTTGGTGAGATATCGGTGTGAAAATGACTAATGGCTGTTTGGGTTAGTGTATCGACAATGCTAATCATCTGCAGTTGTAAACAACCAAAGTTAGTAGATGTCTACTAACGTTGGTAAACAGCCACTATCATCAAATCTGGCCAAGTTGAAAGCAGAGAAAGCTCGAGAGAAAATACTAAGTTAGTAAAAATTAAGTAAAATATTACTATTAATGCCTGATTAAAAGATCAGTTTATCAAATTACGGCGAAATAATAATCTTTATAGGCTTTAAACAACCCTAATTTAGGAAAAAACACAAAAACCTCTGACACAGTCTATCAGGGTTTCCAAGTCAAGTTTGTAAAGTTATCCTAGCATCAAGTATTTATTTGAGAATTGGATATGAGATTTTAAATACACCTAGAGAAATCATCAACTTAGGCTACACCAAGTAATAAGTAACGCTACTTGAATAACCATGGGAAAACTCTGGATTAGTCAAATTCTTTCCTGAATATTCATTCTGTTTCAAATCTGCATTCTATTACTTCACTTTATTAACAGGGTACTGTCAAACTTACATTGAAAAACTATTTTTAGAAAAATATTTAAATCTTGCACATGCACTTTTTCGATTCTTCATTGACTAGATGTAAGGGTACTCACGTGAACAGGTAGGCACCGAACTGGACCATGTTCCGTTGCTCATGCAAAGGATGACCGGGTGGCCTGACCGAACGTAGCCCGGCTCACACTCGAAGCGAACAATGGTGCCGTAGCTGCGACCGCCGCCGTTCAGGATTGTCGCATTCGCATGAGGGGTTTCCGGCAGTGGAGCACACTGTGATGCTGCAACAAACATTCAAAATTTATCCCAAACTACTTTAATTAATAGTTAAAAATGAAAATAATCTTATTTGGGCGGAGTTTAGGCTTTAACGTTTTCTCTACCTTTCAATGTCAGTGAACATGCCAGTTACAGTGAGAATGTTAATCTCATAAGTTCTGATAAGACAATATACTCGCTCGGCCGGGTTGAGTGCATAAATTACTCATTCAACGGAGAGGATGAGTCCAATTAGAACTCATTCATGGTTTTATTGAATTGCATTGAGAAAATATTGCCAAAAACACACAGCTAATTCTGGTTTAGAGAACAGAAGAACTTCCTTACTCCGGATTTTGAGTAATTCAAATCATACATGAATTTGAAAATTTGATATCTTATGTATTCATGATACTTACCAAGACAAGTGGGTAGCTTTTCCCATCTGCCATCTGCGAGGCAAGTCACTTTCTCGATTGGCAAGCCAGATGGGAAAGCGAATCCAGCGTAGCATTGATACAATGCTTCACCTCTGTAGGTTACATTGGAAGAGCCGATTGAGAAGCCGTTGTCGATTTGAGGAACTGGACCACAATAGACCTCTGAAAATTTTCAAGATATTTTTAGTGACAATTACTGCCATTATTCCTAATAAGTAATACTACCGAATGAATATTATCACGAATAGTTCAAGTTTCTGTATTTTAGCTGCACAGATTCCACAACGCGGCAGTAAATAAAATGTTCAGGTCAACTTTTCGTGAGTAATTTTGTATTTTTTGGCTAAGTCGATACCTACACATTTTAGATCTTTCGTTTAAACACATTCTATTATTTTAGGCCTACCCATTTTTCAATTCTTGTCTTCATTAAACATATTGGAAGTTGCAGAGTATTTAATTCATTACAATGTTTCATATGAAGGATAAAAATTGCGATGAATAAATTACGAAATGTTTGGTTGTAACATAGAGTTAATCTGTGGTTAATCTTCAACGGTTAGTTGAAGCCATCCCGTATGGGATTTTTTCATTACTTCAAAAGCTATAATTATCTTGTAATATATTTTTCGCTAAAAAATCATGTTTTAATGGAGATTTTATCCAAAGCGCATAAATGTTCCACTATTTCTCTCAAGAATGTTTGTTGAGTCAGGGTTTTAGAGAGAATGTACAGCATATTTGGGAATAATAAAATCACTTACGACTCATGCACAGAGTGAATAAATTTTACGATTCATTGTAACGATGACATTTTCCTAATATGGAACGGAGTACAATACAAATGTTTTTTACTAATTCATAGTAAAAATAATTTAAAAAATGAAGATTTTAAGAATTATCACTAGATTCTGATTATGATATGAATATGAATAAAATTATTGTGATGACTGCAAAAAGACCAATTATTACCTTGGCATTTTGGAATGTAGGAGACAGACCAGTTTCCACTAGGTAAGCAAACAGTCTTGATTTTTGGCTTTCCAATTGCGAATTCTTGTCCAACAGGGCAAGTGAATAGGACCGAAGTTCCGAATGCTGTGTCCCTGTTCGAGGCCAAAGCTCCTTCGCCAGATCTCAGAGTTGGGCAGTCTGAAAAAAAATAATATAGAACTATTAGTTGGAGTAAAAGTGTAAAGTAGCTCGGATACAACATGACTTGAAAAGTAAAAAAAGAAAAAAGAAATTGAATGCTTATGTACACGAATTATTAATTTGTAAATCTACTTTGTAAAAATATTTAGGGACTGAAAATTTTGTGACGTGAAGAACTACAAGACTTAACCTATTTTGGACTTTGTGTAACCTTATCTAAATTTGGAAGAGGAATAGCACAACGTTTCCTATTTTTTCCTCTTCCTATCATTTCGATGATGTATTTATTGTACGAATGAATAAAGAATTGTATGAATAGAGATTCCCTAGAGCAATTAGAATCCAAATAATTTTTTAAATTATTGATTTTTATACAAGTCAGACGATTTTTGCAATCAAATTCATACAAGAATAAGATGAAATGCTTACAAATGTGTAAATATCATATTCAATATAATTGAATTCAAGAGTATTTAAAACTCATTAACAAACAACAGAAAATCTCGAATATGACATCCTATGTAGAGTAGAAACTACAAAGAAGAAACTATAATCCTCCTGAATATTGAAAAGCAAAGGCTCACCGGCAGAGAATGTAGCATGCCATCCCTTGCTGCTGTGCAGAGCATTGGTGTTGAATCGAATGAGCATCTGACCACTGGATGCGGTTAGAGTGATCTTTGGGATTGTTGTTCCGGTGAAACCAATTCCAGGATGCAAACGGAGTCCACTCGTGCTTGCACCATCGAACACCTGAATAAAATATCACTCTCATTACAAAGAACGCTACCAATTAGAGCGTGAAAATGTTAGTCCAAAATAAACATGCAAACGATGAATTTTGAATTCGGATGAATTAAATTAATGAATGGTTCAGAAATATCTCACTCAATTATCACTTGAAAGTTATTCAATAAAATTAAAATGAATTATTCTTTAAATTCAATATTCATAGTAGTTACTTTCACTTTATTCATAGTTGACCGAGCGAAGTGAGGTCTATGATTCAAGTCGACGGTTTGGCATTTCTCTTAATGTTTAAATGTTAAAATGTTTAAATATTTATATGTTGCGCATTTAAGGCGAAACGCGGTAATAGATCTTCATGAAATTTGACAGGTATGTTCCATTTTAAATTGCGCGTCGACGTATATACAAGTTTTTTTGGAAATTTTGCATTTCAAGGATAATATAAAAAGAAAAAGGAGCCTCCTTCATACGCCGATATTAGAGTAAAAATCAGACTATAGAATTATTCATCATAAATCAGCTGTCTAGTGGACTATAATACTACCCGTTCAAAAACATCGAACATCTTGAAAATGTATCTTTCCATTAACGTTAGTAGACAGTTGACTATAATACTACCCGTTCAAAAACATGGAACATCTTGAAAATTTATCTATCCATCAACGTTGTAGACAGTTGCAGCCAGACCTGATAACAGCGCTCACACTCACATTCCGGGACGACACGTCACGGTACGATAGAACAGAAAGCTCTATGTTTATTTAGAATTTTTTCTAGACATTTTAAATATTGATAAATTATTCATTAATTTTTGAGAAAGCATAACAACAGGTCAATGTAACTTACTGAGCGCGAGGTCTACTGTTCACAGAACTACTAGTAAAGAACAATGAGAAAATGAATTTGAATCCAATTTCCGACTCTTTCAATGTTATCTAAATTTGGGAGAGAAATAATACAAGTTATCCTCAGTTTTCTCTCTCGATCCGTGATCTATTTGTAATAGAATGAGATGAAAACGAACTATGAAATGCTTCGGTGAAGTATGGATCCCTTGATTTTTGCAAGTATGTATAGATAGAAATAATTGTCACTCATTGACCGAGCGAAGTGAGGTCTAAGATTCAAGTCGACGGTTTTGCATTTCTCTTTATGTTTATATGTTAATAGATTTTCATGAAATTTGAGAGGTCAATGTAACTTACTGAGCGCAAGGTCTACTGTTCACAGAACTACTAGTAGTTAGCTGAAACAATTATCAGCATGAATGATGGGTTGCGAAATGGAGCTTACCTGCACTGTGTCTGAGGCATGAACGTCAAAAGTGTTGAAACGGAGCGACAGAGGTCCGTTCATTGGGTTTCTGATGCGTAGCAGGCACTCCTGATTGCTCGGATATGGAGCCAGACCGTAGGCTGGAGATGTCACTGTTCCGTTTGTTGCTACAATGGTCGCCTTACAACCTGAAACCATCATTATAACCTATTATTAGGATGCCAACAAACCGATAACCTCATTCTCTATTAACATTCAAAGTTAGAGATACTTCCCTTCATCATCACATACCAAAATGCTTAGTAGTTATCCAAATCAATTATCAGAACCAATGATGGGATGCGGCACATAAAGCATTAAATTAAAAATTAGCATATTGTAAGATTAACTAAAATATTCCAATTTCAACGGGAGATAATTAGAGAAATAATTAGAGAATGATAGAATGTAAATGGATTTTTATAATTATTACTCTGAATAAGAAAAATAAATAGGCCTAAATGAGAAATTCTATGCATTTCTATGATGACATTGAGGATACAAAAGACTGCATTATAGTGGATTGCATTGAGGATTCCTGAGAAACGAGAATCCCTTTACAAATCAATTCGTGATGCTTTTCTAAAAACAAATCAGATGAAAATGAATAAATTAGCAAATGATAAAAGATTTATATGACAGTATAATAATGTTAACAGTAGCCTATAATGTAGTTTTCGGCTCAAAGAATGAACAAATTATCGGAATTAGAGCCGATTGTCTCCATTGGAATAACGATATAAAAATTCTTCTGGAAACATAAGAAACTAGAATCCCGTTACAAATCAATAGTGAATAGTGAGTTCAAGGGAGGTGAGCTACTACCTCCGTAAACAAAGCCGTAGTGCATTCTTGTGACGTTCGCATAGGTAGGATTCCTCCACCAATAAAAATTCGTTGATTTCAGCTGATCTATATCAGCTAGTGTTTTTATTGGTGTAGGAGCCCTACCTGTGCTGACGTCACCAGAATGCAGTATGGCTTTGTTTACAGAGGTAATGAGTGAGTGAGCTCAACATATTATGTTAATATTCTCTCACCTTGAGTGTATTTAATTTTGAATCCTCGCCGAGAATCACCGAGACTAGTCTTCAGGTAGAGGTAGAGTTGATTTCCGGTTGACATGATGATGTTTGGATTGTTCTTTGTAGTGCCGGTCAGCCTGGTGATTGGTGGGCTCTTGGGTGAGTCACCGTCCCGCACCAGAATGTAGTCTCTGCCATCTTCCAAGTCCAAGTCTTGAATCTGAAATGCACAGTCGATATGATTACAAATCAGAAAATGAACCTAATTATAAATAAACCAGTAAAGAAAAAGGATGGTATTTAAAATTAACATAAGTCCCATTGATATTAATTACAGATATAGGTTTTCCTTAACATGGACGATACATTTATGATTGATTGGGGTTTTTTTTAATTATAAAAATAATAGACTTATACTTATTCCGGCATTATTTTTTATATGACTGTTTTGCATGATAACGAAAGTTTGCATTTGCTTATTGGCATGTCTGTTCTATTTTTGTTAGAAATAGACCTTCTGTGAATAGGTTTAGTAATTGACAAGTTATCAGTCGAATAAAACTGTAATACTCAAATATGATGTTTTGTGACAATGAGAATAAAAAGTGAAAAATTGAACATAAATAATAAAATCTGTATTACATCCACATACGACTATATAATGAGTCTTGCATAAACTATTTGGAATCTCATAACAATAGCCTAACCAAATACCCGCTATCAAATTTGTCCTGCATTTGATATCTTTACGAAAACATTTTTGGATTGATGCAACCCATTATAAAATAGAGTAAATAACCATTATAAAATCTTTATCATAGAGTAAAGATATTTAACTTCATAGTATCATTTGTCTCTGATATGATTTACACAATCCAATACAGAACAATCGTGGAAAAACTAATAAGGTTTTGTTGATGACAACCTATTCTTCACAATTTTCAACTGGGAAGGATTTTTATGGATATTTCGTATCAATTAAGGACTAATATTCCATAATCGATATTCCAACAAATCGTATAACTATAGTCAAATACGAAAAAATAGTATTTTATACAAAAACAAATAACTAGGATGAAATGGAAGAGATGTTGTCAGTTCTACATATTACAAAAATTATTACATGATTTACGTAAATTACATGATTGTGTAATATGTGTAACTGACTAATTTGTGGAATTATGTGGAGCTGACAACATCTCTTTCTTTCCACCTAGATATAGTATATATATAGATGAATTCCACATCTCAGTTTCTGAAGTAAAAACAAATTATCTTATGCCTGAAATGGATGAAATATTATGAAACGAACCTCTAAGCTGATGATGCGTCCCAACTGAGCAGTGATGATGTACAAACATTCGAGTCCTCCCGGGTAGTTGCGGGGATATCCGGGTGAGATCAATGCCTGAGGCTGGGCAGTCGCTCGCAGGTTGCCTCCGCACAGCTGTGGCTCAGTCTTCCACGAAGCTCTAACCAATTCAAACAATAATATTACACGATCAATGTTTTCAAATAACTGATCTATTGTAAAGATTGGTGTGAAAATACATTGATTAGAATTGATCATCGATTAATTAATATAAATAGTATATTAGAGAATAAAAGCTTACATGAAAATGAAAACAGAGACGCCTTTAAATAACATATTTTTAACGAATTTTCTTAAAAATTCCGGTTCAACGCACAATAGTCTACTATCAACTACAGTACATAGTTTTACTTTCTTTGGTGTTGAATCTCAAAGTCGATATTCATAATTTGGGCAACAGGAAAAGGGAGTTTTCGGTAGAATATTAAATTATACATTATTCTTTAATAATACGGTATTGACATTGAATACAAACGTTTTACTAGCAAACAAATTGAATTTTAATCAGCTCTTACCTGAATCCTTTCTTCTCGACCGATGCATCGGTGCTGAATTTGATGATCATGAAATTGGATGCCGAAACAAACGACTTGTTACCCAAATCCAGTTTTCCTGATAGCGTTGCCAGATTAACTGATTTGTCTTCGGTTCTACCTCCAACCAAAATTTGCACTGTATCGAATGATTTTTCAGTGTCAAATTCTTGGAACTGTAAAAAAAAGAGTACAATATTAGAGATCAATGATAGAAATACAAGAATTTGAACGTAATTTAATGAATTACGGCCTAAATTTCTGACCGGATTTGGCGGCCAGATAGCCGAGTTGACTAAGGCGTTGCACCTTTCAGTCTGCTAATTCTACCTGGTCACGGGTTTGAATCTCGCCGAATCCCATCGATTTGGCATGGACGTTTAATCATCTCACAACTCACCCTCGCACTCCTCATTACCCACGCACAAGCAAAAATCTCATGTGGGCATCATCCGCAATAAAAAAAATTGAATGGATTAATTTATACAAACATTATGAATGTTATATAAGGCTAACATTTTCGTAAACATTTTTACTGGTAGACCTATTTTAATTTATGACTTTATTCAAACCAGACCCAAATTAATATTTAATGATTTCCAATAATAATCAGCGATGCCCAATACTGTAGTGAGGTCCACTTTATAATGACAGTATTTGATCAACTTTGGTTTTGCTATCCTTGTCTATCATTCGACAAAGCCGGTGTTACTATCCTTTTCTAGATCCTCAACGATGCCAATTATGTTTTTGACAGTGTAGAAATATAATTAATTAATGCAGAGAATCGGCATCGCTATTATTCTATCTGTATCCACTGCCATTATAACGTGGACCTCACTATACCGATACAGCATACAAAAATAAATTACAGTCTTTGTATCAGAAGCGACCTGAGTTTGTATGAGCAGTAGTCCAAAATCCGTGGGCGCATGATCCACGATGCTATTGACAGCGACTCGATTATATTATTAGAAGTATTATGACTTCTTATACTTGAACTGAGAGATTAGAAAAAGTTCGAAAATATTAACTTAAACCAAAGTAGATTAATTTGCAAAATGTTTTTGAGATTAGGAAGTACATGGTGTACGTAATAATTAGAAAAGTTGTATCTGAGGGAATAAAAATTAATTCAAAGTTATATTATCGCTTATTTATTAACTATAATTTCCATTTGTGAGAATGATTTACTCCATTGATTGGGTATTTCCTTATTAAATGTTTTCCCTAAGATTTGATGATTAATTCAAACTATCGATGAGACATTAGTCATGCCAAATACCAATGATTTCAACGAATGAAAGTGATATATACCTGTAGCAAAATATTATGTCCTTGAGGTCCCTCCAGAGTCCATTTGCAGTTGGCGAGTGGTTCGTATTTTTGTGGGAAATTTGTACTTTCGACGACATCACCACTGCTGGCCATGTAGAAATGGCAGTTGCTGGGGCAGTCCAATTCATCCGACCAATCACCGCAGTCATTCTCTCTGTCACATCTGAACACGTTGTTGATGCAGTGACCATTTGAGCAGTGGTACGAACCTGTTATAAAAAGGACAGATTATGAATATTCATTAAAACGTAAGAAAATCAATCTTATCTGGGCCCTATTGCATGATGAAATATAAACTAATAATACCAGTAGTAAGCTGGTTATTATTGCAGATAAGTATTGTACTATAAGCTTGTATTTCAACATGCAATAGGCCCATGTTCTATAATTTATCGAAAAGGGCTTGAGCAGTAATGATTTTCCTGATTTTCAGAAAATGTTTATTCAAAGTAGGAGAAAAAACGTTTAGAAATAACTGTCGAGCTAACGAAAAACCAGCTATTCAAAGAAAACAGAATCAATAGATGTTTTTCTAAATATTAATACATCTTATAATATTTGTAATTTTGTCATGAGTATATGAGTGGTGCTAAACCTAAAGCAATTGAAGTTCATTCTACATCATCACGAAACGTAACATCGACATACAACCCAGCCGCTGGATCTGGTTAATGCAATGTTAAACTATACGCAAAAAGTTTGAAAATTAACAAGAGTAAATTAAAAAACAGAGTATAATAGAGTATAAAAAAACAAGAACCTATATCAAATAAACTACTATATCTCCCAGTTTCCTTCCTTCCAAAAATAGGTGGTGTTCAGAGAAAATTTGACAATTCACCCCGAAACTTATGGAATATATCTTCAATATCGACAAAGTGCCAAGTCTATCCTGAAGTGGAATATTTAAAACACAACACAAGACATCCACATGCATGATCTGGAATGCATTGTAATAATTGCGGTATGCTTCTGTGAAATTGATTAAAGAAATTTAGTTCACATCCAGAGTAGAACCATAGAACAAGCATAGGAATTCTTATGATTGTCTATGCTTTCTCTAATGATTGAAAATACCTGTTGGACACGCATTGGCTCTGCAGAGGAAAGGTAGCAGTGATTCGCAAGTCTTCAACTCCCACGACTGATGTTTGTCCGACACAGTCACATCCACGCACTCCCCAGCCGCTGGATCTGGTTGATCCAATGACCAGAAACCTAAAAACAATGTAAATAATGCATTTAAAAAATATCTTTTTGTCAATGCCTTAAGCAGGTTTGATTTATTAGGTCAAATTTCAAATTAAATACTACTATGTTGCATATTATGCTTTTTGCAAAATGAACCTGCATCAAATAAATAATGTTTCAAGTTGAGTTTATTCCATCAATCATACTGAAATTTCGAATAAATAGCAAAGCCAATAAGATGAATCTTATGTATAGACCCAGGTAGTGAAGGAGAAGAGTGAAGAATTCCAACTTAATTTAGTTTGTTTTCAATCTTGTCAACATTAATAGGCATAACCTGATAAAAACTACCTATTCCTAAAATCAGAATTATAGTCTATTGAGTCTAAGTAGAAGAGTAAAGTCTTCAAATTAATAGAACAAAATTAAAAATCAAAGTTTTTAGTTACGGAACCAAGTTACCATACATATAAAGTTAATATAAGTTTATTGCAGAATAATAATAGCAAATTGTTTGATAGTGATTTTTTAGCTGTCAAGCCTGGTAGGCCTACACATTACCTACAGTACATTTTGAAATTCTAAAAATAAGTGATAGATGATAAAGTCCAGTAAAACTTCACTTTAATCAAATAAGAAAAGACTACATGAACATAATCAAACACCCGAAATACACACGAATAATACAAAAATATTGGATTTGAAGTCTATGTTTACCTGTTGACACTGGAGCAGTAACTTACAACTTTTAGGTTATGTTATGCCGTTAAGGCTTAGACCAGTTATAGAATAGACACGGCCCATTGTATATTCATACTGAAAGTCGATGAAGCCAAAATCTACTGCCATATCACCATATCGTGACGTCAGCAGACAGCATCGATAGAAAACTTTTCTGTAGAGTTTGTAAATTTGATAGATCTCATCTTTCTATGTATAATAATCATTAATCTACTTCCATCTGAAATAGACACAATGTAAGCAAAGTCTACAGAAAAGTTATCTATCCGATGCTGACGTCACGATATGGTGATATGGCAGTAGATGATGGCTTCAGAGGCTAGACTTCCCAGCGTGTCTATTCTATAACTGGTCTAAGCGTTAAGGTAACACGTGACACGTGACTCCGGCGCTTTTCTCTAATCGAGTTTGTACTCGCTCCATTCTCACCGAGCTCGTACCTCTCATCTTCCTACTTGTTTTAGTTTTTTAGGCTTAGGACTTAGGAGATAATTAAAGTGGGCACTATATAAAGTGATATCAAAAGAAACTGAGACCCTCCCGTTTGTAAAAATGCATGAACCTTTGCTCCGACTAATGTTGATCATTCGGCAAGCGACTCGGCAACACTATCGGTGAGAGTGTAGCGGAGGCATCACACCTGATACGTGATGTTTCCCTACACTACCCACGTGATATCAGAGGATCAGAGCCAGTCTCGTGACACATTCGGTAAGTGTGAAAACGTTCAATGATGTACTGATCATATCCCTAATTTACATGATAGCCTAACCCACGCCAAGCTCAATGACCCACTCGCAGATCAACACCAAGATCTGCAAAAGGACTCATGTACGCTCGCGAAACAAAAAAGTTCAACGTGTTTTGGAAACCTCCTCCTGGGATTTGTTTTGGAGACCAACAACCTCCCCCTCCAACCCAAGAATTTAAATAAAGCAGTCTGGCAGTCTGCGTCTTGATTCCCGATGCACTCTGATCTCCGATATTATACTGTACTCTACTAAAATTTTAATAACAAGAATTGGAAAAAATCTAGATTAAGTACCCAAATAATCTACTAGTATATATTGAGGTCCACGTTATAATGACAGTATTTGATCAATTTTGGTTTTGCTATCCTTGTCTATCATTCGACAAAGCCGGTGGTCTCATCCTTTTCTAGGTCCACAACGATGACAATTATGTTTTTGACACTGTAGAAATATAATTAATTAATGCAGAGAATCGGCATCACTATTCTTCTATCTTTATCCACTGCCATTATAATGTGGACCACACTATAGATGATCTGTTTACCACATCTACAGAACTTTTAAACATTACGGTATTGTTGCAAATTAAACAGTAAATTTGAATGAGGTAAATAGAAAACTTACCTCCGTACTGTGATACAAGGATGCCAGCAGCTGATTCGAGCGTGTTGGTCCTGAGATCGTCGAGCGAGGCCAATCCCAACCAATACCTCCTGTCATTTCTGTCGGCGGGCCCCAAACTGCGGGAGGCCAAGGCACCTGTGAAATTGTTTTCTGCGTACGATTCAACTAAAACTAAGTCGCTTCCGTATCTGAAAATAGAAAATTCTGGTTTTATTCCTCGATTAATTTGACAAATCCGTACTGTACCTCTATGAGTTCAAGTTCCATACCCGTTATACAAATTATTTAATCAGAAGCAGAGACAAATTATACTATTAAATAAAATATCTTTACTCAATGTCAAGAATCACTTATAAATTATACCCATCCTTAATTACTGGACTTTATTACCTGCATGTACGGATGTACGAGACAGAATTTATTCTTTTAAAAGTATATAATTTGATAGCCTACCGGTATCCGATAAGGTAGTTCAAAGTGTGGGAGAATTTCATTTTGTAGGAGGATCAAAATTCGTACAAGAAAAACATTTTCAAATGCTCAAACACTTATATGAAACGACCCTTAAATTACTTGAAATGAATTTCGAACTGGAACTCATCGAACAAGGGTACACAGTTTCTATAATATAGGTCAAACTGTTTCATTAACCAACTATTTGGAACTTACTACTCAATGAAGTTGTGGGAATCAATTCCCATAGTTGAAGTGTGCCTTTATTACTGGATTATCTCAATGGGACTATCTGGAGAGCCTGAGAAACCTCAGTTCACACGAATAATTTAATTGTGTAATAGCTTGTTTCATTCTGACACACTCAACTACTTCTTGCTGTTAGTTCATTTGTTTTGTAGGTTGTAGGTGTTCTAATCGTAAGGCGAATGAGTCTTGCCTTATACGAGCTGGAATAATTGTACTCATGTGAATCAATCTGCCAGACTTCTGTAACTCACTGAGTTCGATGATATTCATATCTACTTAGATTGAGTAAGTAGAAGAGATTCCTACTGGTGAATCTCAGCAGAGTCACCAAAGTATGACTTGGTAATATTCAGCTAATTTTATGCTGTTTTAAGTCAAAAACTCGTATATTCAATAAATAAGTTTTGATGTTTTATGCTATTTACTACAACATATTTCTTCTATTTTTGTCCATAAGCTCATACAACAATACCAATGACAGGAGGTGTATTAAACACTCTCAATTTTAGGATACTATAGCAATAATAAAATAATTATGATATACCGTACTAAAAACATGTACTTTAACAGAAAATGCAGTAAAACTCCATATCAAGTGTCTGGTACTAGCCCTCTCAGCCCATTTTGAGTCTCTGGCTATCTGAAAATCTCTGGTGATGTCTGGAGGCATATCCTGTTCTCCCCCAGCTCATATACTCCATTGTAGATTCTAGTCACGTGTCCTATACCGTGGAGAAGTACGTATTCTTCCGCTTGTACGGTCCTTCTCATTTTTAGACCCTCCAGTAAGCTAAATACTGCGTGCTGAACGTAGAAGTGAATAACTCTACTCCTCTTTTATCTTATCATTAAATACATAAGTATTTTAAGTCCATTCATAGGCGTCTTCTCAATTTAATAACAAGTTCAGAAAACCAATTCTAAATCAACACAATTTTAGATGAAAAATCTCATGAATTCTAATAGTAGACTAGCCTACAACAACAAATCCTCATAAATCTTAATTTCAAGGTTCAGAATAATTGAAAATAGTATAGTAACGTACCTATTACAAAGTTGAGCTGCACTCTCCCAAGAATGCCTTATACTAAAGAATTTATAACAATGTAGTCCTCTAAGCTCCCAACCTGCAACAGATGAAAAAATATATCAATTGATGATTGAAATCGAAAGAATATATTAAAAACTTATGAATTTAGAAGATACATTGAAAACATTCATTCAAAATAATATGGAACTGGGAGTGGCCTAAAATATTATTAAAATTCAGCCGTCGAACCTGACTGTCATCAAGTCACATACGAGAAACATTTTGTTTTTACTATCTATCAAGACATGAATAAGAAATTGATGGAACAATCAAATTATTTTCTCATTTGGCATGGATATAACATTAATGAAGAAGAAAGTTCAGACCGCAAACAATAATAGTTTATTAAGTGCCAACTCCTAACTTTCGAAAAAAAATATTGTGGTTGCTAGAGCTTCGCTATTGCAGAGATCCTATTGGCAACTTCTTATTCACATCATGTTTGATGAAGAATATTTTTTCTTAGGTTTATACTTCATAAGAATATTAAAAGAATCTATGGTCTTTCAATATTGAAAAAACACTTTCTTTGGTGAATGTGCTACAATTGCTGAATAAATAGTAACAGTTTTCAAGTCACTTTTTCGAATCTCTTCTCATGGAGCTCATGCTTTGATGAAAATAAATATAAAAAAACGTAACATTCATTAGATTTAACTTTATGGTAATTTGCCCAAACTCAATGAATAACACCTGTTGGCGTGTCTTCTAAGGACGCATACTATCAGAGACTATCAAATGATTACAGACACAAAATTGCAAAAAAACGTGTGTCTAAAAACTTGTTTGGGTTGCATCACAGGGTGTTGGTGGGTGGAGCGCGTGAATATCGTGATCTGGGGACACGACACGGCCAGTTTCAGTATGAATGAAGCGTAAAGTACCCGGTTCGTCTTCACTACGCTGTACGTAGTGTGTGTTTTAGGGGAAAAGAGAGGGGGGCATCGGTGAGAGATGGATGAACAGTTGTTTTAGCGAATATGAGTGAGAAAGGAATGAGGAGAATCAAGTAAGCAGCGGAACGTTTGAATTCTTGAAGAGAAAGTACGCGAGACACGTCTGTCTGACCTTTTCCCATGGTCCGTTATCCTCAGGGAAGCTCTAGGATGCAAACTCGGTTGCACACTATTGCGCATGCGTCACCTGATAGCCGCCTATTATTGTGCTTAGTCGATGTAAACAACCCAATTTTCATCTTCAAAGCTTCACTCATTCATTGCTCTGATGATCTTTTCTGCGTACGATTCAACTAAAACTAAGTCGCTTCCGTATCTGAAAATAGAAAATTCTGGTTTTATTCCTCGATTAATTTGACAAATCCGTACTGTACCTCTATGAGTTCAAGTTCCATACCCGTTATACAAATTATTTAATCAGAAGCAGAGACAAATTATACTATTAAATAAAATATCTTTACTCAATGTCAAGAATCACTTATAAATTATACCCATCCTTAATTACTGTTGACTTTATTACCTGCATGTACGGATGTACGAGACAGAATTTATTCTTTTAAAAGTATATAATTTGATAGCCTACCGGTATCCGATAAGGTAGTTCAAAGAGTGGGAGAATTTCATTTTGTAGGAGGATCAAAATTCGTACAAGAAAAACATTTTCAAATGCTCAAACACTTATATGAAACGACCCTTAAATTACTTGAAATGAATTTCGAACTGGAACTCATCGAACAAGGGTACACAGTTTCTATAATAGGTCAAACTGTTTCATTAACCAACTATTTGGAACTTACTACTCAATGAAGTTGTGGGAATCAATTCCCATAGTTGAAGTGTGCCTTTATTACTGGATTATCTCAATGGGACTATCTGGAGAGCCTGAGAAACCTCAGTTCACACGAATAATTTAATTGTGTAATAGCTTGTTTCATTCTGACACACTCAACTACTTCTTGCTGTTAGTTCATTTGTTTTGTAGGTTGTAGGTGTTCTAATCGTAAGGCGAATGAGTCTTGCCTTATACGAGCTGGAATAATTGTACTCATGTGAATCAATCTGCCAGACTTCTGTAACTCACTGAGTTCGATGATATTCATATCTACTTAGATTGAGTAAGTAGAAGAGATTCCTACTGGTGAATCTCAGCAGAGTCACCAAAGTATGACTTGGTAATATTCAGCTAATTTTATGCTGTTTTAAGTCAAAAACTCGTATACTCAATAAATAAGTTTTGATGTTTTATGCTATTTACTACAACATATTTCTTCTATTTTTGTCCATAAGCTCATACAACAATACCAATGACAGGAGGTCTATTAAACACTCTCAATTTTAGGATACTATAGCAATAATAAAATAATTATGATATACCGTACTAAAAACATGTACTTTTACAGAAAATGCAGTAAAACTCCATATCAAGTGTCTGGTACTAGCCCTCTCAGCCCATTTTGAGTCTCTGGCTATCTGAAAATCTCTGGTGATGTCTGGAGGCATATCCTGTTTTTGTTCTCCCCCAGCTTATATACTCCATTGTAGATTCTAGTCACGTGTCCTATACTGCGGGAGGCCAAGGCACCTGTGAAATTGTTTTCTGCGTACGATTCAACTAAAACTAAGTCGCTTCCGTATCTGAAAATAGAAAATTCTGGTTTTATTCCTCGATTAATTTGACAAATCCGTACTGTACCTCTATGAGTTCAAGTTCCATACCCGTTATACAAATTATTTAATCAGAAGCAGAGACAAATTATACTATTAAATAAAATATCTTTACTCAATGTCAAGAATCACTTATAAATTATACCCATCCTTAATTACTGTTGACTTTATTACCTGCATGTACGGATGTACGAGACAGAATTTATTCTTTTAAAAGTATATAATTTGATAGCCTACCGGTATCCGATAAGGTAGTTCAAAGAGTGGGAGAATTTCATTTTGTAGGAGGATCAAAATTCGTACAAGAAAAACATTTTCAAATGCTCAAACACTTATATGAAACGACCCTTAAATTACTTGAAATGAATTTCGAACTGGAACTCATCGAACAAGGGTACACAGTTTCTATAATAGGTCAAACTGTTTCATTAACCAACTATTTGGAACTTACTACTCAATGAAGTTGTGGGAATCAATTCCCATAGTTGAAGTGTGCCTTTATTACTGGATTATCTCAATGGGACTATCTGGAGAGCCTGAGAAACCTCAGTTCACACGAATAATTTAATTGTGTAATAGCTTGTTTCATTCTGACACACTCAACTACTTCTTGCTGTTAGTTCATTTGTTTTGTAGGTTGTAGGTGTTCTAATCGTAAGGCGAATGAGTCTTGCCTTATACGAGCTGGAATAATTGTACTCATGTGAATCAATCTGCCAGACTTCTGTAACTCACTGAGTTCGATGATATTCATATCTACTTAGATTGAGTAAGTAGAAGAGATTCCTACTGGTGAATCTCAGCAGAGTCACCAAAGTATGACTTGGTAATATTCAGCTAATTTTATGCTGTTTTAAGTCAAAAACTCGTATACTCAATAAATAAGTTTTGATGTTTTATGCTATTTACTACAACATATTTCTTCTATTTTTGTCCATAAGCTCATACAACAATACCAATGACAGGAGGTGTATTAAACACTCTCAATTTTAGGATACTATAGCAATAATAAAATAATTATGATATACCGTACTAAAAACATGTACTTTTACAGAAAATGCAGTAAAACTCCATATCAAGTGTCTGGTACTAGCCCTCTCAGCCCATTTTGAGTCTCTGGCTATCTGAAAATCTCTGGTGATGTCTGGAGGCATATCCTGTTTTTTGTTCTCCCCCAGCTTATATACTCCATTGTAGATTCTAGTCACGTGTCCTATACCGTGGAGAAGTACGTATTCTTCCGCTTGTACGGTCCTTCTCATTTTTAGACCCTCCAGTAAGCTAAATACTGCGTGCTGAACGTAGAAGTGAATAACTCTACTCCTCTTTTATCTTATCATTAAATACATAAGTATTTTAAGTCCATTCATAGGCGTCTTCTCAAATTTAATAACAAGTTCAGAAAACCAATTCTAAATCAACACAATTTTAGATGAAAAATCTCATGAATTCTAATAGTAGACTAGCCTACAACAACAAATCCTCATAAATCTTAATTTCAAGGTTCAGAATAATTGAAAATAGTATAGTAACGTACCTATTACAAAGTTGAGCTGCACTCTCCCAAGAATGCCTTATACTAAAGAATTTATAACAATGTAGTCCTCTAAGCTCCCAACCTGCAACAGATGAAAAAATATATCAATTGATGATTGAAATCGAAAGAATATATTAAAAACTTATGAATTTAGAAGATACATTGAAAACATTCATTCAAAATAATATGGAACTGGGAGTGGCCTAAAATATTATTAAAATTCAGCCGTCGAACCTGACTGTCATCAAGTCACATACGAGAAACATTTTGTTTTTACTATCTATCAAGACATGAATAAGAAATTGATGGAACAATCAAATTATTTTCTCATTTGGCATGGATATAACATTAATGAAGAAGAAAGTTCAGACCGCAAACAATAATAGTTTATTAAGTGCCAACTCCTAACTTTCGAAAAAAATTATTGTGGTTGCTAGAGCTTCGCTATTGCAGAGATCCTATTGGCAACTTCTTATTCACATCATGTTTGATGAAGAATATTTTTTCTTAGGTTTATACTTCATAAGAATATTAAAAGAATCTATGGTCTTTCAATATTGAAAAAACACTTTCTTTGGTGAATGTGCTACAATTGCTGAATAAATAGTAACAGTTTTCAAGTCACTTTTTCGAATCTCTTCTCATGGAGCTCATGCTTTGATGAAAATAAATATCAAAAAACGTAACATTCATTAGATTTAACTTTATGGTAATTTGCCCAAACTCAATGAATAACACCTGTTGGCGTGTCTTCTAAGGACGCATACTATCAGAGACTATCAAATGATTACAGACACAAAATTGCAAAAAACGTGTGTCTAAAAACTTGTTTGGGTTGCATCACAGGGTGTTGGTGGGTGGAGCGCGTGAATATCGTGATCCGGGGACACGACACGGCCAGTTTCAGTATGAATGAAGCGTAAAGTACCCGGTTCGTCTTCACTACGCTGTACGTAGTGTGTGTTTTAGGGGAAAAGAGAGGGGGGCATCGGTGAGAGATGGATGAACAGTTGTTTTAGCGAATATGAGTGAGAAAGGAATGAGGAGAATCAAGTAAGCAGCGGAACGTTTGAATTCTTGAAGAGAAAGTACGCGAGACACGTCTGTCTGACCTTTTCCCATGGTCCGTTATCCTCAGGGAAGCTCTAGGATGCAAACCCGGTTGCACACTATTGCGCATGCGTCACCTGATAGCCGCCTATTATTGTGCTTAGTCGATGTAAACAACCCAATTTTCAGCTTCAAAGCTTCACTCATTCATTGCGCTGATGATCTTTTCCTAATTGCCTCAAATAGACTATTTAGCCAGTTCGATAGGAGTCGAAAGGAACAGCAAAGTGGATTGTTGGGACTGTTTAAAAGAAGTCTACTATTGAGCAACATGAACTACTTAGATCATTAGTGTAATTTATTTATTTGAAAAACATTTATTATAAAAAGTTTCCAAAGCATACATACGAGTGAAAAAATGACTTGTAAAATTGTAATTGAGGAGTTAGCCATATTGGTCAAAGAAACATTGACTTTATTACCATTTCCCCAACTCAATTATTTTTTATACAATGATTCAATCCGTTTATTTTTGAGAATAAAAGGGGCTAGATGTTTCCAATGCTATAGAGTTAGCTATGAACTAAACGTCTTCTACGTCAACTTCTATATAAAAAATATTCTATGATTAATCAGCAACAATTATCAGATCAACAGTTGAAGCTGGTATAAATAATACTTAGTAATGGTATGGTAACTACTATATTATGTTGAGTCACATGATAAGCTTTTGAATTAATTGCTTTCTAATGACCCTCTACCCATCAACCTGGCTCTAATTTACTTTTAAACGAAGCACCAATCTATTTCCACGTGCAATCTCCTCAAGCCTCAAGCTATCAAACTGAAGATATCATTAATTGTAGAATATAGAGCTTGCCAATTTGAGACAATAATTTTAGATCACAGCATGGGAAATGCAGGAGAAAGGATTAAAAAGTGATGCGTCACTTGTGCATATTAATCGAACTTAGAAACACAATTTATTTTTAATGAATTGGGTCTTACAATCTTAGATTTTTCTATTTTTTGTGATGTACAAGCTAGCAGAACTCATCATTGTTGAATTAATGATAGTGACAAAGAAAAAGATGGAAAGCCAATCGTCGCGCACGAAAACAAATCTAGTCTCTCAGCACTCGGCTCGGCTCACCACTTCGGTGGTCCAATTATACAATGACATGCTCCAGTAGTTGGGATCAGTCCTCAAATCAGATCGTGAGAAATATCGATATCCTTCAAAAAACACCTAGTGTGATCAGTATCAGTTTTTACCTTCAATGAAAAGGATTCGCCCACTGAAGGATAACGTAAATTCGAGCGTAACAAATCTTGCAATTTTTCCATTCTCATTCTCAACTCAATTCTGATCTGAAAAACTGTTGAGTTGATTCTAAAGACCCATTTTCCATCGAAAGTTTGTAGATTCCCTGAAGATGATTTAAAAAATTATCTCAAAAATCAACACTGTATATTATATGAGACTGATAGAATATTCTTAAATATACAATCTCATCATTCATACCATAACATCAATTTCATGAGAATTGCAATTCGTCAATGCTTTTGTGAAGCATTTGAATATAGATAGTTGAGTGCAAATAGACATTGTACTATAAGTAGAAAGATTCTCTTCAAAATATCAGCGTTGTTTTAATGGAAAGCATTGATCTATAAGGAATGTTATGGATAGATCTTTCTATAGTAACATAATTATCCTCGTCCATTATTTGGTTCTACACTTGCAAAGAATAACAACGACTAACATCTTTCAGGAAATATAGCAGTTTGACATTGACATTAAAAAAGATTGTAATATAGCAATCTTTCTATCTCTCTACTGTTCTAGTCTGAGAAGATTGAATATCCAATTTAAAGTTTGAGTAAACAAACACCTATCACAGAATAGTAGATCATTGTGTCAATGTAACTATTAAAAAAAGACAGTTCCGACAGTCTAGCCGGTTGAGAGATTTGGGTGGAAGAAGGATGTCGCCCACGACCTAGCTGGGTTCAAAGCAGCGAGAATAGTAGGCTAGTACCGTAGAGCTGTCTGTCTCTGTATTTTGGACGTTTATCCATCCACCCGCCCACTCCTCACTCGTCAATCACATCACTTAGCCTTCTCCCATTTACACTTCTGATTGTTTCCAGAGCACGTTTCCATTACACCTTCTAATGGTCGAACCGTGTCACGAACTAGGAATTCCTTTCTTTCGAAGAAAGTTTCAGGGAGTGGGTTAGTTTCTATAGATAACTACAGAGAGATTTTTTGAACAGTCTATTCTCTTCAAAGGAAGGAGTTGACAATCTATTCAAAACTGTCGATAATAGAGTAACTTATAGATTGCGTGTGCCCTCAGATTCCGTGAACCAAAAAAGTCCTGAGACGTGATTACCTTGACCAAAAGACACAACATTGCGTGACACGAACTTTTCACTAAGTGACCGACCGTTTTCCGGTCATCAATTTTGGGAAAATTATTCCATTTCGGGACGGAAAAATGTGACATTCTCCATTAATAGGGAAAGAGAACTTTGATTATCACTGGAAGCATATAGGCTATATTCCGTAATAATTACAGAACACATATTATATTACACACACTGAACGTTTAAGGAAAAGAAGTTTTTTCTGTTCCTATAAGCTTCGCCATTTTCAGTATCATGATTGATATACACTTATGATTTATAGTTATAGTATTAAAGCTTAATTTAGTTGATATTATGTTTTAATTACCTTTCAAACACGTAATATTCAATTATTGATATTTTTATTTGTACCGTATAGAGATAGGAGTGTTCAATCAATTTATTCTACATTGCTGAATGATATCAAACTTTGAAATGAAATTGATTCCACTTCTAGTCATATCAACTTATTTCTTAATACTTCGAGTTTAAAAAATTAAGCTCTTTAAGTAAGCTTTTCATGATTGTGCTTGCCCTTCCATGGTCTGCTAACAGTAATCCAAGAATGAGTTGGATTTCAATGTTTGAAGAAAGTCTATCATTAAATTCTCAAAACGGTTTCTTGATTTGGAATAACTGATTCAAGATTCATTGTTAATGGAGCAAAACACTAATTCCAAGTTTGATTTAAAATTTTCTGATATTTTTTTTTATTCTTTATGCTTAAAACCATTGCTGAGTATTTTTAATTTGGACACATTTGAATTTATTCAAAATTTGAAGAAAAGCTTCATACATTCATATGAATAACAGAATAACATCAAATCAAATCAAATCGTTTTTTATTTTGACAAAAAAAAAACACAACTCAGTGAAATAAAGATATAAACTTCTATACAGATATAAACTTCTATACATTGAGTTCCTGTCAAAATAAAAATACTACTTGCTAAATTATTTACAATTTGTATGCGAGTAGGAGGTCAGTGAAAAAAAGTTTTTAATGCTACATTCACACACACACTTACACATCTTTCTCTTTCAAGTTGGTATGTGCAAAAAAGTAAAAGAAGTATTATAATATAATACTTCAAAATAATGTATACACACTTTGAACTTTCATAGAAAATTTATTTACCGTTCTACAAAGTTAAATTTCAGGAAAATAGAAAGCTGAAAGTCCAATGTAAATGAAACATAAATAACAAATGTTAATACTGTTCAAATTGGTGACCTGCAGCATCAATACAATTCTGAGTACGAGTCACCACTGATTCTGTACATCGTATCAAAACGTCCTACACACTTTCTCTACACACTGCTTGAATCTCATTCCAAAGAACGTAACCTAGGTTACGTGGTTTACGTTTGTACACCTCATCTTTTACTGTGCCCCACAAGAAGAAATCCAGTGGTGTAAGGTCTGGAGAGCGTGCTGGAAACTCGATTGGCCCCCTGCGTCCTATCCACTGGCCTGGCAAATTTTGATCCAGGTAAGCTAGTACGTCCGCCATGTTGATATTACAAATTCCAACTAACAATATAACATAGAGGGACGATTATGCTGCCACCTGGCGAAGAAATATAACATTAGCCTTGTAGAGCGGTAAAACTACGATTGTTTAAAGTGTGTATACATTTTTTTGAAGCACTCGGTAGAATGGGAATCAGATAATTACAGAAAAATAACTCTCAATAGTTTCAGGCAGACATCCAGTAAGCCATTTTAATATTTGTTTTTTCAAAAGTATTTTGTTCTCAATATTTCTTATATAATCAGGTAGATAGTTGGAAAATTTCGGCCCCAAAAAGACAAAGGATTTCTGAAAAAAAGTGTTATACACTCTGGGGTGTCTAGCTAAATTTTCAACTACTCTTCTAGTTCTGTATACATTATCATTCTCGAACATTTGCCGACTTCGATTGCCTGATAACATGTAAAAGGATGATAAGACTTTGAAAACATATTTATAGCGCAATGGCAAACAATTGAAAAACTGAAAGATAGGAAAAGAGTGTTCGATCCTGCTCACACCCTTCATACACCGTACTATGGCTTTTGAAGCACAATTAGAGCACATTTTGATTGAGTTGTTCATACATCATCATAATACTACTAATCACTTCAGCATTGGAGGTTGATGATCCACATCGTTCAAAGCTAGTACTTGAAATGGATTCTTTTTTGAATAATTTATTTAGTGCCATCTTTGTCTAAATCTTGCTAAATGTATTGAGTAATTCAGAGAAGCTTATAACTGCGTTTAACATCACCTGTATGCTATTAAATTCGAGTTAGCTTTTTCGATCACTTGTAGGTGTTTTGTAGTAGGTCAGTGCTGACTGCTGAGCCAATTTCCTTGTACAATGTCCTTCCGTTCTGAGTTAACCAGTGGAACGAACTGAAAGGTCAATCAAAAACAGTAATTTCGGTTGTAAGCCTTGCTGGCTACTTCCATCACTGCCGTAAGTTCAGGTGTTCTGAAACCATCACTGGTTTACTATTTGTTTTGCGGGCAGAGTTGTGTAAGTGAATGACAGTAATGGAAGACATCAAAGCCTTGATTTTCCTTGTTAAACAAGGACATCTTTGTTGAAATGAGAGCGTCACGACGATACAGAATCGTGACTCTACAGGTATCTTGTATGTAATGCAACGGTACTCTGATAATGGTTAATTCTGTATGGTCTATTCATATTGGATAATTATGTTAATTAATTAGCCTATGACTGGCATGAGGTTCATGACTGTCAATAATAATTTAAATACGGGTTAGCTGGAATATAAGCCAAAAAAGATTCTGCAGTTGAGGTTGAAACTATTACAAATATTGAAGTACCCATCTTGACTTTAATATTGGTCAATTTTCCCCACATGGAGGCCTAATCGCATTGTAGGCTCAATGGCTTTGTGTGATGATGTGACGTTTATTTTCAATTCTGAGGCGTAGGCCTACAATTATTTTCTTGAAATGCAGCAACGACTTGTGATAGAATTGAATTTTCCCGAAATATAACGTAATTTTCTTAAAATAGTCAAATATTCGTGATCCTGAAACTTGAATCGTGTAAGTAACGGAGATCATTGGTGGAGTTAATATCTTAGTATCTTTGCGACCTCTAGAAGTTTTTCCCTGAGAATGCTATCCAGGTTTGGCTACATATCATCACTTTTTCTCAGTAACCTCATATCATTGCTATTCCTTAGTAACCTCAGACCAAAAGTGATCAAATCGATTAGATTGTTTCAGTAAGTTATTTTTACATTTATAATTTCGATCATTAGAAAATAACTACTTGAAAAAAAGATTTAAAAGTAATATAAATCCTAGCATGGAGTAACTAGTAACAAGAAATCAATACATGAGAGTTTTCGAACAAATTTCACATCAGAAAGAGAAAAAGAGATTGTAAAGAGATGTAAATTTCCAACAGCCTGGGAGGAAATGCCAAAAATAATAGAGAAGATGCGATATTCAAATACACGTGCACCTCATTTCATTAAATTGGCCGCTAGTCTTGCTCGAAATCGAAAATAAGAGCAATCAAATTAAACTGAGAGAAAGTGAGACGACGTGAGTCCAAACTAATATAAAACCAATTAGGATTATTTTAGGCAGCAAGCATACAGTGCGCCAGCCGCCAGCAAACAGTGCAAAAGCTATCCAAGTGATTTTCCTGGCGGGCGCTAACCACACGTCCTAGAAATCAACATTTTCATTGCCAAATGGATCACGACGCCGAATACGGCCCATAGAAAGTCGGCGCTCCGTGATTGTCCTTCCAATCACCATGTTCTCATTTCTTATCTCTTTTCTCGCTCACACTCTTTCCAAGTACTGAAGAAAAACTCCATTCAGGAGGGCAACAACCATCATCTTCTTATTTGATTAAATTTGGAGGTGTAGTTTTAACTGAGACATCATTTATTTGTGAGATGATACGTAGTGAGAGGATAAACATGATAATGTTATTCAAAAGGAATTGTAAAGTCATTTCTAAATATTTTATTTAACCAACTTCCTGGATATTTGTTTTTCTATTTGGTAAATCGGATGAGAGTATTTGTTTACTTGTTTGATGAGGTTAGTAGGATTGTGTAGATAAATAACATTGACAACATATTATATCGCGCTAACGTGTGAACTTCAGTTTCCTACCTGTAGGAAACTCTCTGTATTCCCTGTTCCATCTGGCACATTTTGTACCTCCTCTCATTACCCAATCACAAATCATAGATTCAACATCAGTATCAGTTCTTTTCAACTGTGTTTTATGGTTTGCATCAAACTACAGGGGTTCGTCTGTGATGCACTATTTTAACAAAAATAGACAGAAAGACTACAGAAAACAAGTGCAGAAAAGCTGGATGTACCTCAATCTCAATATTCAATGACAGAAGAACTACAAAAAATGGATTTCTTCTATTGAATCATTCAGATAAACATTTAATCAACTCACATATCAACAGACGAACCCTCCAAAAGAAGAAAAATGAATAGCAGATAAACAAGGACAGTTTTACCAATGCTTGGAGTGGTAAGATAATACATTATACCTGTAGTCTTATACCAGACTAGACAAGTCAACAACAAAGTAAGTGATCATTTGAAATTACTGGAATTTGTGAAAAAGTAAGACTACAAAGTAAGTGACCAATTTGAATCACTGGAAGTTGCGAAAGAGGTGCGCGCTGGAGGGGCTTGGTTCCCCGTTCTCCTGCAATCGAGTGAGTGACCCGTTTGGTGCATCATGGCAGCATCCAGCATACAGCATGCATCAGTGTGTCGTCGTATCCGCCTGTCACATATCGGACGCCACATCCGTCTTCAGCGACGACAGGACAGGCCAGAGGACAGACACTACCACTTCGCTTTCCATTCTCATTCTTATCCTTCCACTTTTTCTCGCCGGCCGGCAGCGTGCCTTTGAGCCGACGGTGTCACCGGCCGATTATCAATTACAGAGTGGAGTGGGGGGAAGCTCAACAAGTGGAGGCAGCCGGTCACACATAACCTACATTCTTATCTTCTCTAAATTCTCGTTCCACACGTTGCTTTCCACTTCATTATCAACACTCAACTGTACCTTTACATTGTTTTGTTGATCATCAAGGAAACCAGGAAGGGCATTGAACTTGAAATTGAAAACTAACATATTATTGAGGAAAAGACTTGAACTTGATAATGAAATCCTAGGATAATATGCGAAAATCGTGAGAAATTTGATAATAATTCTTCAAGCAAAACCATCCTTCTTGAACTATTGGTGGATAATACAATGCAGCGTAAAATTACGGCTTCAACAAAAGAAACACATAATACGTTTATTTTGGAAGAGTTTAGAGGAATTTGACCCCATATTTAGTGTACAGGCATCACACCTGTTCGCTGAAGATCAAATTTAATATGCCTGTACCCAGAAATGGATTAGGTACCTTTAAGTGCCTTGACGTCCAGAATTGACAGAACATGTAAGTATGGTTAAAAACGTGGGAATTTATTACGTGTACGGAAGTATTTTGAGGATAACATTTCTGTCAACTTTAGAAAAATATAGTTTATAATAATATAGTTTCTATATCAATAAATGAATAGAATGCTAATGAATTGGTCAGGTAAACATTATAGACCAACTAACATTAAAAACTTGAAAATCTTCCATTATGACAGTTGATTGATGTATCATAAAAAATGGGGAAGGACGAAGAGCATTATTTGAGATTTGAGTGTTATTAGAAATACATCATATTTATAAATGAATAATAAATACATAGCATACATCATAGTACAAAAATCAATCAAAATACACTCTTTTGTGAGTTGGGAAATTTACATAATTTGAAATTGAGACCAGGTCTCTTACAAGTTTTCCTAGAGTTCCCGTAACATACTTACATAGAAACCTGTTTTTCATCAGTAAATAGTTTCATGAAAAGGGGTAAAGGAGTAGGACATTTTCCTTTCAATAGACTAACGGACTAAGGTACTTAGCTTCCCGATCAGTATCAGTTTGGAGTTTAGAGCAACGACACTGAGGTGTGTCGCTTCACAACTCTAAACTGGTCCGAACGATCCCCGTTACCTATTCAAGGATGAATTGAGAAACTGTTTTATTCTATTCAATGTTCTTCAAAGCACAACAAACAAATCACCGTCACGTCATTAGTAGTGCTTTTGAGAATGGTAAATAAGCCGTGAAAGTGAGACGGAGACACTGCTGATATGAGAGAAATGATCATAATGATAGAGTAATGCAGCTCTGTATTGAAAGAGAAAGATAATAAGCAAAATGTGTGCAAAGCAGTGTGCATTGGATAAAGAAAAAGAGATCATAACTAGGAAAGCGATTGAGAGAGAACGACTAAAGTTGATGGACGCAAGGAAGAATGACATTCTTGTTGTTGAGTCTGTATAACAGAAAAATAAATATCTCGCTATACGACCGACCTTGGTATTTATAAAATGTTCAAGCTTCTTCAGTATTGTGTCGAAATTATACAAATGTTTCAAGTTTTATTAGAACTTGATTTGTTCTCATTTTATTGTTTTCTTTCTTGACGACCTTTACTCGAAAAATAATTTTCTTTTAGATACAGGAATAGTTATTTGTGCACTAGTGCGCAAAGTGACAGTTTGCTGCACCGAAAGAAACGTTTACGCACGAGCCGTAGGCGAGTGCGGAATGGTTTCTTGAGTGCAGCAGAGGAACTTTGCGCAAGTATTTCACATTAAATTTTTCCTACAGTTACCATTGAATATGAAAAGTGGGTAAAAATTGATGGCTGAAATCCATCAAATGTTTGTCTGTTTGATGCTGTTATTAATAAGAACCTTAATTCATTTAAAAATTAATAATCAAATTGAAGTTGAAAATTCTCAGCCAAAGTTCTCATTCTTATTCATTCAAGAATCAGAAAAAATACAGATAGAACAAAAAATTGCATTCAAAATACACGCCAACAGCTGATTGGGATGGCTGCAAGATGGCTGAACCAACAATCGCGTGACCTAGCGGGAAGAATCGTACCTAAGTTTGTTTCATCCAGTTAAAAAGTACTGAAACAGGATTCAGAAATTTAGACTTTTGCTCAAATTACCGAGAACAATGCTCAAAGTGAACTGAAAAATATTTATAAAAATAACATAGACAACAGAGAATATTCATTGTAGTATTCTTATGTTTTTTTATTTATATGGATATTGAACGGTAATCATTTAACCTCAAAATTCGAATTTTATAATGTATATTTGCTACTTTTCTCATTGCTCGCAGTTGAAATAATAATTATCAATAGAAAAGAACTATTTATTATTAAATTATGATAATTCATAAATGATAATTATTCAAATATGATTCAGATGAACATTATTCTTGTTTTGGATTTCTAGATTGGGATTTTATCATGAATGTAGGGTAGCCATTGAAATGATTCTTATCTAAATTACCAATTACTTATCAGTTATTGTTACCAACTTAATTTTTGTTTTCGTGCACTAATCCTCCATATAACCCACCAACTATTTTGCGTTGCCATGCTGCAAATCTGGAGTACGCAAAGTAATACTTTGCGCACTAGAGCGGAAAAGTGATTCTTTGCGTTCTGTAATCAGTGCAGGAATGGTCACTTTTCAAGGTATCTGTAGGAAAAGTATTTTTTCAACTGTTCTTTCTTGCAATCCTAACAACACTCGATTCGTTCATCAACTTCATCAGCATAAGTAACAATTTGTTGATTATTCATTCATTTTCGTGCTTATATGAAAAAGGAATGATATAGAAAAAAATGTATCATTCAAATTCATATAATTATACGAGGAATTAAACTCCATTTGTACATATAGACCCAACCTTTATTCAATTATAGATTAAGAGGGACACCTCTATAATAGTCAATCTTCATAGCTCATCAGAAGCTTATTGATAGCATTCCTGGAATTAATAAGATGGCATTTGTCATTTCTCAAAATGTTGGTTATATATTATCATTTATCTCATTTACATCATTTTTGTTTTTTATGTTCCTGCGAAAGTATGATTTAGGAAACTCTTGATAAACATCTATCAATTTGATGAATATTATCCAAATTTGCAATGAAAGATTTGAATTTTTTAAATATTGTTAAATATTTTTTTGAAATATTTTGATATGACTGTGATAGTTCATAAATAAACTAATGTCAGTGTGTCATCAATACAGCACCTCGGTATGTCAAATCCTTGTAATTTGTATCAACGAATTATTTGAATTAGTCTAGTTCTAAATTTCATTCAGGCCCCTAGGACACCAAATGATGAGAAACGGTATTTTCTAATTAGGTTACTCAGTTTTATAGTTGAGCATGGAAAGAATCTACCTAATAACACATGTGCTACATCCGATGAGCCATCTTCATAGTTTCGTAGTAAGCGCATATCCTAACGGTGAGCTCGGTTTACGTGTTTCCTAGTACGGTGCCGGTGTTCTGTCCACGAATCAATAATAACCCAAGGCTAGCATGGTCTACATTCCTTCTCCCAATATTCATGCTGTACTGGATCCATGCGTTTCTAGCTATTTAGAACTCCATTATTCATCCTAATAATAAGCCTCCTAACAGTCTCTCATAGCCACATTTGCTTAATATGGGTTTGCTGTAAAAATAGTTAGCTGTCAAAAAGATATGATTAGTTCAGCAAAAACTAAAGTTTTTTGGGTTTAGAACATCCATATGGATTGATCTTGAAAATTTCAATGTTGGTCAAATAGAACTGCACTTCAAAGTAATATAATTCTTTCCACTTATTACTTACATGCTTATATCTTGAAAACAATGCGTTATATTGACATAATCAACTACGTAAAAATGAAGCTTAATAAATTTCCTACAACTTTTGTCTGATAGAGGTTTTCGATAAATCCTATACTTTTCGAGATATTTATGTTCTGATATTTATGCGGGAACACTAGCGTCAGTTGATCAATTTTCATAAGGGCAAGGAAAGTTGTGTGTGTGCACCACACCAGATTTTTCATCAATCGTTCAAAAACTATAAGGCCGAAAAGATGAAAAACTTGAAGTATTTTTCAAAAAATGTCTCACCTTCAAGGGCGGATATCTCAGAAACTATGAGAGATATGGAAAAAAATGTAAAGGACAAAACTTGTTGGTAATTTTGTAAGCTTCAATTTTGCAAAATATATAAATGTTCGTTCATAAGATGCATAGTTTCCGAGATAAATGCGAAAAATGAAGAAATGGTACTTTCAAACCACCTCCATCCCTTTAGCACAGGGGGTAGTGGTGAGGACTTTTGATATGTTAATTCTCTAACTATCCTCAAAAGAGCTGTGGAGTTGAAAATTATGTTCCAAACTTTTCCCTCTATAATCTTTCGTTGACTGGACTAATTTACAAATTAAACAGCAGAATATGGTACACAAAGTCTATAATAAATACGTATGGGAATCATTGAAGCAGATAGAAGATGGTTTCAATAGAGAAGTCTACACAAGGATTTTGCCTTCAACAGGTCAATCTTCATTTTCCTATTGATAAAAATCCTGGTTCTTGTATTTGGGATTAGCTGTACTGGGAAGCTGGTGAACCCAAGTAGTGCTTTATGAGGTGGAACGATACAACATTCCTCCACTTTACAAACAATACGATTCTCATAAAATAACCTACTGACACAAGAAATTATGATAATTCTTTAAGGTACTGAAGCATAGCACATACTTGAGGGAACGAAGAAACAAGATAGCTGAAAAATAAGGAATGAGTCAGATGGAATTCGTATCATTTCAAGGTGAACGGTATGTTTTGTGTAGGCTATGGTGATTCGCTGGGAGGTGATGAGAGAGATGGGGGGATTCCGTGGGTGAGAGAGAGAGAGAGAGTTGAGAAGAAAGATAGGGGAACTTCAGGTTAGGGAGCAGAGATTTGATAGGATTAGGAAAAAACATGAAGGGTTGATGAGAAAAAAATCTAAAGAGTTTCTGAATAAGGGCCGCTTTTTTGTGAGAGTCCAAGTAGGAGTTGAAAGAGACAATAGTGGAGTGGAAAGGTGAAGGCCAGCCACAGTTTACTATGGAATGGAGCTGGAGGGGAGTCTGCGCATTCAGGCAACTGGGAGTGGAAGGAACGGCGACGGCGACCAAGTAAGCCGCGCTATCATGCTTCATGCCACAAGCCCACCTCCTACTTCACGGACTTAGCTCTAGCTGACATACCTTTCGTAGTAGGTATACCGTACGTAGTATAATCAAGCCTTCCTGTCTCTCCCAGTGCTGCATGAGTTCATTCTCGTTGCATGACGCAACAGCTTAGCTCGACTGTGCTCACATTGTCATCATTGAATACAGATTGTGAGGCACACAACCTAGTATTTGAGATGAGTTATTCAAATGCTAGAAGCGATCTTGTAATTCACGAGTATGACTTAATCTCTTCTTTGTCTCTCGAAATTGTGTTTTTGAATGTTAAAGAAAGCTTTGTTAAGTTTTCTAGATATCGATACTGTGATGCAGGATAAGAACCAAAAGCAAAGCTTCTCTGCGTCCCTCCATTTTTGAATAGAAGTATTTTCATTGAAAATCATTTGGGTCACCAGTTTGAAATGAGAAGCAGTTAAGAGTAACTCAGAAGAAAAATGTATAAGAACAGTGATTAACAGGCTAAGAACCTAATAATTATTCATTGTTTTTCAATCATAAAATTATACACTTCTGAAGTCAAACCCCTCCTTCAAACTAGAAAAGAATAGTAAATTCTTCTGTACAGTGGCGTATCCAGAAAAAATTTCGGGGGGGGATCATAACATTGGAGTAGAAAGCACCTGAACTTTGATGGGACACCGGGGGGTGTGGGGGGTAAGGAATACCCCCATCAAAGGGTGGTGGGGGGGTCCTCGAAAATATACCTTCAATTTGGTGCGATTTCACTCAATTTCCACTTGAAAACAAACATTCCATTCATATTTTTTTGGTGATCAGTATACCACATATTATTTCGATTTTTCCTTGAAAATTTCTTAGGCCTATGGATTTTCGATTAAATAACAAATAGAATGAAATGGAGTAGAATTTTGTTAGTCATTCAATTGTTAAAAAATAGTGATTTTGTAGAAGTCCTACTCATTATTAGATAACAAGTTAGAATGCTTAAATTTTGGCTTCAATAAAGCACTATTTCAACCAACTTTATAGGTTTAGTTTTAACTTTATTAACAATTTTTTTCAAATTTACATGATTTTTACTTGAGTATTAAAACTTACATTGGTTTTTGGGGGTGGGATGAAACATTTTTTTTTTAAATATTAGGGGGATGTGTTCTTCTTGTCCACGGTAGAAACTACGCCCGTTCATCATAACCGGAGTACTCTCTACAAGAAGCTGCTGGAGCTTTGTTTAAGAATATGCATGAAACTGAATAAACTATAATCAACTATAAGCTATAATAAGCTATATTGAATTTCCTCATAATAAAGATGGTAAAAAGTTAACTAACTTTGAAGTTTCTAATCTGTAGTTTCTCTATCCCCTGCTATCTAGTCCCTACGCAAAAATAAAAGCAGTCATTCTATTCTATTCTACACACTAGACCACTCACTTTTTATAAGAAAAAGCTCATTGCTATTGCAGTGCTATTCTCTCATCCCTTATATATTTCTTGACTTACATAGTACAATATTACGAAATTATGGCATTAGATGCTAATTTTTGTGGCTGATCCAACCACAAAAAATTCAGGTTCCATTTCGGGGGGGTTAGATCCCCATATCCCCCCCTGGATACCCCACTGCTTCTGTATCAAAGTAAAGATCGAAATTCCTAAGCGACGTATGGAACAACTAGCTGCTCGGCTGTAGCTATAAGTTACTGTTGTAGTGCTCCTCGGCTGAAGTTACAATATAGTACTGCTGTAGCTATTGCCGAGCGACACTACACATTGTAGTGTAGCTGCAGCCGATGTGCTATGAATAGTGAGGTCCACGTTATAATGGCAGTGGAGAAGATAGGAGATCGACGTTGCCGATCCTCTGTCTTGTTAATGCCTCCTGTAGACGATAGCTGATACAGGTTTATTGATATAATACTAACTGTTCATTCTCGTTTAAAATACCGTAGTCAATTATTATTTATTGATACATTGATACATATTATGTAATATCATTCTCAAATATGGAAAAGGAACAACAGGCTTAAAGCCCAAAACTGATGAACCTAGTATTATATTATATTAGTATTATATTCTATTAAGCAAGAAATTATATTTTTCAATAATTCTATAATGAATTTCATAATTAAGATGAAATATTTTGTTAATTAATTGATAATTCTACATTGTTGAAAGACGATCTGGCTACAGATCAAAGCGAGAGATATCGCTATCCGCTTTGTTGAATGATAGACAAGGATAGCAATACCATTGCTAATCAAACACTGCCATTATAACGTGGACATCACTATAGGATCGTTCCAATCGTTGCTTAGGAATTCGTCCTTAGAATAGATGTTATGATAATAAATGTTACAAATGTTTAAGTATTGTAAGAATGTTTGTACTCACCATTGGGACAGGTAAATAAACTATGTGATGATCCCTGCAACAGAAGAAAATAAACGTTAAGATCAAAGCGAAATTGAAGAACTAATTTAAACATTTTCTTTTCATATAGACTACAGTATTGAGCATATGAGTCTTCGCTTCTTTTCACAATCCAGTAAGGGAATATTAATGATATTCTATATGATATTATATGTAATGACCGTGTTTCACAACATTGAAAAATATCAAATTTTCAGTAGTACCTTTGAAGATTCTAGCTTACATCACTATTGTATTGCAGATCATTAATTTTAAAAATGATGAAGAATGAATGTTGCCGGCCTTTCCTTCAATACAGAAAGAAGGAGTAAGTTATGCTTCCAACATTACCGCCATGATAAATACATTAGTATTGTACTATCTGCTTATCAATCCTTATGGTATATTATAGAAGGTTGAAATTTTCCCATTTTTCACATCACTGTCATAAAAATATACAAAGTTTCCTGTCTTGATTAGACTTGATTAACAAAGACTATAGTATATATCGCACTTAGAGCAGAAAATGAGACTTTTCCGGCTCGAAATTGGTTTTCAAGTCCGAGGCCGTAGGCCGAGGACTAGAAAAGATTGAGAGCCGGAAAAACATTTTTGCCCGTGGTGCGAACGCTATTTTTCGCCACACAGAAAAATAAACAATATATATGAGAATAGTTGTTTACTAAGCACTTCCGAAAGCAGAAGTGGAAGGTGATAGCTCTAGCAAATCTGAGGTAATCTGAATATCAGGAAATTGTCCAAGTATTTTTATTTTTTATTCTGATTTGTCTAAATAACCTAAAAGATTATGTTCTATTATGTGGGAGGTTGAGTTAATACTTTTTTATTCTTTCAAATGACAATAAGATGATATTATTATAAATAAATGTTTTAATTATTGAATAATGAACACAAATAATGAGAGGTTTTTTGATCAGCTGTTTTTTGATCACCTTTCCTAGTTCCATGTTAGCGGCTGGAAAGGGTACTTTTTCCGGCCTAGGCAGGAAAGAAACCTGTTCTGACGTCAGACGAGAGTCGTCTGCAAACAATGCCGTTCAGATCTATGTAGGGACTGGAAAACAGCTGCTTTCTGTGCAGTGTGGCGAAAATATTGTATTGGCTTTTAATATTACAATATACAGTAGTTGACGCTTCTATTTCCAGAGTTTAAAAAATTAACTATTTACTATTCGATCATAATGTACCGTAGAGAGGGTTGTATATTCATTTCAATGGTACAGTGTTATACATTATGTGGATTCCCTATAAGATAGGTTGATAGCAATAATTCCATCTTCATCCGTTCGGTACCTCTTCTGCTGAAAAATTCTGGTTTTCAGCATTTATGCAAGTCACTGATTCCCTATAAGATAGGTTGATAGCAATAATTCCATCTTCATCCGTTCGGTACCTCTTCTGCTGAAAAATTCTGGTTTTCAGCATTTATGCAAGTCACTTGTATCTGATAATCATGTAACAACAAATAGACTGTTTCTGTTCCGTTGTTTAACTGTGACATTTGTAGAGAACTAGTCTTCAAAAACAACAATAGTTAGTTTTATTGATGACGTAATGGCAGATAAACGGCCGATTACCATCAGAGCAAGACGAGCTGTCTGTAACGGGACAATGTTCCGCATAAAGCAAGAAACGCCTTGATTAGCCTTGATGTTCTCATTTGTTGAAAGAAAGCGAACGCTTTTCATTCATTCAGAGCAAAAAATTAACAAAGATTCAGAGGTCCTAAAGAAGTCAAAAACAATGAAAGAAGTTCAAGGGGGATAAAAGACAAGACATGAGCAAAACCTCAGCAGGCACGTGAATTATGACGGTCTATTAGTATGATTATTTTATTTGATGCGATTTTTTCAGTGGGAATTGAAATTTGATTTGGAAGGCACCTCTCAGTAATGTTGCGCTTCCAATTTATAAAAACGGTCTATAAAGTATGCAGTTTATTTCATCATTTTACTTGGGCCTACATCCAACTCGAAAAAATACAGGAATGGAACAATTGTTGTCAATAAAAATGAAAATATTGCCATCATATTAGGGGATATAAAAATTGATAACTCATAAGCGGTCTAGTTTTTAGTGACCTATTCAGTTGCTCGTATTCAGTAGCATCTTGTTGCTCCAGACATGAATAGAAGATTTGTATCTGTACTATCCTAGTGAATAGTAATTTTATATTTCCCAGTCAAAGCGCCACTACTTTAATATATGTATTGTGATGAATTTTTCAAATAGATCTCATGAAAAGAGAGAAAAATTGTGATTACCTTTTAAAATGAAAGAATTTGCTAAAGGAATAGTTAGCGACCGAGCGATAACGCTTACTTATCAATAACTGTATATTAGATAAGAGTACCGTTCTGTACTGAATATTTTTCTAGGAAAATTATTCAATAAAATTATAATTATTTTGCGAATAAAGCACAAATTATTACGAATTGCTCACTGATTTTGAGGTTACACTTGTTTACTATCGATCAGATGTTTTTAAAACAGTTCGAACGCAGCTGACTGATTCAAAGCATTGTCAAATATCATGCCGGTTTTCATGCAAGGTAAAATATCATCTCTAAAAATTATAAAACTATCAATAAAGGATCAAGAATTTCAATAAAAAAAATAAATGTATGTATTATTGTTGAAATTATTTATTATTTAAGAAATTGTATTATGCGTCAGGTCTTATTGTAACTAAATAGGTCATAGCATGAAATTCTATTATTGATAAAATGGCAGAAATTAATTATAATAATCTCAACCTAATAAAAATTGTACAAGAATATTAATTATTAATAATTTAATTCAACTGAACCACATGGTAATTAAATCTCTTTGGTAGGTCTAAACCAATCACAGTGCATAGAAATAGCACCAAGACGGTGATCGTTTGAAAGCAACACATGTTAATCTATTATCAGACAACAACCCTGCCTTATCAGTTACACTAGCACGTGTACATTGTATGAGAGGAACTATGTCTATAAGATTAAGCAGTTTTAAGAATTACATAAATTAAATATTATTGTAATTAAAGGAATTGTATTCTACTGCTTGCCACTGACGTCATGTTTACGTCACAAGCGTTCTACCAATGGCAAATTTTTATGCAAATTATTACATTGAGATTCAGAGAAGCAAGGTCTAGCCTAAAAGCTTAGAGAAAAGAGCAGCACTTCCCTTTTGAAATCCTACCGTGTAGATCTCTTTTTATAGTTACCAAAGACCTATTTGTAAAATTTCTTGTTCGATTTTAAATGTTCTATTTGTGAGCCGATATTTTAGGCCAATTTATTTGTTATTCGTAAATTTCTGTTCTCATCAATCGATAAATTTAAAACTTAAAGTAAATTATCCCTTAATTAATTCGGTGAAGGAGATATTAAATTAAAATTCCCCACGTGCTGAAACCAAAGCCTGGATTGCCGCCGATCAAACGATTTTTGATCTAAAGAAGAAAACCACGACCGCCAAGGAATTCACGTGAGTTATAAGTCATAAGGGGCCCCAATCTACGCTTCGAAAATATTTCAGTGCAGAAAAACATAAATTTTTCTTCGTTAAATTATTGGCCACGCGACAAGCGCTTTTAGTTATTAAGAGCCTAAAATTTATTCATATTTAATTTCTAAGAATTTGTAGTTGATTAACTATCCTCCGCTGCCTGAACCACGACCCCGAACATTTTAAAAAATATTTTCTATAATTCATTTTTCACTATTTTTCAAACTGTTAAATTTTATCAATTGTAAAACTCTGTTGAATCACGCATGGTATCATGCAAGCACAAGAAATTTTTAACTATTCTGTTAATGCCAAATTATTATCAACCTGTAAATCAAATTCTGAACCTGCACTGTATGATTGCATATTTTATTGTAATATATTTCAGTTTTGTTAATTCGCTTTCTGAGTTCGATTATTTCTTAAGCCTGTCAATTATTGTGTCTGATACGTTCTATATCATCAAGAACCGATCGAATACGATCATTGGAATAATTGAATTAAGCTGGATATTGGAACAGGTCTAAGTGGATGTAGCGAGTGGGGTCAGATCGAGATATTTATTCTTTGTCCTTACCTGCTCATATATCAGCTTTTATCTGTTACCTACCTCGACTTATTAGGTCTATATTGAAACAATTTATAAAAATTTACAGAAAAGAGGATTGAAGTTATTTACATTTTTAAAATTTTTAAAGCATAAAGAGGGAAGTAAAATTAAATCACAGATATATTGTGGAATTCAAGCAGAGCATCACTGCTTTATATAAAATTTTGCAAAGAACACTAGCCTATATATTGAATTGCGGCAAGAAATTATAAGAATAAAATATTTATAATAATAATAATAATAAATTATAAGAGGCGTACCTGTATTACCGCATAAGTGTTCACTGTGTATCCTGTATGCTCGTGTCATTTTTATGTTAACGATATTGCTAACTTGATTATTTTATCACTGAACACATTGCTAAACCACTTTTTCTGTATTTCACTCACTACGAAGCTATAACAATTTCTATTGGATTTCGTATTAATTATTTTGTATATCACATCAACACTTTCACGTTTTTTATTCACCGCACACGTTCGTCGCATTATCTCCTCGCAAACCATGGCAGGAAACGACCAGGTCAACCCAAGTCTGTCAGACACCGAGGACATCTCACCGATTGTTCGCCGCCGACCGAAGGCTACATACCCACCCTTCCCATGCTGGATTGGAGCATCATCCTGGAAGCAATAAAACAAAGTTCTTCAGTAACACTGGAAGCATTGAACAATATAAATAAGAACTACGATCAAATGAATGAAACACTAAACAATATAGATAAGAACTACGACCAAATAATTGAAGATACCAAACAAACAAATGAAGAGTTAAAGAAAGTATATGAACAGGATTTTGATAAACCGGAACAAAGGTTGAAAGAAGCAACAGAGGAAAGCAGGACGGTAACACGGCAAATCGAGGAGGAACGTCAGACAACTAAAATCAATATTGGACCAGAGATTGAGCCCATGCATGCGAAAGCGGACATAATCGAAGGAGAGGATATAAAACAGTTAAGCGAACACGACACATGTATGGAGACCAACCTACCGAGAATGTCAGGACTGAAGTCGCGCCGCACCCCGCAGAACGCCGAGAGGGACCAGCCGACATCACCCGCCAGGCCGAGGACGACATCATCAGGTAGAGGGACAGCCCGTACCACCGCGCGCAGACCACCAGGAGTCCAAGGACGTTGCCCGCCGAGTGGAAGAGCAGCCCGGACCGCCGACCGCACATATCTCCCATCCGCCGAGGACAGCACCTGCAACACATCAAATCAGTATCCATCAAAAACAAACAGAAAACAACATCAGAACAATTAAAACCCGCATAAAATCAAGACCACACACCAGCAGCAAAACAATTCAAGAAAGAAGAAGAATATCTAGAAGAACCTACAACCACCGCCGTCATGTTAGGCTGAAATCGTACATCAAATCTTTTACAAGCATGCATGATAGGAGAAAAATATTATTAGGAAGGACCCACAACCACCGCAGTCATGTCCGGTTGAAATCAAACAAACTGTACACTGGCATGCAAAAAAGAAAAGGATTATTTGAAAAAACCCACAGACACCACCGGCATGTCAGATTTTAAGGATATCAAACTGCATGTTACCGGCCAACAAAGAGGAAACGAGTTTGTAAGAATCGATCTACACCACGGCACATTCGTTTTAAGCCAAGTTTGATAAAACGGATAGTTGCAAATTGGAATGGAAACTTTGAAATAAATCAGAAATCAAATTTAGATGGGGGCTGAGGAAATAATAATCTTTTAATCAATTGAAAGCTACATTTGTGAAGTACATCAGCTATCAAACTTCTTCATAGTCACAGCCTACCCATCAAATCATATCTTGCATACGGCATCTTTTTACTGCAGCCTAATCATAATCAACATAACCTAAACTTCGCCGCATCTCATATAATAAACAACAATCCACTTCAAATGAAGAAATTATTATCAACTTTAATAACAGAAGAAAATAAAACTACGAAACAACTTTAAGAATTTTACCAACCTGATCAAGCCATCCGCCTCGTGTCAGAGTCATCATCGAAACAATCGCCTGGTATCGTCTGCACAACTGAAAAACAGAAACAAAAATTATATTATTATCCACGGAAAATAATTATAAATTAGAAATAACATGAAATTAGTAGTGAATAGGAGGAAAGAAAATAAACAAAGTTTATTTGAAAAAATGTGTAAATCTAACCTTGAAATGCAGAATCGATAGAAAAAATCTATTCAGAACCAAAGCCTGTTCGATAATTTTCTTCGTCCCACCAACCAATGTGTACGAAATCCTAGAGTCAATATTAATAGAATCCAAGCAATATCGTTATTCAATTATTATGTAACATATTATTAATGTGAAATTATAAGCAAAAACGCAACCAAAAATATATATTTATGTTAATTTGCACGAAATGCGCATGTTCTGTGTTATATGAATGTATCTCTAAAAAACTCCAAAGAAAATGAAATTCTTACCTTTAAATGTGAAATTTATTACTGTTGCATCAAAAGATCATGAATTGTAATTCAAATGATAAATGTAAGACTTAATATTTGTAACCAACATTGATAAAAATCAAGAAAGCCATTTCAAGTGTAACCCTGTTTGTACGCAACGTACTAAGCGCAAATAAGAAATTGCTCGAGTCAAACGGTAGACGATTGTCAAGTCACCGAAGTAAAATCACACTCTCACCAATTTATGTAAAAGCCAAACCAAAGAGTCGAAACTTGTAATAACCATGAAAAAATGATGAAAGTCTATATTTGTTGCAAATACTATTCAAATCTTAAGAAGTAATATGTGAAATCTTGTATAGTTGTTATAGTTATGGGTCTGCTCATAAGCCACCCGTGAATGGAAGTTGTGGAGTTGTTTTAATGAAGGATCCAAAGAGACCTCATTAATTATTGTATTTCGATTGTATCCAATGAAGGAACAATCAATTATTTATTTTTCGTAGCCAAAAGTGCACGATATATTGTTTTTAGTGTTAAGTGTGGAGTTTTCGTAGAAGTAAGGAGATGAAATAGTGTATTCATCACAATATCGGATTTTTCAAATAGTCATTGTTTCGACTCGTCTCCCAATTACCTATTTAAAATATCCTGGGGGCTTTTGTGTGATGAATTTTTCAAATAGATCTCATGAAAAGAGAGAAAAATTGTGATTACCTTTTAAAATGAAAGAATTTGCTAAAGGAATAGTTAGCGACCGAGCGATAAAGCTTACTTATCAATAACTGTATATTAGATAAGAGTACCGTTCTGTACTGAATATTTTTCTAGGAAAATTATTCAATAAAATTATAATTATTTTGCGAATAAAGCACAAATTATTTACGAATTGCTCACTGATTTTGAGGTTACACTTTGTTTACTATCGATCAGATGTTTTTAAAACAGTTCGAACGCAGCTGACTGATTCAAAGCATTGTCAAATATCATGCCGGTTTTCATGCAAGGTAAAATATCATCTCTAAAAATTATAAAACTATCAATAAAGGATCAAGAATTTCAAATAAAAAAAATAAATGTATGTATTATGTTGAAATTATTTATTATTTAAGAAATTGTATTATGCGTCAGGTCTTATTGTAACTAAATAGGTCATAGCATGAAATTCTATTATTGATAAAATGGCAGAAATTAATTATAATAATCTCAAACCTAATAAAAATTGTACAAGAATATTAATTTATTAATAATTTAATTCAACTGAACCACATGGTAATTAAATCTCTTTGGTAGGTCTAAACCAATCACAGTGCATAGAAATAGCACCAAGACGGTGATCGTTTGAAAGCAACACATGTTAATCTATTATCAGACACCAACCCTGCCTTATCAGTTACACTAGCACGTGTACATTGTATGAGAGGAACTATGTCTATAAGATTAAGCAGTTTTAAGAATTACATAAATTAAATTATTATTGTAATTAAAGGAATTGTATTCTACTGCTTGCCACTGACGTCATGTTTACGTCACAAGCGTTCTACCAATGGCAAATTTTTATGCAAATTATTACATTGAGATTCTGAGAAGCAAGGTCTAGCCTAAAAGCTTAGAGAAAACAGCAGCACTTCCCTTTTGAAATCCTTACCGTGTAGATCTCTTTTATAGTTACCAAAGACCTATTTGTAAAATTTCTTGTTCGATTTTAAATGTTCTATTTGTGAGCCGATATTTTAGGCCAATTTATTTGTTATTCGTAAATTTCTGTTCTCATCAATCGATAAATTTAAAAGCTTAAAGTAAATTATCCCTTAATTAATTCGGTGAAGGAGATATTTAAATTAAAATTCCCCACGTGCTGAAACCAAAGCCTGGATTGCCGCCGATCAAACGATTTTTGATCTAAAGAAGAAAACCACGACCGCCAAGGAATTTCACGTGAGTTATAAGTCATAAGGGGCCCCAATCTACGCTTCGAAAATATTTCAGTGCAGAAAAACATAAATTTTTCTTCGTTAAATTATTGGCCACGCCGACAAGCGCTTTTAGTTATTAAGAGCCTAAAATTTATTCATATTTAATTTCTAAGAATTTGTAGTTGATTAACTATCCTCCGCTGCCTGAACCACGACCCCGAACATTTTAAAAAAATATTTTCTATAATTCATTTTTCACTATTTTTCAAACTGTTAATTTTATCAATTGTAAAATTCTGTTGAATCACGCATGGTATCATGCAAGCACAAGAAATTTTTAACTATTCTGTTAATGCCAAATTATTATCAACCTGTAAATCAAATTCTGAACCTGCACTGTATGATTGCATATTTTATTGTAATATATTTCAGTTTTGTTAATTCGCTTTCTGAGTTCGATTATTTCTTAAGCCTGTCAATTATTGTGTCTGATACGTTCTATATCATCAAGAACCGATCGAATACGATCATTGGAATAATTGAATTAAGCTGGATACTGGAACAGGTCTAAGTGGATGTAGCGAGTGGGGTCAGATCGAGATATTTATTCTTTGTCCTTACCTGCTCATATATCAGCTTTTATCTGTTACCTACCTCGACTTTGGAGCGAACACATCAATTGTACAGCAGATGCAGCCATAGATCATATAAATTCCTACAATAGAGCTTAAAACCCGACAAGACTCTGTTCTCGAAATATATTCTGAACGATATTTGGTCCAAATACCGTATTTTAATCCTTCAGAATTATTAGAGACGCAGTCCCGTAAATTATCTACATCGGGATTTTTGCTCGACCTGTATGATTTTGTATGCTCATTCCTCACAGGTAATAATTTTAAGGTATCCGTATTCAGTGTTTAGCGATCGCTACACTACTTATAAAAATTTCATCACAATACAATTTGTCATTAGAAGAATCAAGGGTGAGCGAGCGTTTAGGCCTCCCGCGATTCCGACAATTGTATTGAATCTTGTAGTGAATCAATCAGTCTGGTGTACACTCAGCGTCCACACACGCAATTACAAAATTTATAGCCGCTACACCATTGACTCAGTACAAGATTCACTCTACATGTGTGAAGCCTTCAAATCACGCTCCACATGATTTGCCGGCCCAACGTGAGGCATTTAAATTCAGCATTACATCACCCTACGTGTATTGTCCTATCCTTGGAGGTGAGAGTGACTCCCCCAGGAAGAGCTTCACAGTATGAAACAATATCTTAATTCGGAAATTGAAACTTGGAGACCAAGAGGGAATATCATTCAAATAAAATAGTAGTCCCAAGCAATTTATAGTTGAGACATGTTCATCAAATGCCCTGATTAGAGTGATACATTACTGACCACTGACTGATGAGTAATCAAGCACTTACAACTGGTTTGTCAACAGGAGCAAGTGACTTGGCTATCAAAGTTCAAGTGCCATAAGGATGTAATTGCAGTGCATGTAGTGAGTAGTTTACTACCTGGAAAACTTTCTACCTCATCCAGCCTTGTTCGATTAAGGAAACTTGGAAGTCTTTTTCACTTATCCTGTTCCTTTTATCTTGGACCAGAAACTAGTTTCAGCTCGCTCTGAACTTTCAGTAAACAATCAAAGTGAGCGTCTTATCAGGAGCATTACAGTGCTATTAGGCTGATCTGAAACAATAGATGAGGCCTACTTTGAAGGCCAACAACAATGCATAAATGTTTTTGGAGAAGTGTTCCAAATCTGTAGTCGAGAAGACAGCAAGTTTCAATGAGTGATTCAGAACTGTTACTTTTTAGGAGCTTCTTATGGAGAGTTCGACTACAAGAGAACCTTCTTTTCTTTAGATACTATCATTTAGTATTAAAAAATTCTGTTTTGAAAGTCGGTAAACGAGCAATATTTATATTGCAGTTGATCATGGAATAATATTCCTCAATATAAAATTAATAACATTTAATGATTTGAAATTCAATTCCTATGGAAAACTAAAATTTAATACCATATTTCTTAGCATATCTTTCAGCGCAGTAATGTTAATTTTTGAAATTATTGTCACAGTAGAAGAATTGAACTATTCGGTATCTCCTTCTACTAAAAACAAATCACCAAAATTCACGAACTATTACAGTAATCCCTTCATTTTTGGCTAAGTGACTAAGCATTTGGCTAAGCATTCATTTTATGCTTATAGTGTTTAATATAATATGTTCCCATCTATTAGCCCATCCAAGTCCTCAATTAGATATCAACATTTATAACATCGTAATCCATATGAGGGAGCATTCTTGAATCGACGCTCTGATGAGGAAAGGGGTACATAACATATTTTTAATACAGCTATGCAGCCTATACTACAGTGCCCTATACAATACACGAAAAATAATCATTCAACTTTGAAAAGGATGAGATAAACGGTCGATTACGTAATTAAGGCAAGTGTATTACATAAACAAATCACTCCCTGTTCACGAACACAATTCATTTTCAAGCCTTCATGTGTGCTCATGAGAATGTGGAGATGAATCACTCCTGATGTAACATATAAATACGCTGCTAATGTGATTAATAGATTCGAGTGCTTGGAATTGACCAATATTTCTATATATACACCTGTGTTTCTTCAAATGCAAAAAGTTTTAATTCAACAAATCAAAACTATCAACCTAATAATGTACATCATGAAACAGTATTTGAATTTCCAAAAGTTTTGGCTATACTAGAGCACAAACAAACTGAATTAACAAGGAAAACAAAATCAAAACCGAAAGCCATCCAACAATCAGTTACTCCCGCGACAAGGATGAGTGGTCGATTCCTCGATTAGTCAGAGAGGAGTACAGGTGTGTTGTATTTGGACGTCGTATTGTTGAATCAAGAGAAGCTATTGGCCGATGAAGAGAAGTGAAGTCTGAAGAAGATTAGTGGTGGGAGGGCGACCTCCTGACCTCGATGTGTGACCTTCTGAGCTCTGTGTTGTGCAGCTAGATCCTGCAACCACCGCCCTCCACGCTGTACTTGCTATTTCTCGATTCGCAAAGTTTACCTCATCTCCTACTTTGTCAGTTGCTGGCGGCGCGCAATTTGAAATTATAATCGACGACTGCAGCGCAACAGTTTCCGCGGCAGTTATGACGACGTCGCAGTCGCACACCGGAACAACCAAAGGTAATCACTACACTCTTGGAATTCCTGTCCAAGATATGGCCATCCATCCTCTCTTTCACAATATTAATTGCTGGCCACAAATCTACGAAATCTCCATCATATCAACCCAAGATGATGGCATTCATTTTCTTCGTTTGGTGAAGAAACATTCAATTTGTTAGTACTGTACGAGCGAACACAGTAGTAGCAGCAAATGGGAATTTCCTTTCTACCAACAAAGCCCCAATGTGCCTGTGCCAATGTATTAGTTGTGAGACCAGTGATTGGTTGAATCAAGATAATGGATTTTGAGGTGGAGAGAAATAGAGGGAGGTTGACAGATAACTTGTGATAATATTATGGCAGCTATTATTCACTTTGAAACAAATCCTGGTGCAATCCCACCCACTGATCGATGAAGTTTAATTAAAGAATTATATTTTCAATAAAAAAATTCATGGACAATCACATTCAAATCTTCAACTTCAGACTCATCTCTATTGATAATAATTATTCACGGTCAGCAGCACCTGAATTTATTTTTTTATATTTTCTCTCATATTAATCATAGATTCAAAATTATATCTTTTTTGAGCTAAAAATCTTGCTTATTTTGAACTATTCTTCAAATCAAATGGAAAGATATCGATTGATGCATATCAAGCTGAATAGAATCGTATTTTATTATTAACATAAATTGAATCCATTGAACAAAAATATAATTACAAAATTTGAAAGTATCCGAGTTGATTATTTTAATCTTCAGATATACAATATAGATCATTGTTAAACTAATCCGTGATCTATTAGTTAGAAATCATCATCATCTTCACTTCAGGGATTAGGTTTATTAATTAACCTGTTCCGGTACCCATCTCTTTCTTGGCCTCCCTACATCTCTTTTTCCAGTAGGTCTATAGTTTTGGACTACAACGGGCATTCTTCCAGGTGGCATTTTATCCAAATGACTGCACCAGTTGCGTCTATTTTGAATAATTCTTTCATGCAGATGAGCAACCAATAAAACATGTCTTATATCAGTATTTCTGATTCTATCAACTGTAGTGCAGCCAAATACACTCCTTAGAAACCTCATTTCTGCAGCTTGAATTCGACTGTCCATTCTACGTGTGTGAATCCCATTCTAGCTTCCATATAGGAGAGTCGGAACTGCAATGTTATTATAGAACTTTATTCTGGTTTCTTGTCTTGTTTTATTCTTGAGGTTTCTATGTATAGTGCCACATATTTTCTGAAACTTTGTAATTTTATTGTATACATCAATATCTGTATCAATATCTGTTACATCATTACCAAGATAGTTGAAATTTTTCACGTGTTCTATTCATTTTCCGTTCAATTCTATTTTGGATCTGATTGGATATTTTCATTTGAATGCCATTGATTTGGTTTTTATAACTGATATTTTTAAATTGTAATTTTCAGCAGCTCTGTCCAACATGAAAACTGATTTTTGTAAGGAATCTTCATTTCTCTGAATTATCACTAAGTCATCCGCATACATAATTGAATTCACAAAACTATGCGTTGAGAGCTGTATACCTAAGTCCAACAAAGTTTTCCATGTGCGTAACATGTCGTCAACATAAATATTAAATAAAGTCGGCGATATACAACAACCTTAATTAGAAATAGTAATAAAATTTTTCAAAATATATTTGACAATGTCAGCCTCGCACTGAAAATACATGATCTATTTATCTATTTCTCTCTATTCAAGAAACCAGTAGCCTCTCCTGCTCAAAACGTCGGCATTACTTCGCCACTCAGAGATGCTCTAATTCAGAGGCCTATTAATCCTATAACAGTACATGCTGGCCATTGTGAGTTTCACACTAAATTGGAGAGACAGAGCGCAATATTTCGCAACGTTTACGGTACTCATCCCATCCTGCAGTGTGTTTTTGTTCTTCTTTAGTGTTGTAACTGGTAACGATAGACTACCTCAGAGGTAATGGTCCCATTGAGCTTTCTATTGCGGAACCACAATACAGCTTTTCTAAGTGCTCTATAATAACTGCAACTATGACCGAACTTTGTTAAGAGCAGATTATCAAAGCAACGCTTTAATTGAGCGTTTGGAGGTCGAAAGGATGAAAGCCACAGGATGGAAGCCTCAATGATTTCATCATCAAACAATCTTTCAGATGGATGTCATGACTAGTACTTAGAGTCACATGCTAGGATATGATTGTGATGTCAGTCATTTATATGACTCGTAAACTCGTAATGAATGTCATTGTTATTTAAAATTCAATACAATATAATAAATGAGTGATACTAGTATGATATTGAATTTGAATATTGTAAAAAATTTAAGACTTTTGAAAGGATATTAGAAGGGTTAGGGTACGAACAGAACGGTCAGGTCGATATTCAGCTTTCAGTGTAAGTCGTAATCGCGATCGAGCTTCATGTAGAAGAAACACATTGTAAGGGTAGGCACACACCAGTTAGTCAAGATAAGACTAGTCACAAGTGAAGTATTGTGACTAATCGTGACTAGTCTTATCTTAACTAACTGGTGTGTATTGTGACTAACTCCACAAGTGAAGTATTTTGACTAAACGTGTATTGTCTTGACTAGCTGGTGTGTGCCTAGCCTAAAGCACGGTTACGTCTCGATCTCCGTTCACCAGGATGACATTCAAGAATGTGTTAATCATCGGCAGCTGATTAGTGGTATCAATCAAAACCGAAATCTACACCGAGACTTAATTTTTTGTCCGCACCTTACGAAATCTCAATGCAAGATTAAAATGCACTGTAGAGGAATGCTCAACAATAATAATGGGTTTTCATATAAGGGAATAACTTAAATGATGCGATATATTTCTGTTGTCAGAGCTCATAGTCAAACATGATGTTTGATTGGTTTTCAAGTAGTAGTTTTCATATGCAATGTCCTTTCATAACCAAAGAGTTAGAGAAATACTCTACTGCTTCAATATTTTTGTGATAACCAATGAAAGTATGATAATAATAGTCAATTTTCCTGATAAATGTAATTACAAATATGTCAAGAGATACTACTCAAATAGATTATCATTTTCAGCATTTCGAACAATTCACAGTATACCAATTGCAATTGCTACCTTGAAGAACACTCATATGGATCCTCAACTTATTTGGAATAAAATGTCAATATGATTTTTTATTGGAGTGGAGTGAAGAACACGTTGTGCATTCTCCACATATACTGATGATATCGATGAAACCGTCAGGTTGTTATTAGTTTAGGCTCTGCACTAACTGTAAATGAATCAGTTTAAATGAATAAGAGTTTAATTGGCTGCATGAAAGTTGTCAGCTACTGAAAACTAGTTTTCTGATCATGGAATGGGATTTGTTGATCCAATTTGATACTTTTACTACAAGCCTATCAGTTGGAAACCTAAAATTAAAGCATATAATATACTAAAATATATTTGAGCTAATAAGTTTTGAAATAATTAAGCGAATTTTTCACATTATATAATTATGTTGGTGATTGGTAGCCTACTCAAACAATCAAATCAATCTACATATTATATCAATGAATCAATTGCCAATCAATATCATCCGTCTCCATAATGTGAAACCCCCCCAAAAAATAATCAATTTCCGTAAATAATTAAGAGTTCATACCAGAATTTACCAGATAAAATTTCTATCTTATAAGAGAAATTTGGCATTAGAGTTTAATCATAGAAAAAATGAATCGACTAAGGAAGGAAAGAGAGAAGTTGAGTTTTTTCTTGTATTTGAACAATATCAACAACTTTGAATTTATAGAATAAACAACCATTCAGGTTGTCAGGACAAATCAAATTCTGCCCTTTCTTGAAAATTAATCATCAAACTTTTTTTTTTAATTGACAAGAATATCTTTCTGTCATTTGAGTGGTGTTCTTCACTCACTTTATCCCAACATTGAAGTGGGTGCAAATGTAATAAGTGAAAAATTTACCAGATAATACATCCATGTTATATTTTAGTAAGATTGCTGCACTAGCCTTGAATTGCATTTTAACTAGACATGATTCAAACCATGTCAAGTTTTCTTGTTTTTGAGTAATGGTGTGAGTTTATTATTATGGGGAACTATAACACGTCATTTATAGCAGCTTTTCGAAGAAGCAGGAACCGTCAAACAACCTGTACCCAACCGGTTCGGGTTCAACAACATTACAACTGGTCCCGAACTGTGAACTGCATTCACAGAATCGGGCGAAATTAAGTGCCGTAACAATCTAGATTATCCGGAATGCAAATTCGAGCGTTGGAAAATTCCTCGTCGACCAATGACACACCTCTCTTGACCAGCAAGAAATGAATAGGCTAGTAATCATGATAGTAATAGGCAGGCTATCCGATAGGAAAATACAGAAAACTACTTTTTGTAACTGATCATTATATTGGAGATGTTCCTTAAGAACTACAGGCAAAACTTGTAGCATGAAAATCGAAGATTCCAGAATTTTAATGGATTTAGTAGTGATGAAATAAAAGAGCATGGAGTGTCCAAGCAGAGAAGCTGAGAAAATTTATCTACAGCTATTTGTATCCATTATGTTCTTATAAACATATCATTCAAGAATTTTTTATATATCTTTTTCCAATAAAATTTGTAAATGTGAAACAGCATTTATTGAGTTATTATGAAAACTTATTCTTGACAGAGAAAGATACCTTGAACTGGCTACAATAACTTATCATTGCCATTTATGGTTCAATATGGTCAATCTATTCTCGAAAACTTCCTAAGACAGGTCTACTGGCATTGGAATTATCTGAATAGAAGCTTCTGTATTGTGAGTCGGATAAGACAAGTCCTTGATTGTAAAAATATGGAATTCCATGAAAGTGATAATAGTCTAATAAAAATGATAAATTCCATAAGAGCAATGATAGTGATAATAGTAGGGATTTTTACTTGGTAGACTATTTCGGATGGTTTCACATTACACCTAGTTTTTACCATGTTATCGTGATTCTAGCTGCATTGATTTGAAAAAAAGCATTTCAAAGAAGCTTTGAATCATTCTGAGTTCCCATAAACAAATGCCCAGTGAAATAATTACATGACTCAGAAGAGTAAACCAGACCTTTCCAGATAAGTATCATTATGAGTAAATGAGCTTGTAGTTAATCACTATGAGTAATGAAGAGTTCTAGGTGAAGCCATTATCACTTTTGCACAATCACGACCCGCTTTGCATCTGAGGACTTTCTCCTCTCATTTCATCTTTATTTTAAGAGGATAAACTTCAAACTTGATAACGAAACGAAATTTTACAGAAAACGAGCTTGATCTTCTTAGATAGGAGAAATAAAAAAGGAAATAGTAATACGCTAATATTCATAATTGAACTATACTATCTGACTATACTATAGGCAGGCTACTCACTGAATTGAACTATCTTGGCTCTAAAACTCACTTTTGTCCTGTCGACAACGTTCAACTATAAAGAAAAGATACCATAAGAAAGTATCCCATGGTATGGCTCCTTTATGTTCCAAATTTCAAGCTGATTTTTTGTCAAACTCAAGCCGATAACTGTCGACTACAATCAATTATTACTGTTTTGGCCTGGTGATAGTGTCAGAACGGCACAGAATGAGAGACTATTGTGAGGTCCACGTTATAATGGCAGTGTGTGATTTGCAATGGTGTAGCTATCCTTGTCTATTGTTCAACAAAGCAGATGGCGCTATCTCCTTCGCGCATTGCGATGTTGCCACATCGTTTATCAACAATGTAGAAATTCACCTAATTGACAACATATTTAATCTCAATCATGAAAATTTATTATTACATCTTAAAAAAATCTCTAAAAAAATATTATTTCTTGACAAATAAAATATGATTAACTATTTTCAACAATAATTAACAGTTGAATTCATCAGATAATACCAGTATCAGCTGTTTGGGTGGCAAGGCTGAGATCTGGCAACCCTTTTCTCCTATCTTCCTACACTGCCATTATAACGTGAACCTCACTATACCAGCGTCACATAGCTCCACGAAAAAGAAGTATTATGACAATGAGCTTGAGTTAACATTGCAAATTGGAACATAAACGCCCTAAACCATGGGATATCTTCTTGTGCTGTCTTTTCTCCATGGTTCAACCAACAATAATTGCTGAACACTGTGCTATTAAATTCCTGATGTGAGACTATAAGTTCATGAAATGTGAATCATAAACTCCATCCATTATTATAGTATTACAGCTGATAAATGAGTATTCAAGTCGGTAACGCATCTTAATAGAATCCATCAAGGGAATCATCTTTGAATTCCATAGAGAGTGATTGGAATTCATTAACTTTTTATTACTATATGGAATTCTATTGGCTTCTACTTATAGTACCTACTGTAGATGGATACTATGGTTGATGGATGATAGTGGATAGAAAATCAAACTCAGCCTACTCATTATCTTCCGATAGTTATCAATCTTGTTGTTTTACAGCTTATAAATATAATAAATCATCCAATCTCACAAAGCGAGAGCTGATTTCAATGGCTCTATTCAACCACGTTACAAGGAAACCTTTTTCAGGGTGGCATGAACTTTTTGTTGGTTCCTGGACTTCCTTGGACCGTGGAATGCTTCGGAGGTGAACGAAACACTCTCTAGTTGGAAACCACCAGTTTTTGCTTAGATGTGGAGAAAACGCTGCTAGCTGTCACCCAAGGGTGGGTAAGAGTGAAAGATTTCTCTGTGACTAATTCTGATGAGATAAGCGTGAGAGTCGTACAGTGGTTTCCGTTCACTCAAGGATTAGTAGTTACTAATCAATTGTGACAACGTTTTAACAGAATTATGAAACGAGAAACGTAAGAAGTATCTCTGGAAATTGAGATGCTCTTCTTCTAAATATAATTGCTATCCATCTAAACCAACTCAACTCATACAATCAATGATATGATTCTGCCTGCATAATCTAGATTATCATTATTATAATATGGTGCTGTTTTAATAAATATGGAAATATAAACAAATTTTGACGAAAGCCTGTTACACTTTCTCTATTAACGAATCATTAAACAATATATGATCTTTTGCTGTAATTGAATAATAAAATGGTATGCTGTGTAATCAAGATATGAGATTCAATAATAATTACCTGAACTGGATTGGACCAGATTATGGCTAACGTAAAAACAGTTACGACCGTCGGCCGTAGTTTGACCGTCCCCATTCTGAAAAAAACAAAGAGAACGTTTAATTAGTTGTCATCCATATGAATCAATCATTAAACTGCTATATATAAATTAGAAGTTTATTACGAATGAGAGATTGTACAGTAAGCTCAACTGACAGGCCACATGAAAATTTTCCTGTCTTATATACTGACATAAATTCAATCTTATTGAACATTGATGAGGAAATCCGAAGAGTTCAAGTTCAGTTCATTGTTCCAAGCATAAATATTACTATCCATCAATAATAATTAACAGTTACAATTCAGTTTTAAAAATCAAGTAGACCTACTTGTGGTCTCATCAGCAGCTCATCGATGAACGATGCTGCCTGAACCAAAAATTTACTAAGATGAGTTTTCATATCTGTATGGTTCTGAACCGAATCATAACTATAAACTGTTGATTTGAAGTCATAAGAACTTCAATCTATCGATTCGTGTCACCTTCAAAATACCGTTTTCGGCGTAAAACATTCTATGTAATCAACTGATAATTGAAGAAGATTGTGATAAACGTGATTTACAACCCCAAGGTGATCATCAACAGAGGGAAAAAATAGGTTTCTTCTAAGCTTCAATCCAAAAGTCTTGCAATGAATCCTTTCACTAGCAAGCATCATGAATGCATCTGCGATCACTACTTGACCTTTACTTTCCAGCACGGTTAAACAGACGAAGTTTCGGTTGGAAACATAGCAATTTCCTTGTAGTTTTTGTTTGGTTATGAAGCAAGTAGAGGAAATTATATTTGCATTTTTGTAGAGATGTAATCTATAGAATGAAAAACGTACTGGCTAACTCTGAATCTTCGAATACGAATAAGGCATGTATCTGAATCATGAAAGATGTCGTATATGACAAGTAGAATGTATGATGTATTATGATATATTCTACAAGACGTTCTAATGGTGTGTTATTTATTACGTGATAGAATAATTCATTTGTTCATAAATACATGGTTACATCATTATTCCCACCTAATAAATCACTTAATGACAAATGACCAAAGCTACCACGTTTTCTCAGGAAACTATATACTAGTTGAATATTGTACGATCTGTATAGTGAGTTACGCTACACAATTCTGTAATATAACTAATACGGATGTGTGATTTACTAATTGTGATATTTACACAAAAATAAGTGAACCGAGTTTTGTAACAATCAAGAAAGTGGATGAGAGTATATTATTTGGAAGTCCACAAATTGATCTATTATTCTTGTGATAACACCAAAGAAAGTTGAGTAATGGCCTTTCAAATCCCATAATGCGTTTGACCGCAGATCTTACTACATATTTCATGAAACAGAACTAATACCATCACGAGTTGACTGCCCTATTGTATTATTAACCAGATTCAAACTTATTTGACGTTATTGTTGCTCTGTAAATGCAATCACTGGATTAGGATAAAGATAATCAATTCTGTCGAAACTCTAGTGGCTTGCAATTGAAAACCACACCAAGGACATATCACACACATCAACAACGCTATTTGACTTCTCTGAGTTTCTTAATAACAAAATTGTACAAGGTGATGTGGTGTGGGAGATAAGTTGGCCACACTTACAAACCAATTCGATGTAATCAATTCTTATGAGATTCTAGTTTTTCCTCAGTTCAATGACATCGACATCACATCTTGATCGTATAAGTCTTCACATAGATCTTATGCTTCTTGTTCAACAAGAATACATTGAAATATTTGAGATGGTGATAAATGTGTCTCATGGGAAAGTAATTGTATTTATTCATAAATTAGGATAAATAATGAATTTTGACTGTTGGTATCATTCTTGAAGAAGAAACCAATAGTTTTAAAATGATTATTATTCATTATTAAAGCTTGATAATGAAAAATAGTGAAAGCCGAATCATTTTTTAACAATCATTCATACCTCAGAGCTTGAACTAGATTTTCGATTCCATTCCACATATATCATCTTGATCACTGTTGATATGAAGTGGAAAGTCTCACGCCTGCAAGAATATTCCTTCATAAGGTGCTGCTTGCAGTATTTGGAACACCAATACTCATGTAACCCAGATTGCAGCGTAATCATATGGGCATTGTTGTTACATTGACACGGTGACACAACACACACAACAACAATACTGCACTCACTGCTCTGGCATACGGCGTGGATAGACAAACGAACGTACAGCAGGTGCTTGGGAAGAGTCCCACGAAGCATTATCATTACACGCGCACCTAGCTGATAATAATCGCGAGAAAAGAGTAGAATAATACGAAATTAGTGAACATCAGATGATAGTGTTACATCACATGCTGAGTAAACTTGAGTTCTATTCAATTATTGAGACTTATCGTCATTTTGATGATCATTAGGTGTAAATGAATTTGAAATTATCTGCTAAAGGCGAACACACATAGCAGGAGACAGACGTATTCAGAGACACGGAGAAAAAATTAAACGTCTGGATGCAGACGTGAGCAGACATATGGCTATGGGTTTGCTTTGATTATGATGTTTGAAATATTTTTCGAATTATCAAATCTATATAATAAAAGCTGCAATATCGAAAAACTCACTCCTGGTAAGTGTATCACCAATTCATGGGAGATGATTCGGATGGTCTATCTCAGTGACACCTATTCACCAACAAAAGAAAATTAAAGAATAATATATTGATAGAAACCTTTTAAGAAAATGTTCATGGCTTTCTTGGAGAGCCACTCAGGAACAGAGGCTTGTCAAGTTTCCTATTAGAGGTTAGAGCATAATATTATACCTTGACATTTTCAATATTCAAACAAGATGCTTGTGCAATGGATGAACTTTGCTGACTGATTTAAGGTAGGATGGAACAAGATGACAAATTTCTTCTGTAACTAATCTTGTCCTTTCAAACAAATTTATGGATTTTCTTCTATTGAAAAAGTATATTACCGTACATTATGGTACGCGTATTCTTATAACATGTGGAGTTGAGAATTGCAGATATAATTCTAGAATTTCGTTTGTAAGCTTTTTCGAATGGGATTGCATCAATTTCACCAAAGAATGGCAAAATGCTTCACGTTCATGTTCAATTGGGTGCTCTTGTTAACACCCACGACATTCTCCTACTAGATTTAATTAAATCCAAGCCACAATGAACAGAACGTGACACTGCAATAATCCTTAGCAGAATGGAAACCGTGTTACGTAAAAATCGCAACAGCTAAATGAGCACGCTTCAGAGTTTAGGATACGAGTCATCGAACATTAGAAAGAGTTGGTGTGTTTTTATCAACAGATTTTGTGTAGAATTACAACATTACACGTGAGTGATTCTGTCTCCATTTTCTTATGACCAGGAAATTGTATTATTTTAACCGAGTAAAAGATTAAAAAATAGACTATAATATTGAAATAAACACATCAACCGTTTGCCATAAGTCTTCAACATACATATTTTTGAATTGGTTTTATTAGTTGATCCTTTAACAATCCTCCAACGTATAATTCTCCAATTATAGATCCTCAACAATCCCATATCATAGAGTGGAGAGAACCCTGAGAATCTTGATGAAATGAATTATTTTCAATAATAATACCATGCAAGTCACGGTTATAGTAAAAGAAGGGCTACTGAAGCTATTTACATTAAACATTGTTTAATAAACAATGGAGATACATTCTGTTGTCATCAAATGAGTAACTTATCATGCATGATCAAGTAAATAGTGGTTCTCGAATATGTTTTCCACTGGAAATCAATCACTTTGAGGAAAGAGTAAACTCTCTAGCTACTGGGATTTAAATCTCATTGAACTTCAGATTTGGAATAAGTCGGAAAATTATGGAATAGAAAGTGCATGACAAAATATATAATATTACAGGTGTTTGTGTCGCTTTTGAGGTTACCTGACAAGCCAGGACTAGTAATATCACAGCACTCCGCTGCCATGTGGATCAATTATTGGTTTATGCAAAATCTATACAAGGAACAGGAGTCTAGATAAGAGAATCGGGACTCAGGAATATATGGATGGCAGATGCAAACATCAAACGTATCAGTGGTCAAGGACATGACCAGTGTAGTTCAAATGCTAGGATTAAATGTCTCTTATGCAATGTTTATTCAAATTCCAATGGAGCATGGATGTATCAAATTCAAGGTTGATGGAACTGGATTGAGAATAGTTGGCCAGCTGGCTATCATTTTCTCCTACTGGACACTTCCACTTGACCAACCATTGGACGATAAACACCTTTAGTGCAACACAACTAATCATTTATCAAGATATCTTTCAAAAACAACTTTTACGTTGAATATCTTTGAAACTGATATGGATAAGATATACATATAAGTAATACCAATATTATGACAAATGGCTCATGATATTCAAAGTTTTAGATATATAGTTTGTGGGCTAACATTATTCATTTACGGGAAGTTCTTTCAAGTGTATTATTACAATAATTGATTTTAAGTAAACCTATTCATTCCAGAACTCTGATCAATGGTGCATTTTTGTACATTTTCTATTCAATTTTTTAAGGAAACAGCCTAGGCCTACTGCTGATAATTTTGAATGATTTAGTGTTAGCAAATTTATTTTGAAATATACTAATGAAGAATACTGAACGATCAGCTTCAATCTAAATGCAAATTTTTGGCGACCAACATCCTAATGCACTAATAACTCAATTACAGTTGGTATCATACAATTGTTGAATAAATTATTCCAGTCAACCAATCCATTTATTGAAGATTGTTACAAAATAAAGTTATTTCTAGTGTTTTTCAAGGGAATATTGTACTAAAAATGCACTATAGGTGAGCGTCGTTATGAGATGTTAGTAAGTATGAATTGTAACAAAGTATGTCAGGCAACGGGACACGAGACAGAGGGCGCCAATGCATAACGTAAATGAGATTCACTTTAAACTTCCAGCATTTATAGAATGGGAAGCGTTGATCTTATGAATGAAGAATGCTGGCGTCATCAAGTAAATAGTACTAAAGATGGCAAAAGGCATCATACCGGTAACTTCAAACGAATGCACGGCATGGCTCTTCATCTTGTCTGTTTAAACAGCCTAATTTATTCCAGTAGTCTAGAATAACACCTACAGGCTACTTTGATTGCCTGTATATTAGAATTTTTGTTAAACTTATCTCTATATATATAAAAATGAATGTCTGTTTGTGTGTTAGTTTGTTTGTTTGTTAGTTTGTTTGTTAGTTTGTTCCCTATAGACTCGAAAACTACTTGACAGAACGGCATGAAACTTTGGGAATATGTTGTGTGAATATTGGGGATGATTTCTGACCAGAAATTTTAATAGGGGGGCTAATAATAATTATATATTAATCCATTTTAGAGACCTATGTTTTCGAAATTGTCGGCCGAGCGGCTAACATAGAACGGGAAGATCATCATGATTCAAGATCATGTAGTGATAATATGATTTAGCATATGAACTTACCAGCTGTAATAAAAACACGTCACTTTGTGATAAAATTGTTTACTTGTATTAAAACGGTAGTTTTAAGCACATAGGAAGTCCGTATTGAGATGTAAATAAAAATATTGATTGCCAGATAAATTTAATGATTCACGAAATAAAGTCAAGTGTGGCGTGAGATACATTGACTTTTTAGCGGTACGAAGTTCGCCGCGTAAGCTAGTTATTAATAAATGCACCATTACATTCGTGATCCAGGAACAGTATAGAATAAAGTTTTCTCGCTTATCCCAAATCTAACCAACAGAGTAAACATTGAATAACTTTGTTAGCGTCTAATTTGTGCCCCGATAATAATATAATTAGATGGACTCTGAGAACTGATAAGATCATTTTTCAGGCTTCAATATTGACTTTCCATTCTTAGGATTAGCGTTTGTGCTTGTTAAATATGCGTCTCATAATATCCAACACTTTTTGTATAATAGAATCGAACGTGCTTAGTTAATATTAAATAGCCTAGTCTCCTCTATCAATGGTGATTCGATTGAATTTTCTCTTCCAATAAGTTCCCAATTGGAGGTGAGTTTTTTAATACTTCGGTTCGCCACTTAAATTTCAAGTGCGCAATTGCACAAAATAGTCCGTTAATCTGAATTTTTGCCTACTCCTTTACTTGAGTAAGAAGTCCTTTAACAGCAGTTATAATACATGTGATATCGAAGCCCTACACCTTATTTTGATCAATAAAACAAAATTGATTGAAATATAACCATGTTCTCCTTTAGAGTTTGAAAAAATCGTTGCTAAAGTTTTAATTGGTCCTTTCCCACTTAACTTCTCCTATAATCTGTGAGCAGGGAGTATTGTACCCTTCGAGAAGAATTGCAGGGTTTACCATGGTCTTGAACACTACATAACTTGTTACCCAACGTATTCCAGGATCGGCCACGGTCGATTATCATTATGAAAGGATCATAATCAGATATCAGTTTTTAATAGCAATTTCCTTACTACGATCAAGTATTGGGTAATTATACAATTTTTAGATGCATATCAAAATGGAGTCAATCACCCGCTTTCTAGATAACACTCACTTTGTAGATCTTGGTACTGTATGATGCAAAAATGCGTCTGAAATTACTTTTTGGCACCCGAGAAAGTGTTCAGATTCAGCCGCTTGACCAGTAGACGGTAACCATACAGCCCGTCTCCCCATGCAACGCTAGGCAGGCAGCCATTGTGAACTACCATCTCTCAATGAAAGAAAGTTTTTCAATACGCTACCAGATTATGCATAATCCAACCCGCAATATGACTTTCACTGGCTCTTTTGGTACAATCGTCTAGTACTGGTTACCGCACAAACATTGTGAAGGAGCTATTAGAGACCAAAATGCATGTATTAAACGCTACTCGCATTTCACAAATATTAGTATGAGCATCCGGATGATGAAAAAACCAATGAGCTGGTAAGGATCCACATGAGTGACGTGAGATGGGAAACATTTCCGTATCATCAAACGCTCTGAACCTTGTAGTTGTAATTTAACTCTCAAAATATGATGCAACGTGTGCTGTTCAACAACGAAATGCCCATCAAATTTTTGATTAATCTGATCTTCAATCGACCCTAGAATATGTAAGCCTACATCAAGGAGTGACGTTTCCCCAAGTAACATTTGAATCTTGAACCTACTACAGTGGTTACACCCTGTCGTATGTCTGAATATTATCATTCAATCTTCAAATCAATCATGCTCCCTACTGGCACTGTCTGTATGTCAAATTGTGATACCATAAAACATGAAATCGAATACAAAACCCGAATGAATATTTGAATAAGCATTGTAGTCCAAACAGGCTCTTTCTAGTCTGACTGTTATCTGATTTCAACTATTATGAAACAGTCATCTCGAGGTCAACGAATCCAGTATATTAGTTAAATTCAATTATTGTTTTATTATTTCATGAGTGAGCCCAAGTGATGTGTTAGTATTTCACAATACATATTATACCTGTTTTTCATGAAATACGATAAATGCTATAAATTGATTGATATTTGAAGTTTGTTCGATAATTCTCTGATAATGCTCTGTGCTAATACGGCCCATTTTTTACGGAACCACACTTTTCAGAACTCAATATTTTCTCAGTGACAGTAACCTTATTTATTAGAAAATTAAAAAGAACGTGCTTAGCTAATATTAAGTAGCCTATTCTCCTTTATCAATGCTGATTCGATTGAATTTTCTCTTCAATAAGTTCCCAATTGGAGGTGGGTTTATGAATGCTTCGGTTCACCACTTAAATTTCAAGTGCACAATTGCACAAAATAGTCCGTTAATCAGAGTCCATTAATCTGAATTTTAGCCTACTCCCTTACTTGAGTAAGTAAGAGCAGTTGTAATACATGTGAGTGATAGCGAAGCTTTCCCACCTAACTTTTCCTATAATCCGTAAACAGGGAGTATTGTACCCTTCGAGAAGAATTGCAGGGTTTACCATGGTCTTGAACACTACATAACTTGTTACCTAACGCATTCCAGGATCAGCCACGGTCGATTATCATTATGAAAGGATCATAATCATGTATCAATTTTTAATAGCAATTTCCTTACTACCATCAAGTATTGGGTAATTATACAATTTTCAGATGCATATCAAAATGGACTCAATCACCCGCTTTCTAGATAACACTCACTTTGTAGATCTTGGTACTGTACGATGCAAAAATGCGTCTGAAATTACTTTTTGGCACCCGAGAAAGTGTTCAGATTCAGCCGCTTGACCGGTAGACGGTAACCATACAGCCCGTCTCCCCATGCAACGCTAGGCAGGCAGCCATTGTGAACTACCATCTCTCAATGAAAGAAAGTTTTTCAATACGCTACCAGATTATGCATAATCCAACCCGCAATATGACTTTCACTGGCTCTTTTGGTACAATCGTCTAGTACTGGTTACCGCACAAACATTGTGAAGGAGCTATTAGAGACCAAAATGCATGTATTAAACGCTACTCGCATTTCACAAATATTAGTATGAGCATCCGGATGATGAAAAAACCAATGAGCTGGTAAGGATCCACATGAGTGACGTGAGATGGGAAACATTTCCGTATCATCAAACGCTCTGAACCTTGTAGTTGTAATTTAACTCTCAAAATATGATGCAACGTGTGCTGTTCAACAACGAAATGCCCATCAAATTTTTGATTAATCTGATCTTCAATCGACCATAGAATATGTAAGCCTACATCAAGGAGAGACGTTTCTCCAAGTAACATTTGAACCTACTACAGTGGTTACACTCTGTCGTATGTCTGAATATTATCATTCAATCTTCAAATCAATCATGCTCCCTACTGGCACTGTCTGTATGTCAAATTGTGATACCATAAAACATGAAATCGAATACAAAACCCGAATGAATATTTGAATAAGCATTGTAGTCCAAACAGGCTCTTTCTAGTCTGACTGTTATCTGATTTCAACTATTATGAAACAGTCATCTCGAGGTCAACGAATCCAGTATATTAGTTGTAGAAAATTCAATTATTGTTTTATTATTTCATGAGTGAGCCCAAGTGATGTGTTAGTATTTCACAATACATATCATACCTGTTTTTCATGAAATACGATAAATGCTATAAATTGATTGATATTTGAAGTTTGTTCGATAATTCTCTGATAATGCTCTGTGCTAATACGGCCCATTTTTTACGGAACCACACTTTTCAGAACTCAATATTTTCTCAGTGACAGTAACCTTATTTATTAGAAAATTAAAAAGAACTGCAGTAATGAGTACCCACCACTCTTAACATCAACACAGTTCATACTTCATATGAAAAATATTGATTGATGATAGAATAGAATGGTGTTCTTGAAAATAGACAATTTTATCGATTTAATCGAACATCGATTGAGTTCAAACTTGTCTTGAGAAGATTCAATCAATTGAACGTAAAATATGGAGGCAAGAGACCTTGTGAATTAAACAGCACAGCATTTAATAAGGATCATTTTCAGTAAAATTGCATAGAATACATTCAATGAATTAAATTATTGAAGTGTGAAATTGAAATGACAATAACTTTATAAAAACGGTCCAAAATTGTAATATGCAATGTGCAATGTGATCCACTATACAATCTTGTGTGTACTTCTCAATCTTAGTGGGTGGTTGATAGTTAAGTGAGTAATGAAATTGTCTGAAGATTTGAAAATACAGTATAATGAAAGAAGAGAATTAAGAAAACACGTTTGAATTGGTATCGTTGCGGGTCAACGACTTCAATCAGGAAAGAAACAACAATAATAATAATAGGAATAACAAATGCAAGATTCATTATTAGCAGGCAAATGAAGAGGAAGTCTGCGGGCAGCGAATGGTAATTACAGCGACTCCTTGCTGATAATGACAGGTGTCCAACTGACAACCAAGATGAAAGGTTATGTCATGCGTGTTGTGTTGGACCGGCCAGTTTTCAGCCATGTGATTATCGTCGCTTCACTTGCTGGTTGCTGCTATTCCCAACACAGACGTTCGCAATAGCAGTTTGCCAACTTGTACTATGCTATTTAGTCACTTTCAAGATCAAATACAGAAGTTGCTCTGTACCTACGTTCAGCAAATACAGTTACATTTGACAGACTTGTTTGCATGTGGGCGCCACGATTCACTGTTATCCTTGGAATCTGCAAGTTCATAGACTGCTCTTTCCAGAAACAGTTATTTAACAAAAAAATGTAATTGTCCTATACACTGTACTTGAACAGTAATCCTTACTAAGTTTTGGCTCTGGTTAGATTTGGTAGTCGTGGAAAGATTGAAATTATATTGGCATTGTTGCAACTACCTTTTTGGAATTATAATGAATGGAATCCCCAAAATGTATGTTTGAAATTTTCAATCTGAACGAGACCTATGAGAAAATGTATTCACGGAATAATAATAACATTGTGTAGAATTCAATCAAGTATTCCAGAGGGTTGAGAAAAAGCGAACTCTTTTGCGTATCTTGAAGGACAGACGGCATTCTCGGCTTGGCCATGTATTTATACTTCGTGTAAATCTTCTTCAGACTTGGAGAAATTTGCGGCGCAGAAAAATGGAGGGAGATCAGCCAATTGCAGTGATGGATTGAGTCATAGGTGGAAGCGTGGTTGTCAATTTGTCGAATAGAGTCAGTTGAGTCTGTGATTGCAGAGAGGAAACTTCTTAAGTTTAACATGAGCGCTTGAATACTCACTGGAAATAGAGAACGCTGGCCAATACACAACGGCAACATAGCAGCCGTTGTATCCCTGCCGCTGTATGTCTTCTCTGCTGCGCATGTCCATCCCAAGTCGGAAGTTAATTTGAACGAAGTATAGACACAACGAATTCACGTTACGAATATTGGAAGGTTTGATAATTGACCAAAGGGCTCGTGGAAGACCCCAGCTACAATATTTGAAGCAAGTTACCAAAGATTTAATGATCCAGAGCTACATCCAACTGAAAAGTACAGCTCTGAACAGAACACGATGGAAAGCTGCCTACCAATCGAATGATTGAAGCTAAAGAAGAAGAGAATTCAATCATTTGTGAAAACCAATTACTTAGTGACAAGTATTGAAGCTCACAGATGAACAACGTGGACTGCTCCATACTCTCGAGTTCATACAATTCGGTATCATGTCTAAGTACTCTGCAGCTCTATGTTATCCGTTATTATAGTTCTGCACCTCCTATTAACTGACCAACAAAGGACTGGAGAGACATAGCTTGCTGGTTGGATGATGGAAAGGAACCAAAGCATAAAAGAAGAAGAGATTGGTTCTGGTGCGATGAATACAAGAGAGATTGGATTGATATTGAAAACGAAAAGGAGAGTAATAAGGAAGCAAGAGCGGCTAGAAAATTGTACCGTTATTTAGTATGGCAACCACATAGGGGAGCCTCACAAGAAATCTATCCTTTTCAGGTTCTCCTGTTCTCATATTATACGTACACCACTATTCCCACGCATAATCTGACACACATGATTCCATCAAAACAAGTACCTGTAGAAGGAGAGCAACATGTGCATGCTGTATGTGTAGCGTATGTTAGGTGCCTGGAAGATGAATTACGGTACAGTTAATTTGCAACGCTGGAAAAACAAACACAGATTGGTCATCTTACTTCAAGGCTAACACGTATTCATGTGCAAGGAGCCAAGAGAAACATCAGTTTCGTTGGGATATTATTAATAATGAGTTATTTCACATTGTTAGGTGTTTTTTATTGTAATGTACGAGTGCGATCAAGCGTATACAAAATAAATTATTTATTTTTTCCAGATAAAATTTATTTGATCCATTTTGGGATAATTTAAAACTATGGTCTCGTTTTATCAGGGTTCTACTGTATCTTTTTCACAACCTCTCCAGTCATTGCGCTAATTGGCTCTTCGATAATTGTCAGAATTTTGTTAATAATCATTGTACCGTGTTAAAGTATTCAATACAAAAATATCCATTGTACTCACTACCCATTGTGGCAGTTTAGCCCACAACAGTACAATATAATAGGCTTTTGGTTGTCGTGGCAAACGTTCTATCAAGGAAAAAACTTTCTAAAGCTTATTAATTCTACTGGATTCAATCCGAATCTTTGAAAACTATAGCATGCTTCCAAAACTGAGGAAACGATAACTATTCAAAACTGTGAGCCAAATTCCTCCACGCATTGTAAAGCAATCCATTTTCAAACGGACGTGATTAGGCTATTATCAAAAGACGATTTTCGTTGTTAATCAATCTCGTCAACCGTGATAAACGATTCTCTGTGACTTTTCACACCGAGAAAATGCTGTATTGTGTAGGATATCAGAAAATTCGCCATTTTGACAGAATATTCGACAAACAATCTTTCTCTTGTTATCAATAAGAGATGCCGCCAAGCTTTATTGTTAGTTACTTGGCGAGCTGACTTTCTCCGCCGACTGGTCAGCAACAGTATTTCTTGAATTATTTCAATCTAATCGACAATAATAATATTCTATTTTCCGCCTTCACATTCCAGCAGTGACTGTTCTACCGTTAAATTTCGTATCAGCCCGCACCGTGCCACCGCTCGCTGCTACGCCATTCACACGCTTCTCAAGTTGGTCAGTGCAGTGCAGATCTATCAATAATAAAACTAGTTTATTCAGAGTTTAGCCTATAAGAGACCGCCAACCGGCCTGTATTAGACACCGCAATGAATGTGGACAGGCCTTGCGGCGAATTCACGACCCACTTAGCAATATGGCGCTTCGCCGTACATTCCAGTTATGAGCGATATAGGATCATTTTTGGCGTTATTCACTCCATAGTTCAAAATCTCGTTCACAATGTTTTCACTTTTGTAGATTCTCCTCGGCAGATAAAGGAATTATGTCTCTTTGATACATTTTTCACCAACTCGACTTGAACATACCTATTGAATAATTCCACTTTTTGTGTATTTGAGAAGTTGATATTGTGGTAATTATTCATATTGAATGATAAAGACTAAGAAATTGTCAAAAAACACAGATCTATTGATACTTAGAAAGACCGCTTTCGGTTATTACACCATTGTCAATCTCTGATAAACTGTTTATCATTAGATTGTGTATCAGACTGTTTAATCAAACTGTTTAGCAGAGATTGACAATGGTGTAATAACCGAAACCGGTCTTTCTAAGTATCAATAAATCTGTGTTTTTTGACAATTTTTTAGTCTTTTCATTCATTCTAATGAATAATTCTGTTACATGCTATACTCCTTCGTATTTAATGACTATAATATATGTCCTCTTTTCAAGTGTACGACTTTAATGAAAGATAAGGTGATGAAGATGATATAATAAATCAAGGTCGAGACAAAAAGCTATACCTACGACTGAAGCAGCAATGGTATCCTTGAGTTGCGTCTAGACTTTAAAAAACCAAAGCTTTGCATCAATAATAATCATAGTTGAATAAGATCATCAAATTCTGGATTTGATGGAATATACAATAAAAGTCATCATAGAATATTTTTTACCGTTATTTTTCTAAAAAGCACGATCATAGTTTATTCCACGTTGGAATAACGATTACATAACTATCATAGGTGTTGAATTCTACTGTTGTTAGATTGAAGATATAGTGAATAGTGGAGTGATTGAAGAAAATATAGATTATGTTGATGGTTGTTGAGTTATGAATAGGTCTTCAGAATGACTTCTCTCTTCCAAAATGGAATATGTATATTATATGGAATGAGTTTTTTTCAGCATATAATAATATAGAAAATACTTATATTCACATCCACTCCTTGTATTATATTCAAGTGAACGTTGTAGAGTAATTAAAGAAACTACTGTGAAAACTCAAGTTGTCCAAGTTTAGAATACTAACGGAATATACAATTTTGACACGTTTCTGGGCCATGCATAAGATATTTATTCCATGCAGAACTGACTTTTTTCAGTCACTTAGCATTGTCTATCTTATTTTCTCTTCTCTTGTTGAAGCTGTACGCCGATTTCTAGGCGCAAAGAATTTGCAAATAGCATAACGTAACTGTTCGGTATGAATAGAGGAAGCTGGCGGTGTGCTGACTTGAAAACTACCCATAATATAATCAACCATTCGTGTAGACCTGTATACATGACCTTCGAATACATTCTGTAGCGGTAATCGAAAGTTAGTTGCCAAGAGTGGCATACTTTCAGCTTTGAACCAACCGATTGGCATACTTTGAATTCTCCAAGATTGCCAGTAGACTATACTATGGATTGTCGAAGAAAATCACTTCAAAGCATAAATATTGCAAATAGGTTTTACATTATCCACTCCATCGTACCAGATTTGTTTATTATGAATGTCATTATAAATTTGCTTCCCTTATATAAAAGCAGCATTTAAGCAGCTTAATGCAAGGAATAAATAATAATATACTTTGGCAAGAATTAAACGATCACTAATAAAGAATTAGTATTATTGTATGCTCACTGTGCATAGAAAAATACAAGAAGTTGTAAATAAGTGATATTGATAAAAGGGTTTACAAAATTTGCTGGAATGTATAACGTAGTGAAGTAATAAACTATAATCTCCTTGACTTGTGCAAAATATGTGAAGTCTTATCATGTTTTTCTTAAACTGCATGAAATACCATTACGAAACGTAACGGTGAACAGGTGAGGTGCCAGCATAATATGAACTATCTTGGAAATATTTTTTCTTTATCACCCTGGTGTTAAATATAAGTTAGAGTGGGGAGGCGTGTCAACACAACGTGAATTATACTAAAACTTCATCCGAATCCTGTTTCCCATTATATCAAAAAGAAACCTGTTTCTGACAGGTTGCTGTGATAGATAACGCTCCACTGGTTGTTTATTAATGTTCCTGGAGAAGCTAGCATTATATTCTTCAATGGACACGAATCAGGATCAATTAAGATAGCGGTGGAAGTGCTGTTTGGAGTAACATACTTATTCATTTACATCTTGGATAAATAAGTAAGTTAAAGAGCATGAGCTAACCAAATCGAAATCAATTTATTATCATGATAGTGTAATTGATAAAAATTCAATTTCCCAAACTATGTTTGAACTTTGAATTCCCTCTTGGTTCCCTGGAACATATGAGTAGGCCTACAGCCTATGTTTTCAATGTGATAATGAGTTAACGGGTTTGGAATACTGTTTAGATTCTTCTGTCCATATCATGAATTAGTGATTAATGATCTCATTCAATTTTTCATAATATTTGGGAGAGAGAGAATAAGAGGTGATTGAGGCCATTCTCAGCAGTACTTTTCGTGTATCAAGAGCACCTATCTAATATGAGTGATTAAATTCCAGCGCGATCACGAGACCAACCATTGAACCAAGTAATAATTTGCCTATCATCATAGGCAAATAGATTAATTATTATTGTCTTCCCAATTATAAACTGGAAAGGTAGTGAGATTTGAGGTAGATGGATGAGTGTCAGCTACTATACTTCAGAAGTATTCTTATATCCCATACTCCCAATATATCTTTAGATCAAAAATATCCATACAACATCTATAGATCCTAAAATGACGATGGAACCATTAAGATGTAATTGCTGACAGTTGAAAAAATGGTGAAATAGTTGGAGCCGAAGAATGATTGGATGATTCTTCAGTTTTATATCTACAAGTGATTGGTTGGCGCAGATCTGCGATCCCAGAGCTGACCCGAATTCTGCGTGGAGCTAGAATCAAGAATCAATGTTCAAAGCGAATGCGCAACACCGATCAGTAATATGCAAGGTTCAATGACGAAACTCGTTCGGGTTAAGTTTATTGTTAGGCGTTCAACGCTGCGGGTCTATTGCGAGCTAAAACTGAGGCTCAGGCAGAACATAGAATAATATCCAGGTTAAATGGACGCCCAGTATCCTTAGTAAAGGACAAGGGCGGTTGGTCAACAACAATACCTTTACAACAACAACAGTGACTGGGTGAGAGTGAGTGGCGAGTCAACACATGCTGACAACATTACACGCTTACAACAACATTAGCGCTTGCCTTCAGCTATTTACTTTATGAAAACGATATTATTAACAAAGAAATATGAGGCTTAAAACTCTCAAATAACATAGCCGAGATAGCCAGGATAGCCGAAGGCGTTTTACACCCTTCAGTTGAAACCCGCCGAAACCATGGACGTTTGATCAACTCATAAAATTACCCTCACACTTTCCATTACCCACACACGAGCATAATCTAAGATGGAAAAAGAGCGATTGAGAACAAGTTGTGTTCTATATATTCTATATACTCTGTGTGTATAAATTATATTCAGAATATTTGAGTTTCTATTTACAAATATTAGTAGTGTATAATCACAAGAGCATCTTTCATTACATTATTTCTCGTAGTGGTGACAAAGTTCAAAAAGAAAATATATCTGAGCAAGGATTTTAAGCAATATGTACTACTCGTTGGAGTGAGATATTCTCCACTTCAAGAACATTGATAGTTCTAAAGTAATCCTCGAGCTATACGTTTATATTAGAATCTTGTATACAATCTACAATCTGAATATTCTGCAATCTTTGATCATTTCATTAAGCTTGGATGCTTGTATCGACACAGAAAAAACAAATTGGAAAATTATGACTGGAAAACCACCAAATCGAACTCCTCTTCCGCTTTGTGGAAAACAGCCAACCAAAAGGTTAAGTGAGATTTCAAGGAAGTTAAGATCGTTACAATCGCAATAATTATGATTGTGTGGTTGATTTTGATTCCTTGCATCCTACAGAGGCTGAGTATATGCATGTTATTAGAGAAATGAGTATTCAACAAGTGATTGGCGAATTATCTAACCACTTGGATAAGACAAAGGACCTGCTCTCTGGACTCCCGCTAGAAGAGTTAACACTTCACTTTAGTCACAGTTATGAGCGCTAAAATCACTTTCCGGTAGTTCAAAACTCACCTAATAATATATCAAATAAATTTATTTCCACATTGCATAACAAGATATGTAAACTTACATAGATACAATTATTAATACAATACATTAAGTTAAATATAAAATGATATATTGTTACATTAATGTTAGTCTATAGATTGCGTGGAATTCCCCCAAGAAGACGTCTGTGAATGGGGTAGGTAGTATAATAGGCTATAATACTCAATATTTCTCATCATCACCCATTATTCACGCACAAGCTCTTGCGAGCATTATGTTCAGAAAAAAAGATATGGGGTTTCCTCGAAATCCTGCGTTTTTAAATGAGTATTGAGGTTCACAGTTCTCTCCAATCGACATACAGCGTTGATGGAGTTCCAAACCGCAATGAATGCGGTGAAACCATCTGAAAACTATGCTTATAGAATTACCGATGAGTACAGTATGGCTGATATCCAAACGATAAGCATGAGCCTTTTGCTCGTCGCAGACCTCATCATTATTCAACAGGAAAAACAAATGCACTGGAGAAATTCAAAGGACAGGACAAAGCAAACATGGCTGGCCAGACGCCCGGGCTGTATGGAAATGTGACAAGATTCGCAAACAGAGTAGACATTCGCAAGCAGAGCAGGAAGATGGGGTTGATTTCTTCGTTTTTCACTGTTGGAGTTGGACAATGCACTCACCCATGGTCATTGACTATGATGACTACGATTTTGATTGTGATAAATACTGAAGCAGACCTTTTTCTTTGTAGTTGTTTTAGAGTCTGATTCATCTGACAATCCAAGTCAAGATTAATTTGCGTCTTATTATATACATCGTATAGAGAAATAAACAATGAATAAGGAATCAACTACCCCTCGACCTTACACAAATTTGAATGTTACGCTGAGCCTTCTATTGTATTATAAGCTCGCCTTGCAGTGGCATTGAAAAAAATGTGAAATAAATAAAATGAAATGGGATTATTTGTGGAAAGTATAGTTGTTCACGTCTTATTTTAATGATGATCTTTCACTAAGTTTAATTTGATGTTAATTTTCATTTTGTAACATATGTTTTTTTCTTATCTTGAATGTAAAGGGTTTTGTGGCAACCCTCAAGTTGGAGTCCTAAAAAAGGCAGAGTCCTTAATAAAGGCAATTATTCAATTCAATTCTTTTACTCTCAAGCCCTTGTATACGATAGCCATTTTCAAGATACTTATACTTGACTTTCGAAAGAAAATCTTTTGCCACTAAGCAAGTTTTACGAGTGTTTAACATTATATGAGTCAAGTATATGAGTTCTCCACTCTCCTTGAATTTCTAAGATATTATTGAAAATTGAACTGGATTCTATCCCACAAAAATATGTTGGTGCTCACTTACTTTCCGGTCCTCAATAACCCGTCCACCTGAAAATCAAATTGAAAAGAAATTAATTTTTATTAATTAATTGAGTTAATAATATATGAATCGATCAACAAACACAATAAATACGTTAATAATAATGCCCATTCACGATGACGAATTATGATACATTTACACCGTATTACCGTATTATATTGATACATTTTATAAAAAATTTAGCCAGAACTAAGAATATTCATCCTTCACTCACTAGTGAATTTACTGTGGGAAATCATAATAATTACACTATCAGTATTATAGAGTCCAGCAGATGATGATAATGATGATTATTATTGTAAGAAGATGATGAGTTTCCAACATAGATCACAGTTCTAGTCAAGAATGAAAATCGTCATCTGATTGTCACCGCCACAGATATCCAGTGAAAGTCAATTTCTCTTTTTCAGTAAAGATGATTCCATGATTCTCAAGTAAATTAACAATTTCCTTATTCCATTACTCCAAGTATCAAAGTGGACAGTAGGTCATTCATGATTCATTCAATAGCATTTTATCTCTGATCTGCCAGATTCTTGATACGTTATCGGTGTGCATTGATCTTGTTCCAACTAGAAATATCAATCATTGGATTACATTCTAGCTATTACTGAATTTATTATCGTTTCCAGCATGGATCCAGCCGTGTATCATCTTCTGTAACTGATTGGCTTTATAATAAGCCTTTAATTTATTGACGAAGCGTAGTGAGGTGCATAACTTTTAATTTGACCGGATTTGCTTTTGACTGTTTTGCTATAAAATGTATTGGCTGTACCTTCTACACTGAGCTGATTCTCAAGATCTAGAATCTCACACTTTAATCTCTTGTGATGGAAATAGGACAAATTGTTATTTCAAAACATCAGTTTCAAGCCTGTTCATTAAAAACGCATGTTAAAAGAACTCCACCTGTCATTCATCATTCAAAATCCATAAAAAAACAATCCAATTAACAACTAATACTTGCATTGTCAAAAGGAAGATACCAATGGATAACTCCCTGTTTTATTTTTCTGCTATCTAGAATTCATATGTGTAATATAGGCTAGTACATCAGATGAGGAGATGTACTTATGCATCTTCAATCTCCAGTCAAATTGTTATGTAAGTTGTTACATAATTGTGCCCATCATCAGGATAGACAAGCTAAAACACCATGACACAAGATGTAGAATCAGATAGTCGAATTTCTTCCGTCTGTATAGGCCTATAGCCTATAGGCAGGCCACAGAGTGGTAGAAACAGAGCTGTCACTGGAGTAGGTTCTCAGACACGGGCATTTTTACGACCGCATCTACAATAATTTATTCCCAGACATAAGCAGTTAGCCTTGGAAAGACTGGCGGAGGAACGATCAGTTGAACAGTACTATAATATATCCGTGTCCTACGGAACGAAAGCTATTTCGAGGGAGCAGTCTGAATGACGCACACCCAATGAGTATAGAATATATGGTTTGTATTCAGCACTATTATATAGAAATTGATATTATATAGTAGTGAGTGCACACACTACACAGGGCCGCACACACCTTTCCAGCCTATTGTGAAGCTGTATGAAGCTCGGGCCGCGGGCTCTCTGAGAAGGTGCAGACATGCATGATTCGACTCAGCAACCACGAATCATCTTCAATGCATGGCAATCATCTAAAATACTCGATGTCATCATCGCTAATTATTGTCATTGTTGCTTTCGTCATCCTATTTCTCGTGCATCATCATCCTGACCACACCAAGACTCAATGTCATGATTGGGATGAGATGAGATTCATGTTTGAAAACATCCATAAAATATTGAAGATGAGATGAGATCTATGTTTGAAACAACCATAAAATATTAAAGATTATTATTAATCATGATTCAGATTTCTTGATAGATGAAACTAATTAGACGGTTCATTTATAGTCTGTTTCAGGGTACAGTTTCAGTATCCTATTAGTGAAGAGTCTTAAACACATTCCAGAAAAATGGTAAACATTTGAAAGTTGTAATAACTGATAATATTAATATGAATCGCGCTTCATAGAATGGTATGGGAATGAATAGCTTGTACTGGAGCAATGTTGAGAGATGTGAAATTTCAGAAACAAATCTGAAATATTGAGAATATTTACTTAAATAGTAAATACAAAAATTCACATCTTGATATTGGGTGAATAATAATTAAAGATTAAAAATTTTCTTTAAATCTCGTTCATTAATAAAACATAATTTTTCAAGTAATATGAGTAAAATTCATTCACAATCGTGGATTTAAATTCATAATCAAAGTTTTTAATAAGTGCAAGTGTTTCAATTTTAATGTTATAGAGAAATGAGTTGATTGAGTGTTAGTGTATAGACTATATTATTGTTGTGTGTATTATTGAGTATAGAATAAGATATTTCAAAATTGGCATACTGATACGCATGCAGTATTCTGACTTGATAGTATTTTCTGGATACGCATGTAATCATTACAAGAGAGTGCTGGAACGCTATCGAAGGATCGAATCATTTCTTTCATATACTGTAATAACACGTCTCTTTTATAAGGGCATTAATGAACTTCGAAGCCACTCCTTCATAACAATATGGATGTTGGTGGACAGATTGATAGAACAGAATTCTATTAATGCATTACTCTAGAAATGATTGTCTGGTATTGTTATAAGGTGATTGAAATCTAACAACTCAAGCGGGAAAACTGGCTCACTATTCGAGAGAAATCGAAAGTCCAGAGGTTACGAAATATTTGGACGAATAACTCTGACTGCAGTGTAAGCTATGGAGCTATGGAGATTCGAACGAAAAACAACTGTAAATAATTATTGCTCAACAGAAACTGTAACAGAAACGTTTTGCATTGGAGTTGATCGTAGAACTAGTTATTGGAGCTCTCAGTAACTGACAATAATAATAGATGCACTGTTGAAACAGATACAGAACGCCCAACTGATTGGATTGACACGCAGACAGTCAGTGGGAGAATAAGTCATCTGAAAATTCCAGGCCAGTTACCATCGACAGATTATCTGAATATTCGAATAGAAGAGTAGTCCGATTCAAACCTACACGGATTGTGAAATATTTATACTGACTTGTGTCACTGAGTGGAAGTTATAGGAGCACAAAAACTACAAGCATGATAGCTTCATTAAAGGCAGCAATCAAGATTGTCGCATACCACGCGTCAGCGAGTCGCCAGGTAATATGTTTCACTTATTTCTGCTGAGGTTGAGCCACATTCACATCTGCCCTAGAATTGTGCATTCTGAAGATAATTGATGAGAGATTGATATACCTCAATCTTCAGTTGATATATCTTAGTGTTTTACTCATCTTGCTAGGTATCCATTGGAATAATTTTGAAGCTTACATTATCAATAACGTTCTATGGGTTTGTATACTCATCGATCTATTTATGTCCATCTGAACTTTCAAGGATACTGTTCTGACTTATTTTTCAGAGGATTAAAAAGAAAAGAAGGTAGCAGAGCAAAAGCAGGATCGAAACAAAGATATTATTTTAGACACTCTGATCCTCTATACAATATTCTCTTAACCAAAATATAAGCAATGAGTTTCATTTATTTAATTTACACATGCACAAAATCAAAACAATGAGATAACAGCTCTTTTTGATTATTACAATATTGGACGAATTAAGTACATGGTAATAAAATTGCTTTTTTCAATTCTCAGTTTGAAACTTCATGGAAATGGAAAACAAACCAAATAGTATTTCAAGGAGCAAGTAGGCAACCTGCAATACCTACTGGCGATAACAAAGAAATGTCTCCAGATATCATATCTCCAATACTGTATCACAGTATTAATCTTATAATTTTTGTTGTATGATGCCTAAATAAGTTTGTACTTGAGCATGGTTGAAGATATAAGATGTGTAATTACAAACAACAACCACGCGCTTGATAGGATTCGAACCAAATGACTCTCCGGTAACAAATTATGAAAAACTGATAGTCCTGAACTTACAGAACGGCCAGGTCGAGATGAAGATTTCAGATCGCTAGCGTTCTTCTCTATCTATATCAATGACTCCAAATAAATGTTTCAATCATTTAACAGCTGTTTGGTGACATCGATCTTCATCCCGACTACTCGTTCTGTTCGCACCTAATTCAACTCAGCTACTGGATTCCGCAAAGTGTTTTGAAAATAATAATGATTTATGTAATGGCTGTTTGAATATTTTCATAATTATTATAATAATGTTATCAATATTCAAATGATGAAAATTTGCACTATATTCATCTCAAATGTGTGGATATATTTGCTCTTCATATTTTATAAGTCGGTATACTAGATAGCCAACTAGCGAGAGTAAAACAGCACATTAAAAAGAGCTAAAGGCAACTAACTTCAGGTAAATACCTATCTACTGGGCCGTGCAAGTGGAAGTAGGCTAGTAGTCAGTCAGTTGGCGGCATTCAAGTAGGGGCCGCCGGGTAGCATAGGCTCAGTTTTGAGCAGTCAGTTGAGTTGGGAATAAGCAGCAGCAGCAGCAGCAAAAGAAATCAGGCGGCAAGAAATATAAGGCGCGGACTAGGCAGCTCAGCTTAGGCGTGGCATGGCATGGCACAGGTGCGGTGCCAGCTAGTCAAAGTCAAATTCACGTTCAACTGCCAGCATTCCTTATGAATGCTACCAACACTTCCCACTCGACCAATGCTGAAGTGAATGTCACTGACAGGACAGCTGCCTGCCACGCTGACAATGGGCGTGTATTGGATGGAGTGCTGCAGACTGTTGCTGAATGCTGCACTAGTTGACGCCTTCGTTCTTCTTGCGTACATTTCTAATAGATTTTCCTATTTTTACTGTCTAATAGTATTGACAAACTCTCTCTTTTGTGTAATGTTTATGATTTTTAAGATAATTGGATAGGAAGCTACAGGACAGTCCCGTGAGGGACTCCCCACCAACAAAAATGCCATACGAATTTACTTGATTTATGCAATATTATTGTTCTCTGTTGTATTAAAAATTTTTATTTTTAAGATTCTAGATTAGGAAACAAATATTACATAAAGTTGACTAATATTTATTTCTTTATTTATTTCATACTAGCTGGCCCGGCGAACTTCGTACCGTCAAATAGTTAATGCATCTCATCATAAACTTTAACTGGATGCACACCTGAGGAGGCGCGATGTGGCATTTTGCATCCAGGTACTTCTTGCTTATTGGTGTGAATGGAAGAACTCACACACACTGAATCGGGCATGGCGTGGAACGGTGTGATAAGGCAATCTCCATAAGATCAACACTTTGTATCACCAAGCCGCGCCTCCTCAGGTATGTAGCCTTATCTCATATATATATTTTTATGAAAATTATCCAAGTATCAGTATTTACATTTATATCTCAATATGGACTTCCTATGTGCTAAGTTAGTTGTGCAGTCAGTTGAGTTGGGAATAAGCAGCAGCAGCAGCAGCAGCAGCAGCAGCAGCAGCAGCAGCAGCAGCAGCAGCAGCAGCAGCAGCAGCAGCAGCAGCAGCAGCAGCAGCAGCAGCAGCAGCAGCAGCAGCAGCAGCAGCAGCAGCAGCAGCAGCAGCAGCAGCAGCAGCAGCAGCAGCAGCAGCAGCAGCAGCAGCAGCAGCAGCAGCAGCAGCAGCAGCAGCAGCAGCAGCAGCAGCAGCAGCAGCAGCAGCAGCAGCAGCAGCAGCAGCAGCAGCAGCAGCAGCAGCAGCAGCAGCAGCAGCAGCAGCAGCAGCAGCAGCAGCAGCAGCAGCAGCAGCAGCAGCAGCAGCAGCAGCAGCAGCAGCAGCAGCAGCAGCAGCAGCAGCAGCAGCAGCAGCAGCAGCAGCAGCAGCAGCAGCAGCAGCAGCAGCAGCAGCAGCAGCAGCAGCAGCAGCAGCAGCAGCAGCAGCAGCAGCAGCAGCAGCAGCAGCAGCAGCAGCAGCAGCAGCAGCAGCAGCAGCAGCAGCAGCAGCAGCAGCAGCAGCAGCAGCAGCAGCAGCAGCAGCAGCAGCAGCAGCAGCAGCAGCAGCAGCAGCAGCAGCAGCAGCAGCAGCAGCAGCAGCAGCAGCAGCAGCAGCAGCAGCAGCAGCAGCAGCAGCAGCAGCAGCAGCAGCAGCAGCAGCAGCAGCAGCAGCAGCAGCAGCAGCAGCAGCAGCAGCAGCAGCAGCAGCAGCAGCAGCAGCAGCAGCAGCAGCAGCAGCAGCAGCAGCAGCAGCAGCAGCAGCAGCAGCAGCAGCAGCAGCAGCAGCAGCAGCAGCAGCAGCAGCAGCAGCAGCAGCAGCAGCAGCAGCAGCAGCAGCAGCAGCAGCAGCAGCAGCAGCAGCAGCAGCAGCAGCAGCAGCAGCAGCAGCAGCAGCAGCAGCAGCAGCAGCAGCAGCAGCAGCAGCAGCAGCAGCAGCAGCAGCAGCAGCAGCAGCAGCAGCAGCAGCAGCAGCAGCAGCAGCAGCAGCAGCAGCAGCAGCAGCAGCAGCAGCAGCAGCAGCAGCAGCAGCAGCAGCAGCAGCAGCAGCAGCAGCAGCAGCAGCAGCAGCAGCAGCAGCAGCAGCAGCAGCAGCAGCAGCAGCAGCAGCAGCAGCAGCAGCAGCAGCAGCAGCAGCAGCAGCAGCAGCAGCAGCAGCAGCAGCAGCAGCAGCAGCAGCAGCAGCAGCAGCAGCAGCAGCAGCAGCAGCAGCAGCAGCAGCAGCAGCAGCAGCAGCAGCAGCAGCAGCAGCAGCAGCAGCAGCAGCAGCAGCAGCAGCAGCAGCAGCAGCAGCAGCAGCAGCAGCAGCAGCAGCAGCAGCAGCAGCAGCAGCAGCAGCAGCAGCAGCAGCAGCAGCAGCAGCAGCAGCAGCAGCAGCAGCAGCAGCAGCAGCAGCAGCAGCAGCAGCAGCAGCAGCAGCAGCAGCAGCAGCAGCAGCAGCAGCAGCAGCAGCAGCAGCAGCAGCAGCAGCAGCAGCAGCAGCAGCAGCAGCAGCAGCAGCAGCAGCAGCAGCAGCAGCAGCAGCAGCAGCAGCAGCAGCAGCAGCAGCAGCAGCAGCAGCAGCAGCAGCAGCAGCAGCAGCAGCAGCAGCAGCAGCAGCAGCAGCAGCAGCAGCAGCAGCAGCAGCAGCAGCAGCAGCAGCAGCAGCAGCAGCAGCAGCAGCAGCAGCAGCAGCAGCAGCAGCAGCAGCAGCAGCAGCAGCAGCAGCAGCAGCAGCAGCAGCAGCAGCAGCAGCAGCAGCAGCAGCAGCAGCAGCAGCAGCAGCAGCAGCAGCAGCAGCAGCAGCAGCAGCAGCAGCAGCAGCAGCAGCAGCAGCAGCAGCAGCAGCAGCAGCAGCAGCAGCAGCAGCAGCAGCAGCAGCAGCAGCAGCAGCAGCAGCAGCAGCAGCAGCAGCAGCAGCAGCAGCAGCAGCAGCAGCAGCAGCAGCAGCAGCAGCAGCAGCAGCAGCAGCAGCAGCAGCAGCAGCAGCAGCAGCAGCAGCAGCAGCAGCAGCAGCAGCAGCAGCAGCAGCAGCAGCAGCAGCAGCAGCAGCAGCAGCAGCAGCAGCAGCAGCAGCAGCAGCAGCAGCAGCAGCAGCAGCAGCAGCAGCAGCAGCAGCAGCAGCAGCAGCAGCAGCAGCAGCAGCAGCAGCAGCAGCAGCAGCAGCAGCAGCAGCAGCAGCAGCAGCAGCAGCAGCAGCAGCAGCAGCAGCAGCAGCAGCAGCAGCAGCAGCAGCAGCAGCAGCAGCAGCAGCAGCAGCAGCAGCAGCAGCAGCAGCAGCAGCAGCAGCAGCAGCAGCAGCAGCAGCAGCAGCAGCAGCAGCAGCAGCAGCAGCAGCAGCAGCAGCAGCAGCAGCAGCAGCAGCAGCAGCAGCAGCAGCAGCAGCAGCAGCAGCAGCAGCAGCAGCAGCAGCAGCAGCAGCAGCAGCAGCAGCAGCAGCAGCAGCAGCAGCAGCAGCAGCAGCAGCAGCAGCAGCAGCAGCAGCAGCAGCAGCAGCAGCAGCAGCAGCAGCAGCAGCAGCAGCAGCAGCAGCAGCAGCAGCAGCAGCAGCAGCAGCAGCAGCAGCAGCAGCAGCAGCAGCAGCAGCAGCAGCAGCAGCAGCAGCAGCAGCAGCAGCAGCATGATTATTTTTATCTTGTTTTTCTGTTATTTCGGTTCTAAATTCGATTGTATTATCAGCTTGTTTTTCTCAGTGAGACAAAGATGCACTTATGGGATCGAGCTGTACCCTTCGAATAATCTACTTTCTTGTTCTCTCCAGTTCTTTTTTGCTATTTTCTTTCTCCCTTTTTCTGTCCTTGTTGGTAGCTTTGAGTTTGCATTGCTCTTTCTCTCTAGTTTCTTTGTCTAATTTTGATAATTCCGTTTTGCTTACGTCACTGTCTTGTTTGCTACCCCGTCTTCAACGCTCGATGATCCATTCTGTCTCTGAATTTCGTGAGTGGAGGTTGTAAATTTAACTTTTTCCTTTGATTCCATTTTTATTTAGCTTATGCTAAATTTTTCTATTTATTACAATATGTAGTTGATCAGAGACAGATTTCATACATCACAAGTTGTGATATTATTATTATTTTCTTTATTTTTTTTTATTTCCTTTTTAAATATGTAAATTTTCTTGTTTGTTATTAAAAAAAAAAAAAAAGAAAAGTAATCATGTCCGAAAATTTAATTGAGTATTCATTCTAGCTGGCCTAAGTTATGGCAATTTATTTATATTTGTTGAAAACCTCATTCATCACATATGTATCCATAGTAATTTCTACAATTTCCGCTGTACAGGTAAAGCATTATTTATTTATATACTTTACTTATTGTTTTATAAGTCAAGTCTGATCAGATTATAATTAATCCCAGCTTTCCTTAAATTTGTTTTTCAGCTCTAATTCTCGTAATTCAAAATGTTGGAAATATTTCTATGCAAGTTTATATAATAGTAAAATTAAATTAATAAATAAATAAATATCAAATTATCTTTGTCACGCTGGTCAAATAAATAAATAAATATCAAATTATCTTTGTCACGCTGGTCAAATAAATAAATAAATAATTAAATAAAATTGTAAAGCCTTATTCAAGTTATAATTTTTCTTTTTAAAAAATCTCTTTTGGAAGCTTCACTTCGAGTATCTTGAATTATTTATCTTTAAACTATTATTGATGAATTTATTAAAGATCTTGTGTATTGTTGATTTTGTTAAGAAGAGCAAATTCTGTATTATTGATCTCTCCTTTAGTATTACAGTATTTATATATATTCTTTTCGTTTCTCTATTATTTAGCGGTCATAGACTCGTAGACTCGTAGACTCGTAGTATCACAGGATGTCTTAGTTATGGCCATGGAAGCTGAATCCTTGCTGACCAACTCATCACAAGGAAACCAATATTTCCAGAAAAGATCTAAATTCGCCGTAAAAAGGATACTTCAAGAACTTCTTGTGCAGTGAAAAATTAATAAGTGAAAAATTTGAATAAAGTGTACGGAGGCCTCCTCACTTCAATACACCAGGTATTTACGAAACAACCAATATTAATTTATGGAAAATTCACAGGCAACTACTTCGCAAAAATAAATGGGACAGGATAATAAATAAATTTGTAATTACTTGATTTAAATTTTGTTTATTTTTTGGAAATTCTATTTATTTGATCTATTATGTATATTAAATTGCAAACATGATTACAATCTTATTGTTGATTATTGAATATGCCTAACAATCATCAATGACAAGTAATGAATGGGGTAAATCTTGAATTGTTGAGCTGTCATATCATTCAATTATAAATGTTGCTACTTAGAAGGGGTTGGAAATTAAATAAATGGAATATTTTAGTTAATATATTGAACTATATATTCAATTTATTGATTTAAATATTCGGAGGATTATTTCCTTCCCATCTCAAAGATTAATTTCAACTGCGGTAAACTGAGGTAACATTTCAACTGCGCCTTACTCTGCGAGGTTTGCTTGCAAACTCTTTCATTGATTTATCAATAATATTGAATGATGTGTGACGGTCTCGGCTGTTCTTATCCTTTCTTCTTTCATTGATGGTGGGGAGGATTCAGGTTAAAATTAAAATACAAAATCAAATATTATTCATCATAAATGATCTCGAATTATAAGTATTATATAATCATATTAATAATTTATTTAAGAAAATGATAATATGGGTTCACCGAATAAAGTAGCATCTATGGAATCTAAAATAATTAATTATTGGGATGTTAAAAAATCAGTTGAAGAGTGCTTCAATTTCAATTTGATTCCTATTAGAAAATTCAATCCTAATTTTGTTACTAAAGAGAATTTACTTTTCGAACTTGAAACATTGGGAGTACCTACAGATACAGTTATTGACAATGATGTAGACACTTTAAGGGGAAAGTATCGAGCATTAGTTAGCAATCCAGACCCAAAAATTGCACGAATTATTTACGATGATGAGTCTAGTAAAATTGCTATAAAAAAAATCCTTGATTTATTGACAGGGGAAGATGAATACTTGGAGAAAATTCTTTCTATGAGTATTCCTGATAAAAAGGTAAACATTCATAAAGCGTTATCCATTTTTCTACATATTCTCAATCGAATTGTTCAATTATTAACTTATGCTAAAGAAGCAAATGACCAAAATCTAATTAAGGTATTGATGAGTCTATTGTATTAGCTCAGGCTACTTTTACTAAATTGATCGACTTGTGTGAATGCTTTAGTAGATCTAGTTCGCCTCATTTTGAAAAACAAAGCAGTCTCAGTACACCCGATTCAAAAATGAATAATCCCACACACGATTCGAATACTAAACTTCATACTAATACAGTAAATCGCTTTATTGCGCAAATTCCTAGTACAAGTAATATGGAACAAAATGTTACTCAGTATTCACAAACAAATGTTACCAATCCTGATATTCAAGTTACTGATTTTGAAAATATAAATAATAGTAATACTGTCTCTATGGTAGAACAGGTACATGCTACAATAAATGAAAACTTGGGTAGGACTGTATTCGGTAGTGATTTCAATACTAATAGGGTAAACCTAGCAGCCAACTTGTCTTCACCTTTATTTGGTAATTTGTATAATAAATTATCAAATCCTATCGAAGGTCTGATGAAGGAACTTCCGAATACTGACGGATTGAATGTTGATAGTTTGTTGAAATTCATTGAAATATGTTTGAAAATAAAAGAACGATCGAACTTATTAGATCAGCAACTTTTCCATATCATTCACTCTTCTGTTGTAGGGCCTCTCGCCGATCGATTGAATTTAGCTATGAGTACAAATAAGAGTTTTGATGAATTTCATAAGGATATTCTGCAACATTTTATTCCGTCTAGATTGATTTCAATCATTGAAAGAGACCACTATTATCGTTTACAAAGGGCTGGTGAACCCTTGTCTGCTTACATTGTGTCAATCAAAGACGCTAATAAACTACTAAGATTAGAAAAATCTGAGGAAGACGTAGTCAATAATATTTGCTCAGGGTTGAATCCAGAGGAAAGAAATAGACTAGTTTTCCAATCCAAACCAACTAGTTTTAATGACTTAACTTCCATCTCAGTAGTATCTCAAAATATTCAATATGGGGATTTAGAAAGAAATAAATACAATTTTAATACTAATAAAAAGAATCAAAAATCTCCAATGAATGTTGAATTAGCTCAAAGACGTTGTTACAAATGCAACAAAGTAGGTCATCTAGCTCAGTCATGTAGATCCAACATGAATAATTCAAATTTCAGAGGTACAAGCAGTAATTCGAGAAATCATAATCAGAATCACCAAAGATCTAATAATAATTTCACTAGAGATCTATCTAAAATACGTTGCTTTAAATGTAATGAAAGTGGACATTATGCAAACTCTTGTGAAAATAAAAAAGCATGACTAGCTGGGAAACAGTATAAAAAGAAAATATCCAGTAAAAGAAAATTTCAAAACACCAAATACAATCAAAAATTCAATAAAGAAAACGGAATTAATACCTTGAAATGTAGTGATACTTTTTCTAATGGTAAGAAGAAATCAATTCAATCAAAATATACTGGCAAAAATCAGAAAATGAAAAATAAAATAAAAAGAAAAAAGCAAAAGAAATTTAATCAGTTAAAGACTAGAGCTTTGATTAATAAAATCACTCCTTTAATAGTATGTGAGTTAGGAAATAACTGTGTCAGTTCTATTGCATTGATTGATTCTGGTTCTGATTATAGTATCATTTCAAGGAAAGTTTTTACTGAAATATTACGGGATAATGGTAATCTGCTTATTCAAGAGGATATTCAGCATTGTGTTACTGCGAATAAAAGTAAATTACTGTTGAAAGAGTCAGTTCTATTAAAAATAAAAATTGAAAACTTCAGTTGGAAATTTCGTTTCTTTGTTCATGATGATTTGTCAATTCCTATTGTTTTAGGTTGTGATTTTATTCATTATTCCAAATTAGTTCCTGATTTATTCAATAATAGGTATTTCTTTGGATTTAAACCGCAATTCAAATTTTCTTTTGAAAAAAATCACAGGTTGGAATTACTAAAGAAAATGAATAGAATTGGTACTGATGTGGAATTGGACGATTTAAGCTCTTCGCAGAAAGTAGAATTAAACAAAGTATTAAATCAATTTGATGATGTTCTTACCCATAAACTAGGTAAATCGAACGTAATAGAATATGAAATTCGTCTGATAGACAATCAGCCCGTAAGGAAAGCTCCTTATCAGTTAAATCCGATAAGAATGGAAATCTTAAATAAAAAAATTCAAAAAATGTTAGATGATGGAATTATTGAGAAATCAACTTCTAATTATTCCAGCCCTTGTTTCTTAGTTCCTAAGAAAGATGGTGGCCATCGTGTGGTAGTAGATTATAGAGCATTAAATAAAAAAATTGCATTAGATGCTACACCTTTGCCAAACATTGAGAGTACATTCCATTGGTTTAACGGTGCTAAGTTCTTTACTGTTCTTGATCTTACTGAAAGCTATTATCAATTGAAATTATCTCCATCTTCTAAGCACTTGACTACTTTTGCAACTCCAACTCAAACTTACTGTTATACTCGTGTACCGTTTGGTTTATCAATAGGTGCTCAAGCCTTATCTACTGCTTTGAATATTTTATTTGAAGGGATAAAATTCAAATTTGTAATAAATTATTTGGATGATATTGTGATTTATTCTGAAGATTTTGAGTCACATCTTGAGCACATTAAGATAGTGTTGTCCAAACTTAAACAAGGTGGGTTTACTGTAAAAAAGGAGAAAGCTAAATTTGCAAAAAAACAAATCTCCTTTCTAGGTAATTTAGTAAGTGAACATGGTATTACTATTGATCCAGCTCGGACAAATTCAATTCGTAATTACCCTAGACCAAAAAATGTCAAGGCTATCTCCAGATTCATAGGAATGGTAGGATATTTTCACAAATTCATTGAAAATTACGCTGAAATCGCCTCACCCCTCAACGAACTAAGAAAGAAGGATAAAAAATTTATTTGGGAAGATGTTCACGAGAAAGCTTTTCAGAAATTGAAAAATGCAATTATGAACCCTCCTGTCTTAATAACAGCTGATTTTAATAAACAGTTTGTGTTGCAAACTGATGGGAGCTCCTTATCAATTTCTGCGGTCCTTTCTCAATATGTTGATGGCATCCTAAAGCCTATTAGTTTTGCTTCCAAAAAGCTCACTCAACAAGAATGCAAATATTCTACATATGAGATCGAATGCTATGCAGCAATTTTTGGCATGGAAAGATTTAAACTGTACTTACAACACACTAAATTCTTGTTGTTAACAGATAATAGTGCCTTAGCATGGATTTTAAAACAAGACAAGCAAATTGGTAGACTTAGTCGTTGGATACTTAGGCTTTTATCATTTCAGTTCACAACACAGCATGTAGCGGGAAAAGATAATTGCATAGCTGATGCTTTATCCAGAATGTACCATGATGACAGTGAATTGCCTGAAATTGATGTCAAAGATGAACATATAGAAGTAGAAAATAGTCTAAACTTAATAAACTCACTAAAAATTACCGATTTTCCACTAGTATTCACTGACATAAAACAACACCAAGAGAATGATCCTATTTTAGCGGATATAATAGAAAAGATTAATAATAATATTGATCAGTTTCCTTATAGTTTGTCTAAAGGAGTATTAGTGATAAAACTAAGAAACCAGGAAAAACAAAAAATAGTCATACCCAAACTTCTTGTTCCTTTAATCTTCAAATATTATCATGAAAGTATGATTGGTGCTCATTTAGGTATTGCTAAAACTATTTCAAAAATTCAAGAGAATTTCCACTGGGTTGATTTGAGGAAAGATATAATTTATTTAGTTAAATCTTGTACTCTTTGTGCAAAAAGTAAACCAGCTCAGGCTACCAATTACGGTTTTTTATCATCAAAAATACAGGAAAAACCTCTTGAGATGATACATATTGACTTAGTTGGTCCATTAGTACGCACATCACAGAATAACTGTTTTATTTTTAGTGCAATTGACGTTTTCAGTAAATTCTGTTGGTTAAAATGTTTGAGAAAAGCTAATTCTGAATCAGTAATTAGAGCATTGAAAGGTATTTTTGCGAATTTCTCTACTCCTAAACAAATTATTAGTGATAATGCATCAATTTTTAAATCAATCAAGTTTAAAAATTTCTGTTTTCAATTAGGAATTCGTCATAATACGACTTCACCTTTCTATCCTAAAGCAAACATAGTTGAAAGATTACATCGTAATTTGCGTAGCTCTCTCATTGCTTTTCATGCAAACTCACAGAATAAATGGGATGATACTGTAAATGATTGGTTAGCTTTAGCTTTTAATACTGCTGAACATGATAGCATTAAGTGCACCCCTTTTTCTCTGATGTTCCGTTATAAACCTAAAGAACCTCTTTTGAATATCTGGAATATTAATGAAATTTTACCTGATACTGCCGATGAGAACACTGTAGTAATTTGGCAAAAGGCTAAAGAGCAATTGATGAAAAGTCACCTTTGGTTTAGGTGTTTCTGAAGAGTAAATAGTTGTTTTCTTTGGTGAAGCGCGCCACCTATTGAAATTTTAACTTTACTCACTTATTTAATTTCTTTATGGAATTGTGTAAAATATTGTACAAAAGAATCTATCTTAGCCTATAAATAGATAGAAATTTTATTGAGATCATATTATTAGATAGATTATTGAAATAGTTTATAGTTATAATTTTGCTTTAGTGTTAATGAATTTTGATGAATAGTGGTGAATAGCAGTGTTTCTATTTCATCAGATTGTTGTAAATAAAGTAAGGGAATAAAGTGAATCAAAAGAAGAGTTTTGATAAATGATAAAATACTTGAAAATGTATATTATTATCACCTTAATTGGGTAATAGAGTAGAAAAATATTGGTTTCTGTATGTAAATAATGTCAAGTGATTTATCTTTCAAATTTTATCAAGAGTGTATGAATTTTGTTAGAATAAAAAAAAGGATCAAAGATATATATATATAAAAAAAGGGGTAGGCAAATGATCATTAGAGATGGAACATATTCTTTGGGACTGAGAACTGATTAATTTTCTTTTGAATTCTGAGTGTGGACGCATGTTCAGATATTTCTTTGTTTGAAAGACTTCAAGTTTTTGTTGGGAGTGGCCAATCCCTGCATTAATTTGTGGTCTAGTTTCTTCTGTTGTTAGATTCTAATTTTTTTTTATTATTTCAATGGTTACTCAGCTATTGAGTAGGTTCCACCTCTGATCTTCATTGAATTTGTAATCAAGAGTTTTTATTTGATTTTTATTTGATGTTGAGTTTTGAATTAATAATTTTACAAATAGATGATTTATTTCTTGGAATAATTCAACTCTAAGAGTGAATATTTCTCAACTCAAATTCTTATGAAGCATTCTTCTCTGATAAATTCTATATATATGTTAATTCAACTTAAAAATTATCTTAGCTAGCTCAAATTTTTTTTTTAGAATGTAGCTTTCACACACTTGAGTGGAGGGAGTATGTAACAATTTTGGACATGATTATTTTTATCTTGTTTTTCTGTTATTTCGGTTCTAAATTCGATTGTATTATCAGCTTGTTTTTCTCAGTGAGACAAAGATGCACTTATGGGATCGAGCTGTACCCTTCGAATAATCTACTTTCTTGTTCTCTCCAGTTCTTTTTTGCTATTTTCTTTCTCCCTTTTTCTGTCCTTGTTGGTAGCTTTGAGTTTGCATTGCTCTTTCTCTCTAGTTTCTTTGTCTAATTTTGATAATTCCGTTTTGCTTACGTCACTGTCTTGTTTGCTACCCCGTCTTCAACGCTCGATGATCCATTCTGTCTCTGAATTTCGTGAGTGGAGGTTGTAAATTTAACTTTTTCCTTTGATTCCATTTTTATTTAGCTTATGCTAAATTTTTCTATTTATTACAATATGTAGTTGATCAGAGACAGATTTCATTCATCACAAGTTGTGATATTATTATTATTTTCTTTATTTTTTTTTATTTCCTTTTTAAATATGTAAATTTTCTTGTTTGTTATTAAAAAAAAAAAAAAAAAGAAAAGTAATCATGTCCGAAAATTTAATTGAGTATTCATTCTAGCTGGCCTAAGTTATGGCAATTTATTTATATTTGTTGAAAACCTCATTCATCACATATGTATCCATAGTAATTTCTACAATTTCCGCTGTACAGGTAAAGCATTATTTATTTATATACTTTACTTATTGTTTTATAAGTCAAGTCTGATCAGATTATAATTAATCCCAGCTTTCCTTAAATTTGTTTTTCAGCTCTAATTCTCGTAATTCAAAATGTTGGAAATATTTCTATGCAAGTTTATATAATAGTAAAATTAAATTAATAAATAAATAAATATCAAATTATCTTTGTCACGCTGGTCAAATAAATAAATAAATAATTAAATAAAATTGTAAAGCCTTATTCAAGTTATAATTTTTCTTTTTAAAAAATCTCTTTTGGAAGCTTCACTTCGAGTATCTTGAATTATTTATCTTTAAACTATTATTGATGAATTTATTAAAGATCTTGTGTATTGTTGATTTTGTTAAGAAGAGCAAATTCTGTATTATTGATCTCTCCTTTAGTATTACAGTATTTATATATATTCTTTTCGTTTCTCTATTATTTAGCGGTCATAGACTCGTAGACTCGTAGACTCGTAGACTCGTAGACTCGTAGTATCACAGGATGTCTTAGTTATGGCCATGGAAGCTGAATCCTTGCTGACCAACTCATCACAAGGAAACCAATATTTCCAGAAAAGATCTAAATTCGCCGTAAAAAGGATACTTCAAGAACTTCTTGTGCAGTGAAAAATTAATAAGTGAAAAATTTGAATAAAGTGTACGGAGGCCTCCTCACTTCAATACACCAGGTATTTACGAAACAACCAATATTAATTTATGGAAAATTCACAGGCAACTACTTCGCAAAAATAAATGGGACAGGATAATAAATAAATTTGTAATTACTTGATTTAAATTTTGTTTATTTTTTGGAAATTCTATTTATTTGATCTATTATGTATATTAAATTGCAAACATGATTACAATCTTATTGTTGATTATTGAATATGCCTAACAATCATCAATGACAAGTAATGAATGGGGTAAATCTTGAATTGTTGAGCTGTCATATCATTCAATTATAAATGTTGCTACTTAGAAGGGGTTGGAAATTAAATAAATGGAATATTTTAGTTAATATATTGAACTATATATTCAATTTATTGATTTAAATATTCGGAGGATTATTTCCTTCCCATCTCAAAGATTAATTTCAACTGCGGTAAACTGAGGTAACATTTCAACTGCGCCTTACTCTGCGAGGTTTGCTTGCAAACTCTTTCATTGATTTATCAATAATATTGAATGATGTGTGACGGTCTCGGCTGTTCTTATCCTTTCTTCTTTCATTGATGGTGGGGAGGATTCAGGTTAAAATTAAAATACAAAATCAAATATTATTCATCTCTCCTTTAGTATTACAGTATTTATATATATTCTTTTCGTTTCTCTATTATTTAGCGGTCATAGACTCGTAGACTCGTAGACTCGTAGACTCGTAGACTCGTAGACTCGTAGACTCGTAGACTCGTAGACTCGTAGACTCGTAGACTCGTAGACTCGTAGACTCGTAGACTCGTAGACTCGTAGACTCGTAGACTCGTAGACTCGTAGACTCGTAGACTCGTAGACTCGTAGACTCGTAGACTCGTAGACTCGTAGACTCGTAGACTCGTAGACTCGTAGACTCGTAGACTCGTAGACTCGTAGACTCGTAGACTCGTAGACTCGTAGACTCGTAGACTCGTAGACTCGTAGACTCGTAGACTCGTAGACTCGTAGACTCGTAGACTCGTAGACTCGTAGACTCGTAGACTCGTAGACTCGTAGACTCGTAGACTCGTAGACTCGTAGACTCGTAGACTCGTAGACTCGTAGACTCGTAGACTCGTAGACTCGTAGACTCGTAGACTCGTAGACTCGTAGACTCGTAGACTCGTAGACTCGTAGACTCGTAGACTCGTAGACTCGTAGACTCGTAGACTCGTAGACTCGTAGACTCGTAGACTCGTAGACTCGTAGACTCGTAGACTCGTAGACTCGTAGACTCGTAGACTCGTAGACTCGTAGACTCGTAGACTCGTAGACTCGTAGACTCGTAGACTCGTAGACTCGTAGACTCGTAGACTCGTAGAACGCGGGGTTCGTTGACCCCCATCCCGGCTGAGGCAGAGGATCGTCTTACCGGCAGCGGCGGTCATCCTATCTCAGCCGCGGACTCGCTGACCGTCTCCACTGTCGAAGGTCGCACACAAAAACTAGGCAAATTTGTTCCGCCTGGCCAATTTGGCTGATGAGAAATCAATTCGCTGTGTAAATTTCATAGGTAATGTTTGGATGATTTCGTTTCCGGAAAGGAAATCTCTTCTATTTGTACATTATAGAACCAATCCAATTTTAGATAAGTATATGCTTGTCTTCTTATCTTTAGGGCTACTTTTGAATATAAATAAAAGTATGAATCTGAGTACCCTTTTTAAATTGTTTCGTCACGACATGTTTCGACTAATAATGCCATTTTCAAATTAGTTGAGCCGAAACATGTCGTGACAAAATAAATTGAAAAGGGAACTCAGATTTATATTTTTTATGAGTAGATGCTTGTTTGCTCTCCAAGCATTTCCTCTTTATTTGATATCCTATCAGCTTTATTTGGTCTATTGTTGGGATGCTTATGCTTTAAATAAAGATGTTCAGATGCTTTGAAAGTTTGAAGTACATTGTGTCTTGTGTGGAAATTAAAAAAAATAATGTTAAAAGTGTGCTATGGCTTTCAATTTTTAAGTAAATGATCAGTACTTTTAGTTTCAGCACAGCAAGTTTTACTATATCTTTACAGTGTATAGTGAATTCTAGTGAAGCGTACAAAACGTTCAACACACGAATTGATGTATTATTGTATTGATTAGAGTAGGTTGTATATTGCATGTTTTGCTCCTGGAAACTTGTGCAAAATTGAGGAATAAGGTTGAACCTGAAAAGAAAGTATCGTAGAGGAAAGATAGCATAAGTACCATCTTTTTCCTATGATAGTATTCAGTATTCAGATCTTATTATATTGAAGCTGCAAAAGACAAAAAATTACAATCAATAATATAAATTTGTATCAGTTGAATGATGCGTTACGAATGAAAATATACTTGAATTAAAGACTTCATCAGGTGATAATATTCAAATTGAAGAATAGTTTGACCTCAGCTCTTGCAATAATACAAGCAAATAGATTTTAATTCTATTGAAGGTTCCAGCAATACAATTATTGCTAGTGATGATGTGGGCCATGTCAAGTAATACTAAGATTTTATTCTGCTTCATGGAACGATTTTCACCAAACAATTCAGTAACTGACGGCTTGTGCGCGTAAATTGGAGTAGGCAGGTAGCAATTAAGACGTTGAGAGATAGAATAGTAGCATAGTATAGCATAGCAGAAAGGATGTGGTTGCCTTGGACTCAGGCGAAAACCTTGACTGTGGGAGCAGAAGCAGGCATTACGTGGCGGCCTTGATAGCTTTCATTACTTTTATATTGGGTGGACAACAACACAGCCTACCGGTTGAAGTTGCTCTAGAATATAATCAGTAAGGAATTCTTATCATGACTTTGTAAATTTGCCAAGTTTCCGTTGCATGAGCGTTTGAGCAGATTGTCACAGGTGGGATGCTGGCTGACCCTTATAAGGAGGAGTTCTGGCAACAACCGTGTTAACAACAGCAGTACTCAATTATACTCTGGCAAATATGACCTTTACTGGTATTGAGGTGGCTAACGGTATTTATCAACTCCAAGACGACGTTTACTAACTCTCTCGTCAACTGTCCATATTTGACATTTTTACAAAAAATTTGAGCACTACTTCAAAACAATAAAGCTTTTCAGCACACAAACTTTAGCTACTACTAATACTTCTTGTACTTTTACTAGAGTGTTTGTATTTAACAAACTTTGAGCTCTTTTCAACCTTAAATTTGATAGTGACAGTTGATGAAGACGAATTCCAAGAGATATTCTGGTGGAAGCTGTTACGTGACTTGGAAGTTGTTATTGTGTAAATTTCATTTAATATCTAAATTTAAATGTGTTCACAGCTCATATTGTACCAAAAAATCCTAAGCATTCAATGGTGTAGAGGAAAACTCAAGTGTTTCCTTGTTTGAAATTTTAATTGATTACATAATTGATACTAGCAATTAAGGAATAGTAACGAATAGAACGAATAGTAATGAGTCAAACAAAGTATCACAAAATTTCTCAAGTGAAAAATAAACCTCACAACACAATGGACTTGCTCTTCATCAAGTGACAAGTAGTCTTTGCTTTAATCGAATGAAATAAGGGTTTGATAACAGTTAGTTAGGAGATTTTTATCGGGCTATTTCCGTGTATGACTCCATGTAAGTTGTATGTCATTCTTAACTATATCACGATCAAGAAATTCATAAGAGGCTACCTTTCATCGAATATTGGTTACATTGTTATGTATTCGATGCTGTAGAATAGAATGTACTTTTCATCATATGATAGTAAATGGATAGAACAGCTCGACAATAGTGGTTTATCGTTTGGTTCTGCTGTAGCTCTCACATAGTATTGTGATGTAGTTGCAGTGAATAGTATTACAGTATGTATGGTGATGGAAGAGAAGAACAGCCTCATAATTCACTACTAAAGCACTGGAACTTCCTATACCTGACGCGAATGCATTGAATGGGTGTAGCCGTAATGGACTGTCCTGCCCCTTATTACTTACTTACGTAATTTCTCTGTAATAAGCTACTAAGAAAGAGATTTGTGTTACGTTTACGTATGGTCCCATTCTACAGCTTTTCAAACATCTAATGAGCTTTGAATTGGCGTACACATTCCTCTCAATCGATAATTGATTTCATGTGACTGATTGAGGCTGAATACAGAGTTGTATTGTGGATTGAAGAGGGGTACTGGCTCATTAATCTCAATTTTCCATTTGAGCGGATCATTTTTATTGTATGATAATTTTTCATTGTATATAAGATAAATTGTAGATTGGAGACGAAATATAACTCTATTTAATGAACTTTTCTGAACCCTATTCAACATAAGTGTTTCCAAAAGAGATCGATAAAGAACGACTAAGTTCATGTATAGCAGAAATTGAAGATTTTCAAAAAAACTGAGTTGTCTGCTAGTTGTGTTTCATTTTTAATGGACGTGAGAGGAACTTCCTGGTCTATGAGATGAGCGTAATTTGTACCGTTTTGCTATTCAGATGATGATAATGAATTCAATTAGTATCATTGCATCACCTTAACCTTTCCAATGAACTGTAAAATTACCACTCCCAACACAAACTACAGTCAATTATGCACTGCTTCATCTCTCAAGGTTAGCTCTTGCAATAATCATCTAGAGAAGGTATTAAGAGAATGGATTTGATAATTTAAAAAATACCACACTAATTATTTTTAGTCATTTGATTGGTTCACTCCTTCGAACAGTATGAGGTGAAAGATCATGAAAGGATAAAATCATAGGGCCCAAGTATTTTTGTCTTTTGGATCAGCATGGGGTGAAAAATCATGAAAAGATAAAGTCATAGGGCCCAGGTATTTTTGTCAATATCATCATCGAAGATCATCAGGAAAATTTATAGCTCTTGTAATACAACATAATGGTTGGCTAAGGCGGAAAATAATTCAACGAGTTAAGGTTGATGAGTTTGATAAATTTATTGATGATGCAAGACATCATTACTGTGTGATGTACACTCTGTTGCAGATGATTGAAATACAAAAAGAAGATGATAGCTCTTCAATAATTGAAGTAGCTGCAGTTTGAGACAACAATTTCAGGAAATTTATGTGATGAGACAGAGACATGGAAGAGGTGTGCCTTATGTTTTTAACAACAGCAAAAACATTTTTCTTCAATTAAGAATGAACATCTATGTTTCTTTAAGTGACTTCTTTGAATAAAAAACCACTCCAAAAATAATCAGGTCACTTCAAAAATGTAACCTTTGTTCAAATTATCAAGAGTAGTACCCTGATGGTACAATATGATGGTCTGTGATAGAACGCTGATTGATATATGAAAAACAAAAGCAATTATTATTTTGTTTAGAACACGTATTGGTGTGTGGTTACTCGTTACTGGTCTTTCGAAGGCCTTTGAAGCTGTGATCAGACGTGATTCTGATCCTGATCTATCTTGACGGCATTCGAAATGCGGCTTTACCTGGAAAAGGAGGGAAGGTCGATGCAGATTGACAAAAAATGCATTCCAATCCGTCTGAGGATCAGGCAAATAATGGGGTTCCACAAAAAACCTACCCACTATGAGCTCCAAGCTATCTATTCCCATTCGTGATTCTCTGAAAAGGTGGATCTTTTTACAATAGTTATAATTGCCGAAGAAATCGTGTGTAGGAAATGAGAATGATTGTTCTGCCTCAAGGACACCGAAATTAACCGAAGATGGTATTCTTCAAACTATGAGAATATTTCCACAATAAACCATTACCTGGAAATGTACTCTTGAATCTATTCCACTTTTACAAAGGTACTTTTAGGCTATGAAGCTCTTTTGTAACTAGCCTCCTCTCACATCAATGAAAATTTTGGAATCTTATATAAATATGCTATCTACTTTCAATCAGAAATTTTATTCGACTTGGATTCAATTGGTATGTAAACTATTCAGGAAAGTGATGACACATTCATTCACTCAGTTAAAATGCTATGGTGCTTTTCTAATTTTCATTTTAGAATTAAATGTTCGTCAATGTATTTTTGTTGAAAATATTACTAATAAACATTATTATGTAGATAATGACTATAATATATTGGAATTGGGAAATACAGAAAAATACGGATACAGACCAAGCATTCATTTTTATCTTTTGGCTGATATGAGAGATATAGTAGCACTGATGAATTCTTCACTATCTTGTAGTGAGCCAAATAAAAATGAATTTCTGGTGAGAGTTTATAGTATCTACACATATCATAGTGACTATAGGTGCACACAAAAGGATTCATATGTATATCCTGAGTTGGATAATAATATTGAGTCGCAATAAAAATCAATAATTAGGATGTATTATACAATTCTATTAGGACCGTGAAATGTTCAATTTCACAACGTCATGATCTTGGAGACAGCTGATGAATGGTGATGATTGTTGGAGATTAATCAGTACCGTAGTGCAAAAGCATTACCACAAAAACTAGCATTAGTAGACTAACGACAGAAGCAAATTTACCAAACGCAAAACAATTGAAAATGTTGCATTATTGGATGAATCAATGTTACTGTATTAGAATATTCCAAAAATGAACAATCTATCATACAATATTCTAGTAAAGAAGGACTGAGATTTTTTAAAATTAACTAAGCCTGAAGCTGAACTATATTGCATCAACTGCAAGTGATTTATTAATTAGTAAACGGATGAGGAGTAGGCTAATCGCATTCAGAGCTAGAACTGACCTACTCATCCAATCAATCATGATTACTTGTACGTTTTTGAAAACATTAATTGATGGATTAATTAGGAGAAGGAAGTTTCACAACAGAATTCTACGTTCAAATTTGGTGAGAATGTGAAATTGAGTGTCGAATGTATTCGGCGATCAAATGAGAATTATGTTACTCGATCACTGTAACCTGAATATTGAAATAGCCTGACGACCTTCATCGAAACAAAATTATTCCATAAATAATAATGTTTATTCTATTATTTGAAGACCGATGATATATTTTTCAGATGATACAACAGAAACACGGATAATTCAAGAGAAAAATCATAAAAGAACTTCATAGCCTCTCGTAGATTTTTCATAATTTCGTATTTATGTTGGGAAAGTTGATTATTTGGAACACAGTTATCAACTGTGTATGTTCTTGAGTTTGAATATTTGTTTTTTCTTAGTAGCAAAGAACTTCATAGGAAATAGAATCATCAATATAGTATATTGATGAATTCTATATCGTATCGTATTACGAAGACTCTTGAATAATATGAATAATTTTTTTTATTTATGACATAATTATCTCAATTATAGATTTTGGTGTTTGTTAACTGTACACTACGGTGTAGCTTACCACTCTGCACTTCCGTCCATGTTGGAGAAAATCATTTTTTGAACTTACCTGTAAAAAAAAACAAAAATTAAAATAGTTGAAACTCACATTAAACAGAATATTGATCAGTCAATAAATTTATTAATAACTTGTGGAATGTGATTATGATAGTTGCTTGAAAAATGATATCTGGGGCAAAGTAAACTAGGCTTCACGAATGTTTGGAATGATATTAACGGTATCAGTGTGCTAAATATGGAATGCCGTATAATGATATGCTGGCCCAAAGAATAAATACGAGAAAGCAGCTCATTACCTTGCAATCGCCCATATTATTATTACAGGTGTTCGATTACTCTTATTTATACTTTCATAACTATACCATAAAAAACTTTTCGTTGCCTACGCATCAAATAGAAGGCTTCTCAATTTAAAATAGATCATGCCATTCTATACACTCATTACTTCCTGTATTTCCAATACATCTAATTGCTGCTTTGCAAATCAATAGAATTCTAAACCATTACTTCTTGTAAAATAATTAATGGACATTCTATCTAGTAACATATTACGAAAAACTGTGAGTTTTACTATTGACTACCATGCAACGGTTGTAGCTTTCAACATTGTTCCGGCTTTTCCCTTGATATCTATCCAAATCACGCCATATCTAGAAGAAAAGGTATAAAAAAGCTTGTCTTATTCTTTTGACATTTAAACTGTTGATTGCAACTGGTTTATGATACGTGGACGTTCTCATTTCACCAGCACGTAAGTAGACCACTCTTCTTCTTGTATAGGCTACTACTATTTCACAGTTCGCGCATCATCAGAAACTCTCTCTCGTTTGTTTTTCAACTGCAGTTTCCATTCTTAAAATTCTTGTCCTTGATATTAGTTTCCAGCGTACGGCATTTCAATAACAAAGTCAACAGACAGCGACAGCCGTCCTCAGATCTCTCATCTTCACAAGTTCAATGTCAACGTCGTTCTTTTCACTCTTATAGATACGGCTTTTACTATGATTATACAGTGATTTACTGATTTCACTGATTTACAGTTCACAGTGATAGGTGCTGTGCGAGGAGAAATGGACTAGTATTTTTTTGGATAATTAGTCACAATCTAAAAATGGAATTTGAATGGGAGTGTGATACCAGAGACAAACAAATAGGTTATCGTTCTCCTTACGCTTATCCTTTCTCTATGGTGATACTCAAGAAATAGACTCCAACAGTAAAATTGTTGCTAAGATCTTATTTTAATGCTGATTGATAATAATTTGCATTTGTTCAGCTGAAATAATACTTTAAAAATTGTTTAGTTGTTTCTCATTCACGATAGCTTATCAATATTTTAAAACTATCCGGTAATGGATATAGACAACCATGATGTTTCCAATTTTAAACTCCAATATCGATCATAAGCTGATAAATTCTATGTTCTTTTCCAGAGACATCACTTCGCTTTCAAGAGATAACTGTTGCAGCTCGTAGTACGAGTAATATATCACAGTAGCGTTGGTTGGTTGAGTCCACACCCAAATCATTAGAAGGTAACAACGCAACCCGTTCATTTTTAGATATAGGGGAAGTCAGTGACCGTACGTATGTGTGCGCGGTTTGAATTAAATGCGTTGGCTACGTGATAACAGCCGATAAGGCGTGTAGGAAGCCCGGTTGCCGTAACGGAATCGGCGGACGGCACCCAACTCTAGAGCAAAAAGAGTAGAAAGAGCAGCTGTTCGGCCTCGCGGAACATGGATGCACTCTTTATAAGTTATCTGTGCTGGTCTTGGTCTTGGCACAGCGCACAGCGCACTGACCGTTGGGTGAACTCACCGTAAACAAGGCTACATACTCAAAGTCACTTCTTGCCAAAACCTAACGTTATCGTTTCAAAGATTCTGAGATGCAATGAGATTTACAGCTAGAAATTCAATTATTATTTCCAATCTCCAGTTACATCCCCGCTCATTTATTAAGCGTATTACTGGGTTTCAAATATTAGGTACGCTACTTTTCATTAGCAAGAATTGGAAATTTTCATAGAAATACTATAATAATTATTAATTACTAATAACGATGCTCACCGTAATATTTTTTGAACCTTCAATAACTTGAAAAATGCAAAAAATTAATGAATGATTCTATATTAGCGTCAAAGGAAGTAGCTTGAATAATAGACTGGCTCTATGTACGACACTAGACGTGTATAGTCTGTATAGTGTAGGAAACCTTCACCTTCATATTGGGTGCTTCCTGTCTTTACGCCCACCTGTCACCTTCCAAACCTCCATGACGATCTAAAAACTTTGCTTTGCTCTTGGGGTCAGGTGCATTCGTGAACTCCAAGGTTGAAAAATTCTAGCAGAAAATATACAGAGAAGGAGAACGTCTTCATTGATTTCTTCCTCCTTCATTTTGATATAAAGTAATTTATATTTTGGTATTTTTATTCCATCACATTCAAATGTTGAATACTGTAGTACTACGTGGAAAGTGTTAAAAACAATTATTTGAGTGAAAAACACTCATCAAGCAGCATTCGATCCTATTCATGTCCGATATTTCTGTGGGGTGAAGGGGTGGTTGAGGGGGTGATCATGTGACGGATATATGTGACATGCATTATTTGAAGTTTTTATCATTCGTGATCGTATCGAAGAGGGATCGAAACGCTGTAAGATAGCTTGCATGAGCTTTATTCGGATGAGTATTTCAGATTGATGTGCAAAATTTGATAGAGGATAGAATTCATCTTACTTCCAATCTGACCTAATAAGATAATATACTATGAGCATACTTTTAGTCTGGTAATGGAAATTAGTTCACATTAATGATAATAATGTTCAAGTTTCCCTAAGTACTGAAGAGTAGAAATTCTTTGATTTATTTGCCGTGGTACAGGCAGACGAAGCCCATGACCTTCTCTTCACTTTTCAATTTTTTGTTTTTGTAATCATTTTGGGAAGCCAACTCTTTAAGATCAACATTTTCGCTGATGAAATGGAGGTCTGCCAGTTTTTTAGTCAGTCTTTCAACTGGTCAATCAGGTTGAACGTATCTTGTTCAGATTCTGCAAGTTGTGCTAGGTCGTCAGTAAAAGCCAGACATTCAGCCGAATGTTCACTTTCTTCTGGCCGCAATTCATCACCCTTTTCCCCATTTTTTTATTGAAATCTCACTCAATACATGATTGTGCACGAGGAGCAGAAGATAGTGAGTAGCAGAACAGAACATGACTCATTATATTGGATTGTTTTCAATTTTTATAAAAATATGGTAAGCTAGTGTTGATATGGCCTCCTTCTTAAAACAACTAAGCTTGTCATCGTTTGGCAATTGATAACAAAACATGTTGAATGATTCACTGCAAAATTACAGTGTCGTAGTATATGCGGGTGACCTATTCTATTTTAAGACGTCACCCTAACAAAATAAATTTCAGTCAAAAAAGTGATCTACATTGCGAAAGTTCAATGCCATTGTCTGTAGATTGTGGGAGTCGAAATTAATATTCAGTTCAATGGCAATATTCACCACAATCGATAAGTCATCGTAACCTGAGCTTACAGTCTGCACCCACCTGATGGGCTTATAAGGTAGGGACTCCTCCTTCTTCTCCTCCTCTTCATCAGCCAGTGAAGTGCATTGACCTAGGATATTGGTGTGTGACTTTCGGGCTCTGTCATTTGAATACCTCCAGTATGACACTCACATCCTCCGTCCTAATAAGTCGGCAATGTGATTGGGCTATTGTCTCATACCTTGTGCCGGTATTTTTCAACACAATAGCTTCAAACAGAGACAGTATGACTCTGTCTCTGTTAAGGTCAAGGTGCCTGTATTCAGTACTGTATTCACCAGGTCACGGCAACGGTAAACTGATCATAAATGTTTCATAGTTTGGGTTTGGAATGCATACAGTACCTCGTTATTAGTCAAGAGCTTGATGATCTGGAGCCATGAGACTTCTATTCGGTTTCAAATGGTACCATTAATTATTGATGTTTAAAGGTTTGAATCACGGTAGAATAAATACTGTCAATCAACGGAATATGGTGAGAGCAAAATGTTGTAATTACTGTGGAAAAATTGAATATAGAGAAAACAACTATCGGATAGTTTTCTTAAATCATTATCGATACCTCTTTTTTATGAGATAATCGATCCAATCCGTCTCGCTCCCTCTTATAACTTATAACCCTCTTACAACTAATAACTAGTATCGCTCATAGATGAGAAAATGTTTCATCCTTGTGAAACAAACATAAAAAGATCTTCATGATACATTGGGGTCCTGCTGATTCACTCATGGACTAAAATACTATACACGTTATTACGCGAATAGTCTATAGGTCTTCATCCAGAAATTCAAAAATCAAAATGAATACAATAATTTGAATAAGAATATAATCTAGACCTTCTCTCACTTTTAGTAGGAAATAGAAGGGCTGGACAGGATGCAAGACTGAAAAAAGGCAAAGATGAAAGTATGAGTTGAATAGTTCTCAGACAGTCGAAGAAATTGTTGTACAGAGTTGATATCCAGGCAAGAAGATTGAGGAAGTATTCGTGTCAATTTGTGAAAATCGCAAGCTGTTCGAATGTAATAACCAAACTAACTCTCCGCGGCTGTTTGAGATCGCTGTAATCTTCTACAAGAGATTTCACTGACAAAAATAAAGAACGTCGAAGAAATAGCACGACCCAAGATCTGTACTGTAGGCTGTACAGATAGTTTCACTTATTAGAAATGGAATTTCCTGCAGCTAATAACAACAATCCACTTTGACGAAGAAGACTCTCATTAGCATGGTTGTTGGTTGTTCTTCAGCCAACGAAACACGATGCCACTAATTTCATCTTCACTCACCTTTGCCCCTAAATACTTGAATCTTAGAGAGCTTGGAACAAGTGAAGGGTGGTTCAACGAGTTCTTTAATTTTTTCTGTGACATAATATTGTTTATTGATCGAGCAAAGCCTACAGGCTTATGGCCACTTACCAAGCAAGCCTTTAGGCTTACATCACTAGAATAATTTGAAATCATATAGATTGTAACTACACAGTTTCCATTAATCTTATGTTTCCAATAATAAATTATAGTAGCCACATACCGGTTCTGTACCTTAATGACTTGCATAACATATTTGAACATTGCTCATCTTAAACAATGTTTGCAGTATTTATGGTCAGGTACAATCCACAACTTTGGAAAGAACGAATGGGTTTCACATTGAAATAATCATATAATACATCTCAGTTTCTCGTCTGTATACCAACCACAATGATCGTGTGCTTTTGCAGAATAAGCATCAAGGATATTAGTGATCGTCTTTGAGAGATGTGATGATTTTACGAAAAATACCATAATTTTTTCGATCACAGTATATTGATTGAAAAACAACTCATAATTAATTCATTATCTTTCTTAAAAAATTGAGTAGACTATCTTAACTCTGGAAATAGAATGAAAAAAGTCAACGATTTAGTGGAAATGGAACCATATGCCAGTATGGAAATGGTAGCTACTGTTCTACGTATAAATTAATCTAGAAAATTTTCCAGATTATTTCTGTCTCTTTATATCGGTGTTGCGACATTAATTGCAATTTGTGAGTACTTCTGCATGAAGATATCCAGATTAATTCCATTATTTTGTCATACTTCTGTCTGATAATAAACTCAAGATTGAGATCGCAGTCCTGTAAGCTTCCGTTTAAAAAAATTGGCCAATGATAAATGCTGCTATGCTCTTACTCCACCCTTGCGCAATTCGGCTGGTTGATATGAATTCATCAGCTGGACTTGCAAGAGAGAGTGAGTCTATCGTGAAGTTAACGTCTTCTAATCAGGCGACGCTAGAAACTGGCTGTTCTCAAAGCATGAGTTATGGTTTGTTATCACAATCGATATCTCCTATGACTAACCGAAGAATGATATGAAGTTGAAGAGGAAAGATGGAGTGGAATGAGTGGTTGAAGGGAGAAGAGTGATCACGTTGACGTAGGTAGGTGGGAAGTGACCAGCGGGAACTAGTTTGCTGATTATCTCGCTGTTAGGATGATTCTACAGTAAAAAAGCAGGAACAAGTTCAACCAAACATTAGAGAGAAGAACAAGGAATTAAATCTTCAGTTAAATCTGCAAAATGTTTTGCTTCTACTATCATCCAAGAATAATTTATCTAGGCCGACATTGATGAATAGTTACAAAGGTATCATTGATTATATTGATTCATAGTGTAGCATACTCTAACCTTTATCATAGCATTTCTCTATGATAATATTATGTAGATTTTTATGATAATAGATTTCACCAGAGAATTTATGGTTTTTATGTGAGTACAGTTTTTACTTTAATCTCTTCTCATACAGTAGATAATCTGAACAAATCCTCATGAGAGTTGAAAATGTAGAATAAATAATCTGATATTCTGTAGTAGTATACAGTTGGGTCGAATAATATTAGCCTACACAACATTTATTCAATACAAATGACGTCACCTTGCAATCAGAATAGAAATCACAATGCAGAAGTTTCTTATTGTTTGAGAATTTATAAGGTAGGACAGAAGAGTAAATTTTTAAATTAATGATACATTTTTCGTTGAAAGAATAACATGGGGAAATTCTGAACTTTCACGATTCTTATTTGGAAGTTGGAAGAGATGATATCAGATTTGACAACGTTGGCATATTTCATATCTGATTCTAATAGTATTCCACTTATACATTATTAAATTAGTTACTAATAAACTGCTTCCAATCCTGTTTTTGATTTTTCAAGATACTTTTGATGTTTCATATTGTTTTACACTATATAAGCTAATTTCCATTGTTAATTTCTTGTGTTAAGAGAGAAATAATTATAGGATGACATTCCTTGTGCTCTCATATGTATTCTTAATAATAGATAAATAAGAATTATAGGGTTCTTGGGGATCTACAACCTATATTGTCTAATTAATTTTATGTCTTCCATCCATTATCCTCCCACATTCCATTCACAAGTTATGGAATGAAGCCGTATGGTTTTAGTTCATAGCATTCTGAACTGAGAGTGTTTACAACAAAATATAATAAATTTATATTTTTGGATCACTTTTATTTGAAAGCCAATACTTGTCCAAGTACCTTTGCTATTTGAACGAATCTTTTCGCTTAGGCCTATACGATTTATTACGCAATTTTGTATTTCTCCTCAGGTGAAATGCGCATCTGCCGATTGCTTTGGTCGTAGGTGGAAGACCTAGCTGGTGTTGGAATGGTTCCCCTTCCAGAAATCAATTTCTCGAACCGGTCGAACAAGCGACGACCACTGTGGTTTGGGCTGCGGTCAAAGGCGGAGAGGTTCAGACTGCACCCCTGCCACTAAATTATAGCCTTGGCACTCATCTAGGATTGGGCTTCTATCCACTTTTCGTGGATTCAACAACAGTTCTCTGGCCTCAACCATCACAAATTTTCCGTTACTATTAGAACTCGTCAAAAGAATGGCAAGATCGTATTTCAGGGACAACCGACAGAAGCTCGTAAAACGCCAACAAGTTTTAAGAATAAAACAGCCAACAATCAAATAAATCTACATTTAACACTCTAGAAGCAGTAATAAACTTTCAGGAAATTGGAATTCTTTTTTTATGAATACTTCAAAAACTATTATTTCGAAAGCTTTGAACATGGTTGATTCTGGAGAGTGACCAATACACGCCATACATAATATATTATGTGGAAGTGCAATGATACAAGGCTGCATTCCTACATTTTCACAGTTGAGTAGCTTTAAATATGACAGAGGGAGCAGCTCTTATTGAATAGAATTTATCCTTAAAACTTATAACATGTTAAGTGCGAGAATAAAGACATTCATATTAAAATATGAAATCCATGGCAAAATATATCATGACTGTTTCTAAGGTAGTCAGTGAATTTGTTTCAAGATCGGTGTGATGAATCTGTGGGTATAGAAATTCTATATTGTACTGCAAGTTCATAATTCCCTAAAAGTTTGTAAGAACAGAAGTGAAAAGATGTCGAATAAAATATGATATTGTCGCCTCTTAGTGTATGGAAATACCTTAACATTCAATATGTTCAATGAGTATTGTAGTATTGTATGATAATGGGGGAAAAATTATATTTGGAGAGAAGTTTCCTATGTATGTATGCAGTATCATCCCTTGAAATTCAGGAGAGATTTATGTAATAGAAACGAAAATCTTCAAGGATTGCCAGTAAAAGCAAAAAGTATCTTCAGGTAGGTAATTATAGACTGATAAAACAAGCAATGTAGTAGAAGTAGGACAGGTAGGCCTATGTGGGTCAACTTGAGAGTAACTAAATCATTTACAATATGTCTGAAATTATTAGGAGACGTTATAGGCTGAGCCAAGTGCATCAAATTGTTGATGCATCTCGTATCAGATGTTGAATTATTCATTAGAATATCCATGAGAAATAAATGCTGCTTTTAAAAGCCCATCCAACAGGTTTGGTCAGGATTAGAATGACGAAGAAGCTTTGTTTCACATAATCCAATCATATTCCAACTTCTCACAAGCGTTAAAAGATATCCTCCTCCATGTTAACTTGTTCAGCAAGGTTATCCCATTTCAAGCTCACGAAAGGCTCGAAATTTGTCTTAAAGGCGTAAACTGTATCTGAAATCTTATTATTTTTTTAATGAAAATACAATTCGAATCTTCAGTGTTACACTTTTGTATAAGTATAGTACAGTAGTAACCAATATAAGTACAGTAGTACTCCAAGACAACCAAGGCCAAGTACACCATAGGTAGATCCCGGCTAACATTTCATATAATTTACAACTACAATTCTTGGATTATGACATAATACTTGATTTATATACTAATTGAAACAAGAGAAGGGTGGTTCTATAGTCTAGTTAAAGTAACAATAATTATTCTCTATTATTAAAAAATAGGAAGTGTAGTATTTTTACTTTCCTTGCCCTATTACCATAGGTAAAGAAAGTATTTCTTTCCGAAAAAAATTAAGGTACCCCAATTTCCAAATTTCTATACGTTTCAAGGTCCCTTGAGTCCAAAAAGTGGTTTTGGGTATTGGTCTGTATGAGTGTATGTGTTTCTGTGAACACGATATCTCATCTCCCAAGAAACGGAATGACTTGAAATTTGGAACTTCAGGTCATTACACTATAAGGATTCGACTCGAACAATTTCAATCGAATGCAATTCAAGATGGCGGCTAAAATGGCGAAAATGTTGTCAAAAACAGGATTTTTCGCGATTTCCTCGAAAATGGCTCCAACGATTTTGATCAAATTTATATTTAGAATAGTCATTGATAAGCTCTATCAACTGCCACAAGTCCCACATCTGTAAAAACTTCAGGAGCTCCGCCCCATCTATGCAAAGTTTGATTTTAGATTCACAATTACCAGGCTTCAGATACAATTAAAACAAAAAATTTCAAGTGGAAAAGATTGAGCATGAAAATCTCTACAATTAATGTTCAGTAACATCTTCACCTGAAATTGGAAATAAGCTCGAAATTCGAGAAAATGTGATTATTCAATAGCACACTGTTGGCAACTGTTGATTCTATTGAATCATTCACTATGAAGAGATAGCAGACTTCGTGTGTCTCCAGCGTTATTGTTCTGTCACCAGCTGGCTTGGATCTTTGAATAGTAGACTTGAGATGCGCGTGTACACTAGCGTCAGGTGATAAATAACGGCAAGGAAAGTTGTATGAGTGCGCCACACCAGATTTTTCTCTCTGGTTTGTGGAGACTTTCGATGTCTATTATTTCCGAATGATAAACATTTTCAATTCTCCCAAATCATAGAATCTGCTGATAATTTTTGCTGACACCCACTATTTCAAGATGTTCATTATCTCCCGTATCTCACCAGAAACAAGGATGAAGGAAAGTAACATCTGAGCGGAAAGTATACGATTCTGTATCTGAATCGTCACTTTCGCGAAATAATGGAAGTTATATTGACTTTGAAGACGATGGACAGTTCAAAGGCCGAGCCAGCAGAAAATGCCAAGTTTCACGGTCCTCGTTGAGAGAACAATGCACCGTTGGCCGGGCGGCTGTGAACTGTGGCTGTAGCGTCAGCGTGATAGACTCGGACTATGGCTCGGCTCTGCTTGGATGCTGGACGTCTCCCGTTCCAAGGAAGTGAACCAGTAATTAACGGAATCGGGTCGGACTCTCTTCCAACAACTGGGTGTCGCAAAATTCCTCAACAACAAATTGTCAGGATGATGTCAAGTACATTGTTTGGACAATTGAACTAGTTTCTATGTAGTTATTAGACTACTCTCTGTTTTCTTTTTGTGCGATGAGTGACAGTATAGTAGTTGTCGCGAATTGCGACGCTATGCGAAGTGGCATGACGTGATGAGTACATATCATGATATGATCATAATATTATAATGCTCACACGTGATAGCTTCGTCTCAATGTGAGCATTATAATATGATCATTATGATCTCATATAGCAGACTCACGTCAAGTCATGTCACGTCGCGTCGCTTCTCCAATCGCGACAAGCACGAATACTATACTATCTCTCATCCCACAGAAAAATAAAGCAGAGAGTAGCCTGATGGCCACTAAATACAAACTAGCTCAATTGTCCAAAGAATGTACTTGTGTGACATCATCCTGACAAAGTCATGTCACATCGCGTCACATATCAATTTGTGACAAGACATATAATACTGTTACTGAAGTTATAGTGTAATAGTTATATTAGGCAATATATTAGTTATATAATCAAACAACTCAAGAAGCGCTATCAAAATACTTTATTAAGATTTAATCTTGTTTAAGTGGAGATTCGGTTCAAACTGGCACTGTGCAAACGGCACTTTGTGATAAAATTCATATAATTAGGTAACAAATTCATCAATATATATATTTTTTTAAATTTATAATCAAAACCCCTGATTAATTGAATGAACTTAAATACAGCAAAGTGTCCTAATTATAATCCCATGTCTGGCATGAGATGAGTTTGTGTTCTTGAATCCGGTTCCGAATGAGTCGGTTCCGATACGGAAGTCGCAGTTGCAACGCTGTCTGACCACTTGTCCCCTACCCTTCTACCCCCCCCCACTCCTCATAGTTGTCCCCTACTGTATGGCCAATTCCAGGACAACGTTTTGCAGCATGGACACAGCTTCGCCGCCGAAATCGGAAAGGGTGAGTGAGGAGAAATCCTTAACCTATCTGAGTCATTGGCTGTATACTGATGTTTGCAAGTTGAATGAATCAGCAATTGGAGAAAATGAGAGACAAATGAAGACTAGGTAACTGAAAAAGTGAGAATTTTCTTCTCATGGCAAGAGCGTCTTCGAGAGAGAAGAGTCAGTCATCGCGACACACTTAGAAATCGTAGTACTACACGATCGTCTCAACTGAACATCGATAGCAACAACAAAGATCAACGTAGTTCTAGAACACGTTTCTTCATCTCAGCATTGGGTTCATAATTTCTTTGATGACTGTACTAGTCTCATTCCATAATTTTGATGTAAGAAGTAAGTAATACAAACAGCTTGAGAGTTACGGTACACAATATGAACCTTCATGTTTATTTTGTGATAAAATGTATGTGGGGCTAAAATTAATTCCTCAATAAAAATTTATTCTATTTGAAATGCAAGGCTGAGTTTACTTTACAACACTTCATCGTATCAATGAATTTAACATTCAATACATTTCTAGCTTGAAAAATTCTATGTGAATCCATCGAGCATAAATTTCATTATAAATTGAGGTAATGGAATATTTCAAAACCTTCTATTTACCATGCTCACTATACAATTCTAAATAAACTGTAAACAATAAACTGAGATTTGTTGAGAAATGTGATTGTGAGGAATAATAATTATTGTTAATGTTGAAATAATCATCAATGGTTTGTCAATATACAATAGCTTTTTATGCTGTAATAATAGTGATCTACAGTATTACGTTTTTAAAGTGCTCTATTTCATGAAATACCTTTGGCTGAAGATAGTAAAAAGTACTTTCTTTCTTAAAATAATATCCTTATCACCCCAGTTGCATGAAAACAATCGTTCTCCTTCACAACCATTGGCCGACTGTTTCTGTTTCAAAATCTTTCATTTCACTAATAACTTTTTCTGTTTGATAGTAGAATTCATGAGAATGATTGAAAAATTTACGAGTCTGTTGTAAAAGGTTCACTGAAAACTCTTTTATATGGAGAATCTTCACTATTGTCCCCTCAACCGTCGTGCAAACCGTCAAGTACCGAAGTTCGTTTTCATTTGAGTTATACTTGCAAGAATATTCTGGGTCAGGTCATACAGACTGGATTAAATTTATTTGAGTTTGGTGTGTTGTTTTTTAACATGAATCACATGAATGCATGTGAATGCACGGTATCCAGGTCAAATTGCGATGATGATCTGTTCGAGTTATGAAAGTTATGAATTGGAACTGAAATGCGGGTTTCTGCGCATGATGAGTCACTTGGTGCCTCTTGAACACGTCAGCTTGCACAAAAAAGTACCGAAAGGAAAAACGGTAAATCGCTTTCCAATCAAAAAGTACACCAGAGTTAACTGCGTGGGCTTTACACTCAATTCAACACAGTTTCAATAGCGTAGGCCTCAATCAAGCCTACAAGGATAGTCTCGCCCCCTTCTTATGAAGATGTTCATTGTTCTCACTGTTCTGTTTTGTCTCCTCTCATCATCGGCACTCCCCTTTTCATTGTCCGCTATGGAGACAGAATGGACAGGAATGAAAATAACGCCTTCTGTTGACCCAAGACGACGATAATTAATTTTGCTCAACGAACAATGGAAGGAAGGCGCCGTGACGAGAGCGAGGGCAAAGACACACATCTCTTTATGATACACTCCGGTGAGCATAAAAAATTATCAAACAGAACAGTGAATCAATTTGTGTGTGTGACAAAGCCCAGAATACGATATCCAAATTTTCATTTTTCAAAGGCTCATTCCAGTCTTCGAAGCAACTAGAAGAGTTGGAATTAAAATTCTGAACATAAGTTGATCCAACCCAATGCAAAGAAGGTGAAGGACTCTTTTGAGGTTACACTTAGAATGTAATGAAACCTATTACCTGGCATACTAGTACCATGTATCACGAGTGTAGTGGGTAGTAACTACTAACCTCATACAGTAGCTACAGAGTACTTCAAGTTCCAGATATTCATGTGTGAGTAATGATTGTGGTTGTTGTTGTAATTCATGATAATTTTTCCTACCATCAAAGGAAAAACAAAATGTTTCTGATGTAGGCATAGTATGCCAGAAATCTTTTTTTTCCTAGACGAATAATTTATTGCTCCACGATCGAGGCTTTCAAGCATTCCCAGCATCCAAGTCACTTCATTTGGGAGTATTTTATTTTTTCGATTAATCATGATTTCTTTGAATGAATTCTTCATTATGATCTCCTCCTATATTTTTTTGCTACTCACCCTCTTATGTTTATGATTAAATTTTTTATTCACGAGCTGTGAATAAAAGTGTTATTTTTACTCTTACATGCTTCTTCTCCCAAATACTCCCTACATGACTGAAGTCATGATAAGTCAGACATGACTGAATCGTTCACCTCAACAAAGGGCCGTAAAATGTTTGCCTTATTAGAAGGGGAGGTTCCGACTAAGAGCGTGTAAAAGCAGCACTGCCAATAGGCCAGTCGTAATCTGCTCGTAAAACGTCGGGTACCCTTTCTCGTAATATCGTGGGAGTTTGACCATGCGCTTATTAGGCTATTATTCGGCTTCACGAGGCTGCAACTCATACTTTAAAACTGTCTGCGTGAGTAGAGTTATTAGTAAGCTACGCAAGCAGCAGAGAGCAGGGTCACTTGAGCATTTGCTTAGCATCTTCAGGAAAAGGACTCGAGGTCAGACACTTAAAAATAATATAAGCTCTCATAAAACTTTTCTTTCGTGAATATAATAAATACAAAAACATGAGTCAATCATAGGGATTCACAAATTAAAATGTTATTTCTTTTCATACTTTTTATTTTGGTGTATTTCTACAGTATTACTTGGAAGTAAGGGGATAGCCGAAATTTAGACTGAGCTACAAACGAATCCAACTTGAAGTAAATTCAGATTTCGTTGAAGAATGGAAATATTAATAAGATTAACAATTTTATTTATATTACATCGAATGTTATTGAGTTTCTCATTTTTGAGAGCCGTGTGTTCTATACTTTTGAAAGCAACGTGTCATCAATTTCCACCTTAATAAATGAAATGATAATGGGGTAGTAAGGAGAGTAGTCGGGAAGTCGGCTGCCATTGTTCTTCAAGATTTGATTAACCATTATTTGTCCTTGATTGCAAAACATACCGATTGCAAACAATAATCTCCATTTTCACGTACCTCTAGGTCTTGGCTTATCTACCTTCAGAGTTCTGAACCTCATCACCATCCATCCTCTTTACGTTTACAGAATATTGTGTTGTGTTTCACAAATACTGTATTGATAATTTTACATTCTTTTTTCTCTCTCTTGCTCCTTCATTCTTCACTTTTCACACCTCTTCACCATTCACTCCTCACTTTTCACCCTCTACCTGCCTATTATTTACCTGTGAAACCATAGTTGGCTAGGCTATTTTCCTCCATTCATTCTATTGAACACACCATGATGTCTGTTATTTTGGCATTTGTCTGTCTTTGATATTTGTATTTTTCTATTGTATTGTTTTTATATTTTGCATTTGTATTGATTGTTTTGGTTTTGAATAAAAATTCAATAACATCTGATAGAAAACTAGAACCCTAGTCTGGAGGCGGCTCCAAATCTTTGGTGTAAGAGTTAAAAGGATGATGGGGAAGAGTGTGATAATGAAGTCCCTATTCATTGATACATATCAAAAGCAAAATAGTTTCACTTTGCACATTGAAAACTGTTCTATAAATGAAAAGAAATATACTACTAAAGGGATATTTAAAAATCTAATGTGAATTTGAATGTATATAATAATTTATAAGTAAAGTGACATGACTTCCGAATAGCTTAGAACACAATATAATATGAATTATTTTAAATCCTCATCCTTCTAATCATAGAACAAGACGATACTTTCTCGGCCGTTGTCCATATGCAGATCCTACATCATTACAGTTCATACATGACGATTCTCAATAACAAAATTATTGTTTTATACACAAATGATATGGCAGGACGTAGATTGCCATAGAAACCATACTCCAATAATATGGAATCGTTGACTATTTTATCAGGTGACAATAATATGTTTTTGTACATTGTACTCACCGGCTTTGACGGGTGTTGAAAAATAATCACCGATAAGATCCTGTGACGACGCACATTGGCACAAAGAAAAGAAGGATAAGAACGCACGCCTGAGACACCAACTAAGAGAGAGGGGAAGAGAGAACACACAAACCGACAGGGGGTGTTTTCGGGACAAGAGACGCGAACCTGCGGCCACAAGCAACAACTCAAGACTGAAGAAGGCTGAAGAAGGAGATGGTGGTTGGCCCAGCAGAACGAGTGCTGAACAAGGAGGAAGTGATCGGCTAGTAGGAGAACAGAGAGAGAACGAACGAAAGGCAGGTGGAGGGGGTTGGCGAACAGGTAGGCGAGTTCAACAGCACAGGACAACTTGGAACGTCGGACACGCATCGCATTCCACTTTCTTCGCGGCCATCGTCAGGAATTCGTCGCCTCCTCTTCTTTCTCATTCCTAACCAGCAACCCAAATCAGGTTGTTATCCTGCGGGGCAGACCAGGGCCCCTCTTATTTCGGGGGTCGTACCGCGCAGGTGCATTCCACCACTAAAGATCCATCCAAATCATTAGTAAATATAGGATTGTATCAGAAGGTAGAAGGTGGCTGTCGAAATAAATGGTAACATTCGAGGAGTGTTTTTTTAAATAGTATATTCTCATTGAAATGAATTTGCATTTTTTCAATTTGACAGGAATAGCTTTAAGATATTTCCAATTGTAGCACATGGATAGATATAACAATTTTTGTGAGTACCTTATACATTTTTCAGATAGAGAACAGTTTCTAAGCAAACAGCTTAATCACAAGAAATATTCAAGAACGGATAAAACTCTTACGTATCGAGTTCTCATGAAGCAGAGCGACAGTTAACTAACTGTCTATAGTCTAATAATAATGCTATTTTTCTTGCTTAACAAAAAATCGAGATCTATTGATTTGATGGTGAACAGCCTGAAATATTATACAGTATTTTGTTCGATGCTTCGTAAGATACAAACAAAACCTCTTCATTACTATCCAGTCCACAAAAAGTTATAGAGGGAAACGTTTGTAAAACAATTCTTGACCCCGTAGTTCTGTTTAGGGTAGAAAGGAGGTGAACATATTAAAAGTCCCCACCCCTAACCCCTGTGCTAAGGGGGTTAGCCAAATTCTTTTGACTAATTGGTCAATTGTTGCAAAACTAAAGATTTCAAACTCAACAATAAAACTGCAGTAACAGCCGTGGGGAAATAGATAAAATAGTGAAATCATGCATCAAATTGAAGAGAATTCAATGCTCTATTAGCTCATAATCAGCATAGATGTTTATCATGAATAATAAAAAAGTTATGAGACCAAAAAGGGCAAAAACTGGAGGCAAACGTGTTTTTTTTTTCAAAAATGTCACACATTGAGGCTCGAATATTCCGAAAACTATGAGAGATATGGTAAAATTTTTCAGATGAATGTTGTAGAAATTTTGCAGACTTCAATATTGCACGAAATAATAATGTCTATAAGACGCATAGTTTTTGAGATATATGTGAGAAACCAAAGACCTTTGACTTGGGAGGTACCTTTGACTTTTGATATGTTTACCTCCTTACTACCCTAGACAGAAGTGCGGGGTCAAAGATTGTCATCTTAACTTTTCCTTCTATACCATTTTTTGAGCTTTCATTGCTTGGTCTATACGGAAAAACTAAAATCTTATAAACTTTTTATAAACTACAATCTTAGTACACGCTATATTAAGACTTTCTAGAATCTTTTTTTTTTTTTTTTTTTTGTTTATTAGAGATTGACAATGGTGCAATAACCGAAACCGGTCTTTCTAATTATCAATAAATCAGTGGTTTTTTGACAATTTCTTAGTCTTTTTCATTCAATACTTTCTAGAATACAATAATAATTACATTATTATCAACTTTAAACTTATACTTAAGGCTTTTAGACTGATTATTATTTTTCTAGAATATAAATTTGATTCCTCGTTAGATCTAGTAGTTTTCAGTTCGTACATCTGCTGAATTGAATTAAGATGATCTTTTATTGAGAAATCGACCCCTAAAACACCTAAAAAGATCATCATTCATTTGATTGGTCAGATTTTGATGTAATAATCGAGTCTCTTGAATTAACTGGAAGTGGTTGAGAAAACAGTAGCTCGGATGTTACGTTGTACTTTGGAAATGTTTAATAATAAATTAGAGGGTTACGTTACTTTGGCTGTTACTCGATGAGAATTCTTTGTTTGCATTATGCGTCAAGTCGTGAATTGGTACAATAAACTCAGCTCAATTCTCACGAGCAACAAACCTACAATCGCTAACAATAATCCTTCGAGCACACTAGCTTATGAAATGAGCTTCCATTTATTTGATCATGGAAAGATATTACGAAATAATTTGGAGCTTGATTACTAGAGGAACTGCTTGGATAAATAGACAGATAAGAAATAGAAGGCAGTATTCTATTTACAGTATTTTAATACGCTTTCAATTATTATTGCAAATCTTTCAGTATTCCTTGTTCTAATTTATTGAATAAATTAATTCTAATTCATTCGGTGGTTCTATTTATTTTTATTCAATAACTAACTGCACTCTTATGTTTAATTGGTAAAAATGTTCTGTGTTCCCGAAGAAGTATCTGTTATAAGGCTATATGAAACTATAGTCAATCTCGGCTATTATCTGTTACAACTTTCAACTTGAACTACACAATGCCATTCGGATCATTTAAACAAATCAATTCCAGGCATTAGATGATATTAAATTTAATTATATATTAACTGGAAGCACGAAAACTATGCAAATTATACAAGAAGGACACTCATTTCATTTTTGTCACCTACATCCCTAGGACGAGGAACATATATCATTTACAAAGTACATACGGTACAGTACTTCAAAAAAACTTTACTGGAACATTCCATGAACTAATGAATATACTGGATTATCCAGAATATAGTTTTACAGATGAATGTATATCTCAATTTAAAATTGGACCATTTCTAGTTTACTCTTTGATAGATATAAGAGAAGAAGCTAGTTACTGATTAACATAATTTGCTTGGTGTCATGATAGTATGATAATTCAGTCAAAACAAACATTCTCAATGCCTATTTAGGTTACAAATTAATAATATTATAGTGCAAGTAATAGGAGGGACTACTGTATTAATCATCCTCTCGTATGATACAAAGTGAGCTCCACAGCTGGCGCAGTGCCAACTTCAGAAAGGGTTTGAGAGGAGCAAAAGTCGTCGACCTCTACTTACCATGTCCGTTATCAAAACTAATTATTATTTCATGCCAATCACCGCCATGGATGAAGTCCGTCTTCCATCTTGATCATAATTCAACGTCTCATCCAAATGAGTTTAAATTTAGACATATAACTCCAATCGATTTGAAGTTGAGATCTGAATATCTGAATTATCTACATTGATTTTAATGAACAAGGTTGAATTTCTACAAAAAATTATTGTTAATGACTTAATGTAACTAACAGAAACTATTCGAAGCTAATAATGCATGATTGGAGATGAAATGGTGAATTAATAAACAAATTTACCTTAAACTATGATATAATTATTGTAAATGGCTTTCAACAACTCTTGAACAGTCCTGTGGAAAATCAGAGCATTTTCTTCCATGCTAATGATTGTGAAGCTGGGAGGCATTAAATGCTAAATGGGAGATTGAATGACTTTTTGCTAAAAAACTTCGTGCTTTTCTTAAGGTGATAGAGATAGTTTCAATCATATAGTCTACATTAATGAGAACAAATTGCTAAACAGCTTTCAGGCTGAGTCCTGCTTGTAATATCTGGCCACCAGCAAATTCTATCTAGTGGGATTAATATATAACAAAATAAATTAATATTTTGAATCAATCTGGGAAGTTTAGGGTCATGATAGTTTATTTTTTAATGCTAGATCTGACGAGGGACACGTGTGTTTATCATAATTTAAGGTGGTTATAATATTATATAAGAATGCAATAATTATTGAGGATATTAATATAAAATAGGGATATTAGTAATCGATCAATTTTACTTTTCAAAAGTAGAATACAAGAGAGAAAAAGATGAATAAGTTCCAAAGACTCTTGATTACCCGCGTATAGGTAATCGTATACGGAATGGATCTTTGGTTTCAGATAACTCTTTTCACTGCAAAACTGATTGTCAATGCCACTAATTGTCTTTGGCATAACTGTTTCAATAATCATCTCATTTTGTATCACATGCAGCAGATGATTAAATTTTGTTTTACTACTATTTCGTCAGTTTAATAGCAAATTTGAAAAAATCTGGTGTGGCGCACTCACACAACTTCCCTTGCCGTTATGAAAATTGATCACCTGACGCTAGTGTTCCCGCGCATCTCAAGTCTACTATTCAAAGATTTGAGCCAGCTGGTGACAGGGCAATAACGCTGGAGACACACGAGGTCTGCTATCTCTTCATAGTGAATCATTTAATAGAATCAACAGTTTGTAATTGGATAATCACATTTTCTCGAATTTCGAGCTTGTTTCTAATTTTAGGTGAAAATGTTACTGAACATTAATTGTAGAGATTCTCATTCTCAATCTATTCCACTCGAAATTTTTTGTTTTAATTGTATCTGAAGCCTGATAATTGAGAATCTAAAATCAAACTTTGCATAGATGGGGCGGAGCTCCTGAAATTTTTACAGATATGGGACATGTGGCAGTTGATAGAGCATATCGATGACTATTTAATCAAAATCGTTGGAGCCGTTTTCGAGAAAATCGCGAAAAACCCTGTTCTTGAAAACATTTTCGCCATTTCAGCCGCCATCTTGAATCGCATTTGATCGAAATTGTTCGTGTCGGATCCTTATATTGTAAGGACCTTACGTTCCAAATTTCAAGTCATTACGTTAATTGGGAGATGAGATATCGTGTACACAGACGCACATACACTCATACACACACACACACACACACATACAGACCAATACCCAAAAACCACTTTTTTGGACTAAGGGGACCTTGAAACGTATAGAAATTTAGAAATTTGGGTACCTTAATTTTTTTCGGAAAGCAATACTTTCCTTACCTATGGTAATAGGGCAAGGAAAGTAAAAATCTTGTATGTTTGATGGCCTCGTTTACCGCTCCGTCTGGCGTTTATTTGTATTATACTTCTCATCTATTGATGACGCACAAATCATATACTTATGACTTTATGAGTCATCTGTGAAATACTTCAACCAATCTCTTCTTCTCTATATAATAAGAGAGAGTGGGGTTGTGTTTGTTTGTTCGCATCAAAACATGTCAAATTGTGGATTGCATACCGGAAAAACGGGAATGAATTAGATCTCCAAATTTTGCACTTAGATTCTAAAAATATCAATCTCATGCACCTGGAAGCCCAAATTTCAATTTTCCTTCTAGATTTTTCAGAATTAATGTTCAAATCTATACTACCGTACATGAAGTTCCATAGTTGCAGCTCAGAAGTGTGTGTTATTTTATGAGGAGGTTATAATGCTGTTACAAGACCAATATTTTCAAACGGCGGTCTAGTGTAACGGTAAAACGCTCGCTTAATGAGCGATGGATCCTCGGTTCGTTTCCCGATTCTTTCCAATTTTTTTGTTCTTAATTTTTTCCCTCGAAACGTATTATTATCAATTATTTTTTGTAGGAATTTGTTTTCATTACAATTGAACTTGGATTTTATCAAATAATTATTTTTAATGTAAAACTTTGCCACCAGTACAAATGAAATGGATATAGTCTTCATGCAGTAGGCCTATCATTGAATTTCATAAGAAAAACATGAATAGATCACAATAAAATAAGTAATAATTTATATTCTTCAGTTATAATGTACTATTAGACACGAATTCGCAGTGAAACGAGTATTTTAGGTATTTTGTTTGGAATTGGGAAAACAAAAGGCTGCCTGATTCAAATTGAGGAGGATCTAATCGATACTAAAATTTATTGATGTATTGGAAAAATCGATATGATTCTATGATTTTTTCAAGTTTTCTATACTATAATAAAGGAAAGAACTGGCTTATACACGTAAGGAATAGAGAATTATGTTTGACGCATCATCACGTCTCAAATATACTCAACTGATTAATTTGAAATTTTGCATATAGATTCTTAACTAACCGAGGATGGTTATTTATGCCTATTTTCAGTTCTTCAAGATTTCATTACGTCAAGTTTTCAATTTGTCATACTTCCAATTGTTGTATAGAAGCAGCTAAACATTTCTTTTAAAAGGGACATTAGATGATAGGTATGATTGGGGATCCTATTCGAATAAAAATAACTGATTTTCTGTCGCATCAAAACCGCACCGATTTCTCAAACCGTTCAATAGTTATTCTCATTCAAAGATACTGATAAATCATGCATCTATCCACCATCTTTACTATAATAATGGAAAGAGCTGACTCATACACGTACGTGATGTAGGAAAATTATGTTTGACACATCGTCACGTCTGAACTATTGGACTGATTGATTTGAAATTTTGCATAAAGATTCTTCATTAACCGAGGATGGTTATAGGCCTATTTTCAAATTTCGAATTTTTTATTACGTCAAGTTTTCATTTTGCAAAGTTTTAAAATAGACCCTTGCGAAGCACGGGTTACCTACTAGTTACAAAAATAATTATCAATTCAAGTTACATGAAAATCCTCTTATGGGTCGAGGTAGTCAGGTTGTTGTCAAAGTGAAACGATTCGGGGTTAAGCCTAGGCCCATCTGATTAGGCAGAGAGGAGAGAGGTATGAATAGCTTGAAATAAGAGCACGGTGGATTAATAATTTTTCAACAAGTTTTATTTCCAATATGAAGCCATTACATTTATTTAGAATAAATTATGAAGCCATTAGATTTTGTCATCACGAATTTGAACGTCAGAAAAATAAAAACATTGATTATAGAAAGATAATATCATTAAATTGGATTTTCGTTTAATAATAATAATCATTATATAATAATTATATTATTAGATACTAGTAGTTCTGTGAACAGTAGACCTCGCGTGATTATAAACCACAGTCTCCTCTAATACTGTCCATCAGAGTAAATTTTGTCCTGTCGTGTCGGCGAGATATCGGTCTATAAACGACTAATGGCATAGCCACCTCTAAAACAGGTATTTATTAATGGTGGCTATGCTAATGGCTGTTTGGGTTGTTGTATCGACAATGCTAATAATATGATGTAAACAGCTATGCTACTATCATCAAAAGCTTATCGAGTTGAAAGTACTGTAGAGAAAAGTCGAGAGAAAATACTGTGCTACTTCAAGTTATCAATTGCATGCCTAATTGCATGCAATTAATAGTCCACACAACAACTGTTTTTCACTAAGTTACATTAAGATATTGAATTGCATGCATCATTGCATGCAATTTATAATCCACTCGACAGCTGATTTATGATGAATAATTATATAGTCTGATTTTTACTCTAATATTAGCGTATGAAGGAGGCTACTTTTTCATTTATATTATCCTTGAAATGCAAAATTTCCAGAAACCGTGTATATACGTCGACGAGCAATTTAAAAAGGAACATACCAGTCAAATTTCATGAAAATCTATTACCGCGTTTCGCCGAAAATGCGGAACATATAAACATAAAGAGAAATGCAAAACCGTCGACTTGAATCTTAGACCTCACTTCGCTCGGTCAATGAGTGACAACTATTTCTATCTATACATACTTGCAAAAATCAGGGGATTAGTTATTCCATACTTCACCGAAGCATTTCATAGTACGTTTTCATCTCATTCTATATTACAAATAGATCACGGATCGAGAGAGAAAACTAAGGATAACTTGTATTATTTCTCTCCCAAATGTAGATAACATTGAAAGAGTCGGAGATTGGACTCAAATTCATTTTCTCATTGTTCTTTACTAGTAGTTCTGTGAACAGTAGACCTCGCGCTCAGTAAGTTACATTGACCTGTTATGTTTCTCAAAAATTAATAAATAATTTATCAATTTAAAATGTCTAGAAAAAATCCTAAATGAACATAGAGCTTTCTGTCCTATCGTTCCGTGACGTGTCATCCCGGAATGTGAGTGTCAGCGCTGTTATCAGGTCTGGCTGCAACTGTCTACAACGTTGATGGAAATATATAATTTCAAGATGTTCGTTGTTTTTGAACGGGTAGTATTATAGTCCACTAGACAGCTAATTTATCATGAATAATTCTAAAGCCTGATTTTTACGGTAATATTGGCGTTCAAAGGAGACTCCTTTTCCTTTGGAATTATCCTTAAAATGCAAAATTTCAAAAACCGTATGTATACGTCGACGTGAAATTCAAAAAAGAACATACCTGTCTAATTTCACGAAAATCTATTGCTGCGTTTAGCTATAAATGCAGAACATAAAAACATAAATATAAACATAAACATAATATAAAATAACATAGAAATATAAACATATAAACATAAAGAGAAATGCAAAACTGTCGACTTGAATCTTAGACCTCACTTCGCTCGGTCAACTAGCTCTTAGTACAAGGGTGGACAAATAAAGAACATGTTGATAAGATAAATGGTCAAGTCACCATAATCATTTTAAAACACTATACAATGCTATGGAGGCCATTACAATAAAAAATTCCATCAAGCTTCAAAGTATGATGGTTTCGATGTTTGAAAAAGAGTGATCCTTCTACAGTTTATTGATTGTTGGAAGAAGAGTGATACTTTTTGCGATACATAATACAGTTGGTAAATAGGCTGAACATGAAAATCTATTAGCTGTTCAATTTGGCGCTTGGTGTCGCAAAAGGAAAGTGGGACGTCGCTGTCACCGCCTCACCCTCACAGCAACCGTTACCTACTCCATTTACATCACACATAAGCCTACACATCAATTGACGCCTTTTAAAGCTCATTTCCGAACCAATCAATATTTGACACTGATATTCCCATTACAAAGAAAGATTACTACTATAGTAAATCCGATATCAAAACGGTTTTAGAACAATTATTACATTGTTTATTATTACAAAAGCCACAAACACAGATAGAATCTCCGAATATCAAATGACTAAGGCTGGGTTGCACCAACTGGGATATCTTGAAAGTTGAAACAGCTAAATGAATTTTATAGTTGACTAGCAGAAACCCGTGCTCCGCAAGGATCTATTTTAAAAGTTGACGTAATGAAATTTTGAAGAAATGGAAATAGGCCTATAACCATCCTTGGTTAATTACGAATCTATATGCAAAATTTCAAGTTAATTAGTCCAGTAGTTCAGACGTGATGATGCGTCAAACATAATTTTCCTATCCCGTACGTGTTCAAGCCAGCTCTTTATTTTACTATAGATATATTTAACGACTGCAAGAGATAGGTCTGTGGAACAGAATAATAGTGGTGAAACTATGATAGCGCCAGAAGTGTCTCAAACACAATAGTAGTTACTACATTAACTTTTTGAAAGTGATTTGAAAAAAAGTCAAACTTATTATCATTCGTCTACCTCCATTTAGAGAGGCTTTTGTTTGAAACGAATGTAATCTATATATATATATATATATATAATATATATATATATATATATATATATATATATATAATATATATATATATATATATATAAATGAATGTCTGTTTGTTCCCTATATAGACTTGAAAACTACTTGACATAACGGCATGAAACTTTGAGAATATGTTGTGTTAATATTGGGGATGGTATCTGAACAGAAATTTTAAAAGTGGGGATAATAATAATTATTTATTAATCCATTTTACTGACCTATGTTTTCAAAATTTTCGGCTGAGCGGCTACCGAAGAACGGAAAGATGATTATGATTCAAGATCATATTGTGATAGTATGATTTAGCATCTAAAGTTACCAGCTGTAATAAACACGTCACCCTGTGATAAATTGTGTACTGGTATTAAAACGGTAGTTTGAAGTTGAAGTGTATTTGATTAGTACCAGTAGCTGTAGATGATCGTTCTTTTGAAGACCTATACAAATAATTATCACACCCCTATCATTGAGAAACTGGAAAAATGTTTAAAAAAAATATTAAAAAAAGAGCTCAACACGATCAAATTTATTGCCCAACAAAATTGATACTCATCCACTCTAGTCGACAACCTACTCCACAAAATAAGAACAAAATCATCAACCAAGAATAATATGGAAAATGACCAAAAATTCATCACACTCACATACTACAACAAAAAATCACAGAAAGTAGCATCATCTTTTAAGAAACTCAAATACAGAATCGCCTTTAAAACAAAAAATTCACTGAGAAAACATTTTCAAAATTACCAAACAAACAAACAGAGATTTGAACAACCAGGCATCTACAAATTGAAATGTAATGATTGTAGTAAACTGTATATCGGACAGACTGGACGTGACTTTCAGACAAGATACAAAGAGCACATCAGAGTCATTAATAAACCACATAGCCACTCAAATTTTGCTGACCATATTATATCAACAGGCCACACATACACCGACATCGCCACCAATCTTGAAATCCTCCAAATCTCACAAAAAAAGCAGAAAACTCAATGTATTGGAACAATATGAAATTTAAAACCACACAAAACAATTTCCCAACAGTCTCCTAAATGATCAAGTAAATTTCTCTTCCCACACACTCTTTGACAAAATAGTCCACAGTTCAAAATTACCGCCTCACTAAGTATCCACCAACCCAACCCACACCACAACCTATTCCACCACCTTCATCCCTTACCACACATAGCCTTGTCATCTGAGTAAACTCCCACAGTCTGATGATGACCAACAACAGGTCGAAACGATCGTCACTACAAAAGTAAGTGTATTTTCACTTCAAAAGTGTTTTTTTAAAATTCAAGTTTAATTTTAACAGTGAAAAAGTATGGATATACAACAGAGTAAAAAAAATTATTCACCTCATGAAAGAGAGTTGTTCATATTGTATTTTATTAATAATTACTGAAGAATGTCCGTATTGAGATGTGAATGGAAATATTGATTGTCAGATAAAATTCATGATTCACCAAAATACAGTCAAGTGTGACATGAGATACATTGACTTTTTGGCGGTACGAAGTTCGCCGGGTGAGCTAGTTGTAAATAAAGCTTTACTATTAATAGTCAACGCTGAAAAAAGACAGGCTCAATCACCAGGAATACTACAAATTCTATGAGGGACCAGTAAGCCATTAATTTTGAGTAGTTAAATTACTTCCATTATTGACACTGAATACATTATGGACAATCAATACGTATGAAATTTATTAGCTATACAGAATAAAAAACTTTTGATTGTAGTGACCTCGACTACTACAATATGAATAACTATTTGGATCAAATTTAAGGAATTACTCACATCTCTCATCAACTCGTACTTTTTATTCACAAAATATTAACAAAAAATGTATATAAGTTTTATTGAATGAACTTACGGCTAGTACTCAAGTTTGTCTTTCAGATATGAAGTCAAGTTTCTGATATAAAGTCAAAAATTGTGTTCAAAACATTCTCTCCAAATTCCTTTGTCAATTGGTCTATTTTTGCATAACTGAAGATCTCACACTCAACACTGAAGCTGCTGCAACAGTTGTGGGGATGTGCGTAAACTTGTGAAACATACATAAAATTGAAGAGAATTTGATGCTCTATAAGCTCATTATCAGCATGGATTTTTCCCATCGATATTCAAAAAGTTATAAGAGCAAAAAATTGAAGGAAAATGTGTTTTTTTCAAAAATGTCACATCTTTTGGAGCGGATATCTCGAAAAGTGAAAGAGATATAGAAAAAGTTGTGAGATCAATATTGTAGGAAATTATGTAAGCTCTAATTTCTTATAGAATAGTCATGTCTGTAAAATGCATAATTTTCTAGTTATATGCGAGAAACCAAAAAATGGTACCTTTGAACCATCCCACCCCCTCATCACAGGGGGTAGGGGAGAGAACTTCTGATATGTTTATCTACCCTAAACAGAACTGCGGGGTCAAAAAAATTGCTTTTTTGAGCATTCATTGCCTGGACTAAAGGTACACTGCTCAATATATAAAGGATATATATCCTTTTACCTATCACCTACTCATGAAACCTTCTTATTATCCTATCCTGTTTATCGTAATACTGAAGTTCAAAGGAGACTCCTTTTCCTTTGAAATTATCCTTAAAATGCAAAATTTCAAAAAACCATATATATACGTCGACGTGAAATTCAAAAAAGAACATACCTGTCTAATTTCATGAAAATCTATTGCTGCGTTTAGCTATAAATGCATAACATAAAAACATAAACATGAATATAGACATAAACATAATATAAAATAACATAGAAATATAAACATATAAACATAAACATAATATAAAATAACATAGAAATATAAACATATAAACATAAAGAGATAAATGGTCAAGATAAATGATAAGATAAATGGTCAAGTCACCATAATCATTTTAAAACACTATACAATGCTATGGAGGCCATTACAATAAAAAATTCCATCAAGCTTCAAAGTATGATGGTTTCGATGTTTGAAAAAGAGTGATCCTTCTACAGTTCATTGATTGTTGGAAGAAGAGTGATACTTTTTGCGATACATAATACAGTTGGTAAATAGGCTGAACATGAAAATCTATTAGCTGTTCAATTTGGCGCTTGGTGTCGCAAAAGGAAAGTGGGACGTCGCTGTCACCGCCTCACCCTCACAGCAACCGTTACCTACTCCATTTACATCACACATAGGCCTACACATCAATTGACGCCTTTTAAAGCTCATTTCCGAACCGATCAATATTTGACACTGATATTCCCATTACAAAGAAAGATCACTACTATAGTAAATCCGATATCAAAACGGTTTTAGAACAATTATTACATTGTTTATTATTACAAAAGCCACAAACACAGATAGAATCTCCGAATATCAAATGACTAAGGCTGGGTTGCACCAACTAGGATATCTTGAAAGTTGAAACAGCTAAATGAATTTTATAGTTGACTAGCAGAAACCCGTGCTCCGCAAGGATCTATTTTAAAAGTTGACGTAATGAAATTTTGAAGAATTGGAAATAGGCCTATAACAATCCTTGGTTAATACGAACCTATATGCAAAATTCAAGTTAAATTAGTCCAGTAGTTCAGACGTGATGATGCGTCAAACATAATTTTCCTATCCCGTACGTGTTCAAGCCAGCTCTTTATTTTACTATAGATATAGTTAACGACTGCAAGAGATAGGACTGTGGAACAGAATAGTGGTGAAACTATGATAGCGCCAGAAGTGTCTCAAACACAATAAGTAGTTACTACATTAACTTTTTGAAAGTGATTTGAAAAAAAGTCAAACTTATTATCATTCGTCTACCTCCATTTACAGAGGCTTTTGTTTGAAACGAATGTAAATCTATATATATATATATATATATATATATATATATATATATATATATATAATATATATATATATTATATATATATAAATGAATGTCTGTTTGTTTGTTCCCTATATAGACTTGAAAACTACTTGACATAACGGCATGAAACTTTAAGAATATGTTGTGTTAATATTGGGGATAGTATCTGAACAGAAATTTTAAAAGTGGGGATAATAATAATTATTTATTAATCCATTTTACTGACCTATGTTTTCAAATTTTCGGCTGAGCGGCTACCGAAGAACGGAAAGATGATTATGATTCAGATCATATTGTGATAATATGATTTAGCATCTAAAGTTACCAGCTGTAATAAACACGTCACCCTGTGATAAATTGTGTACTGGTATTAAAACGGTAGTTTGGAGTTGAAGTGTAGTTGATTAGTACCAGCTGTGGATAATCGTTCTTTAGAAGACCTATACAATTGAACATTCATTGCCTGGACTAAAGGTACACTGCACAATATATAAAGGATATACATCCTACTTCATAGAATTCCCTTTAAAATCACCTACTTATGAAACCTTCTTCTTATTATCCTATCCTGTTTATCATAATACTGAAGTTACCACCATTCGTGAATATCCTTCCCTTATCCTGAGACATGACGAAATTTTTATCTGGTAAATGTGAATATTTGTGTGACAACTACTACTTCAGAAATGTGACATTGATAAACAATAAGTGTATAAGTGAAGTTTTAGGAGATAGGAAATTAGAACACTGTAAACAATTAGTAATTCATGATTCTGCTTCTTTTGTAAAATTCATACCAATTATCAATCAATTTCTATTGTACAAAATTGACAAAGCTATTATTTTATCAGACAAAAAGAACACTACATTATATCCAAAATCAACTCAACTATCGTATATTGATAAGTCAGAAAAGTTATTCGAACATCCTAAAATACATGAATATTGGGAAAGTGATATATCAATCCCATCTGAAGTTCCATTTCGTAAATTGAAAACAAACTTTTCATTTGATATTATTCATGAAGCAATTATTAAGATTGAACCACTAGCAATAGAATTAGCTAAAAAGCTAGATACTTGGCATTGCAAAAGATTATACTTATTATATTTGGATTTTTATTATATGTTTTATTGTTATTCTTAGTATATTTATTGTATTCAAATTATATAACTTTATTAAATATGTAACTTCTTTACAAAATAATTGTAGAAACAATGTTAATGTAGCAGCAACTTCGCAATTTGTTCTTGGGCCTTGCCTCCAAACCCAAAATTCTGATCGCTGAGGACAGCTTCAGTCTAGGGGTGGAGGAGTTAAATATCTATAGTAGTAGTATACAACCCTATTGTTATAGAATATAGCTGACTATGCATTGTCTTCTTTATGTCTCAATTAATTAGTTTTAGTCAGTTCTACTCAATCACTTGACGAGAGCACTCGGCTCCCGAAATTCTTTAATTCGGTATTTTTTGGAGTTGTAGTGTTAATAAAGTTTCAATTTTTAAAATTCAGTCGTGTCGTCCAATTACTTAACTTGTGACACAATTGACTTTGCAGCTCGATTTCGACTAGTAAGAAGGTGAACAAAGCAAAAGTGCACATCTTTATTACCTCTGTTGAAGGTGTGGAACTGCTGAGTTGACACTAGCTGCAATATTGAAAATTTCACCCCCTACATTGAAGCTGCTGTAACAATGAAAGCTTGGAATAGTGAAATAATACATCATTTTTAAGAAAATTTTATGCCCTATGAGCTCATAAAAAGCATGGATTTTTCCCATCGATTTTTAAAACGTTATAAGAGAAAAAATTGCAGACAAACGTGTATTTTTCAAAAAATGTCACATCTTCAAGAGCGGATATATAGGAAACTAGAGGAGATAATTATATAGGACAAGTTGTGTGATGAATGTTGTAGAAAATTATGTAAGCTTCAATTTGTTATATGACAGTCAAGTTCTTAAGATACATCGTTTTTGAGTTACATGCGAGAAACCAAAATATGGCACCCTTGAACGACCCCACCCCCTCATCACAGGGGGTAGGGGAGGGGAATTTTGATATGTTTATCTACCCTAAACAGAACTGCGGGGACAAAAAAAGCACTTCGAGCATTCATTACCTGGACTTATTTGTTATTTGAATAATATTCGAAACCAAAACAATACAGTATTTACTTGGTAAATATCCCGTTTCTAAATTGATTTTAATATTATTATACAGCATTGGCTTATAAGTTATTTGCTATAGTTTACTTAGTTCATAGTAAGCGTAAAGCGTTTGAATTTGCTGGTTTAATCGTGCATCACTTCATCTATACAAGAGCCAACTTGATAATAGTGTTTGGAGAATTACAAAATAAAAAAGAATCAAGAGCAAATATTTCAATAAATAATTTTCTGAACACAGGTACAGTACCTTACATTTTTAACGATTCCTTTGATTCAAAGTAAGCCTATCTCAATACATTATTATTTTGAAATGTTTTGAAAAAAAATGTAATGAGCTCGTGAACTAATAAGTGAAAAACAATTGAATCAAAGTTCTGAAAGCTCTAGATTAGTTAAAGTTACAAGGTGTCAACGGTACCAGCAATCTTTATCAGTAATATTCTTGAATATTAATACCTAGGTGAAGGCGACATAATTAAAACCCAATAATTGCACTTTTTTGTAAATTATAGTTTGCAGCATGAATAATATCAATTAATATTCAGTAGCACGTGAAACAATGCCAGGGAGTAATAATTGCTCTTGTTGCAATTTTCATACACACATTTATTAACACACAAAAATTGAGAAAATTCAATTAATATCTGGATATATGACATTCATATGTGAGCTTACTCAATGTAGATGGATTGAACAGGTTTGACATTTATGACATTATTTTCATCCTTTCCAGTGATGAATAGGTTTGTAGCAAGGAACAACCAGTAGAGAATTTCTAAAAGGGAAAGAAGACTGAATCCCAAGAAAAGATTGGCTACTCCTCCCAAGGACACTGAAAAAAGCCATTAGATATATTCAATTTATTGACAAAACTCAGTAAATGAATATCATTCATTGATATAATTTACAGTACAGTTGCAACTAGATACAAATATCCTGAAAGTGATCAAGAAAAACTAGTCGTTTCTGGGTATTGTTATACTCTTTCAGTAGAGGTAACTTTGTGAAATGTTATATTATTTTAATGTTTGTAACTGTATAACATTTGTAATTATTAATTTCTTGTAGCAAACTGGAAATGACACTATTGAATTAATTTGTTTTTCCAAAATCAATTTCATTGGTAGGGTAATTTATCTCTTTATAAATTGAATTTTTATCAGTTCAATATTTATAAATATTTTACAAATATTTCACAATTTAAAAATAAATGCAATGATGAATAGTAAATTTTTAGATTTTATTGGATTTAATGGATGAATAGATAGGCCTACATTATATGTCATTATACTAACTTCATAACACATTTTGAGATGATTTTAAAAATTGAGCTCAATATTTAAGCTAGTATGTAAATTTCATTCATAAAAAATTAAAATTATGAAATTTCTGTTTTTCAGAAAATTTCACATTGCTATAGTCTAAGGTGTTGCTAATTTTGCGTCAAAGAATTCTTCGATAACTTAATGATTCAGGATCAATGAATGTAGATTATTTGTACAATCAACGTTACTACTCACCCAGTAAGTCCACCCAGCCAAAAGTAATGTCACGCTGGTATTTGACAACACCAAGATTTCCATAATGAATGTCCACATAAGCGTAGTGCTGATATGCTGTATGCCAATCTTCTGATCTTCCGATTTCGAGATCATACTCTGTGTCGTAACAAGTGGGAATACACGAGCAATTCAGCGATTCTATTATTTCATTTTCTGTGAATCCCATACGATGCGGGGGATGGACAAATCTTAGGTTCTCTGAAAAAAATACTGAAATTATATCGATTTCTGTCATAGAGCTCAGAACTCCATAAGAGATCAGGGGATTCATATTAATAAATAAGTAAACCAGCAGAACAATAAATTAGAAATTGTATAGCACAGAAAAAGACTACATAAACTGGAGAATGTTCATACCAATATTCAACATTCAGTAGTGTGAGCTCTAGCTAGATCAGTCAATGTGTGATAAATGAATCAGCTTTTGATTGTAATTTCGAAGTTACAATTCTCTGTTCTACAAAAAAGAAACAGATATACCGTAGGTATAAAAATTATAACATTTTAAATAGAAAAATTGGAGGCTTCTCTCATGCTCTGATATGCACATGCCTGTGCGAGAGGAGAGTGATAAAAATGAAAAATTGTTCACCTACCTGAATACTTTACCACGCAAAGCATATGCTGAGTTCCACATATAGGAAATGAATCATCTGTAATAGAACAACTCTGTATTAGAGAAATGGGGAGATAATAGAAAAGAAACAGTTTAAGAAATTAAAAGATAAATAAAATAATTGATCTCTTTTTTGGGTATATTATTTATTAGAGACAATATTTGAAGAGTTCCAGAACTTGTAGTTTTTCAATAGTAGGGAAATTTCACAGGATTTTTGTCTATTTAGCTAGAAATCTGTACATCGCTTTGAAAAGGTTTTTTCTCAAGGTTCAAGTGCCATACAATCCAACATCAATCGATATGCAACAATGTGGGATCTTATCAATGGTACATCAATAATTCATTTTAAAATTCATAGATTTTACCACCCATTTCTGAAAATGAATCATCGACAAGTTTCTATCTTTCTGTGTACCGTTTCTAATACTTGACTTGAAAATAAACATTCTAATGAATAAAATCATGTAAAAGAAGTCAATCATGGCATTGGAAGTATATCAAGTTGAAATAAACTCGACAAACATTAATGTTACAAACAACGTCATTTATACGATTGCCTGAACAAATAAACAACTTGTAAAATCTGACAAAGCATTTATTGTAACGGTTCCACTTGTTACTCGTTCCGCTACTACGTAGACATCATGTCGTCATTTTCCGTCTGCGCTGTCCGGTGACGTCACAGTCACGGTTCTACGGCACTGCTATAACCAAGTTGGTTTCCTATATTATTCGTCGTGTTATTTGTCGTTTCAATTTTAATATTTGTACTATTTGATTTTTTGGAATTTATTTTGTCTTTAGGCATCTTACTTTCTAGATATTTGCTAATTTTTCACCAAACGTTTGTAAACGTTTTATGTACGTGGCTGACATTTCCGCTTTCCTTTTGTTGCTAGAGCGTCGGTCTGTCTTCTTGTCTTTCAATGGTTCCTAGTCGGCGAGTGCACTTATGCTCCCGGTCTAAACTTTCTCATCCAAATTCATCTAGTTTACAGAACGTTTTCAAAAGTGAATTACTCCTTCAAATTAATTCGTTTATTCTATTCTTCAATTGTGTTTCAATTATTCATCGATTTCTTCACTTATTTACTCTGATAAGCTTTGTCAAGAGTGCAACCTCGTGTGGGCGTTTATCGCTATTCATCTGATCTACGGAACGTTTTTAAAGTGTGAATTACTCCTTCAAATTAATTCGTTTATTCTATTCTTCAATTGTGATTCAATTATTCATCGATTTCGTCACTTATTTATGCTGATAAACTTTGTCAAGATCAGGACCTCGTGTAGGCGTCTATGGCCATTCTTCTAACGATTGGCTTCACCTCTTGAAACTCAAACTTTCAAGTTCATCATCTCTACCGTTTGGAAATCAATCTAAAATTTCCACAACTTGAAAGTCGGATTATTTGTTTGGAATTCTACATGCTCCTGCTCACATTTCCACTGGGGGATTTGCCTGCTGTGGTGGACGCTTCCATTCTTGTCATCGCATGGCCAGATCACATCGTCGCTTGCTGATGTCCTGTTCTTTTGGGTACTGCGGATTCCTTGCCTGTCTGCCTGGCTGCATCTCTTCTTCAAAATTTTATTCAGGTTACGTAAATCGTTTTATTCAATTTTCATTAACTCATGTATTACATAATTGTTCATAAAATGCTACAGCGTTTCGATAATGGACCACGCTCTCTATTTCTAAGTCAAACATTTTTATGTGCATTTATACAATTTTTGTAGCTATCATTCAACTTTTTCGGCAATTAAAAACATTTAATTGTCCATACATTTGGTAATCGAGCCTATTTTCATGAATTCAATATATTACAGTGCATGTTTCATTGAGAGCACTGTACTACATAATGTCAAGGTTATAATATGTACTTCATTCAATTTTGATAGCTACCCTTGGCTTTACAAGTGTATTAATATCGACCAAGATATTTAATTTTGTTGATAGCTACCCTTGGCTTTACAAGCGTATTAATATCGACCAAGATATTTAATTTTGTTAATAGCTGCCCTTAGCTCTTAAGTGTCATTTTAAGGCCACCGACGCCTATTAATTGTTCTATTGATGTCTATCTTGACATTCAATTCACTGAGGCCACTGACGCCTATTAATTGTTCTATTGATGTCTATCTCGACATTCAATTCACTGAGGCCACCGACGCCTATTAATTGATCTATTGATGTCTATCTTGACATTCAATTCATTGAAGGCCCATGTCACCTGTATATAACTTGGACAATCTTTACATTGTATTTAATAGCTACCCTTAGCTCTTAAGATTTAATTTAAGGCCACTGACGCCTATTAATCGTTCTATTGATGTCTATCTTGACATTCAATTCATTGAAGGCCCATGTCGCCTGTATTTAACTTGGACAATCTTTACATTGTATTTAATAGCCACCCTTAGCTCTTAAGTGTCATTTTAAGGCCACTGACGCCTATTAATTGTTCAATTGATGTCTAACTTGACATTTAATTCACTGAAGGCCTATGCCGCCTATATTACTGTATTCTATTTGTTGAGCACTATCTACAGCTCATTGTCATTTATTGCTATTCCTTTTGTAAATCATTAAGATTGAATTTTGCAGCAATAACTTTTTCATTATAGCACTCAATCTATATTCACAATTCAGGTATCATTTATAATATCTTTTCGATTATTGTCAGGCTTCAATGGTCATTAATGTCATTGACCTAATTTCATTTAAATTTTGTATTTCTCTAACGTTTTATCACATGTTGTAATTATCCCAAGATTTTTCGACTCAATCTACTTACAATTGTTTTTGTATGTGGCCATCTGCCTATTATTATTTTATTATTATTAAATCTCATCTTGTTGACTCATTTGGTCTTTTATTGGCGTACTTACCGCAATTCAAGCTATCAGTATTTTTATGCACAGAATTCAAAGATTTATTTGTAGGTATTAATAACAACTATCATTCACAGTCCACTGCCCTGACTTTGGATTCTGTCATAAAAATTGGTCCTCCAGCCCGTTCATTTTTGATCCAGTGTTTACCTAGGATAATTGTTAATTGGACCAATTGGATAAAAATTGGTCCTCCAGCCCGTTCATTTTTGATCCAGTGTTTACCTAGGATAATTGTTAATTGGACCAATTGGATAAAAATTGGTCCTCCAGCCCGTTCATTTTTGATCCAGTGTTTACCTAGGATAATTGTTAATTTTTATTACCCATTTCTTGGTCCATTGAACCTTAGGGTTTCAGTGACCGTGTGCCTAATAGTCTAGCTTGACGCCAATGATTAGGTCCCACACTAGAGTATATTTTATTCCATTGTACCTTTGTATGTTTGTATTGTTTAATATTAAGCATTCACACACTTGTTTCAAATTTTCAGTACTGGCTGCAACTCAAAGCACGCTGCGACGTGTATGCACCAGCTATCAACTATCTTGTACCCTGAGAGACTGAACCGCACTGAACTGGTCACAGACGGCTATTGCACATTGAGAAAACAACACATGGCAAACTACACCGCCTTGCGAGCTCGCTACTTGACTTGCCGCACAGCAAGCTTGATACAACTTGCCTCAAACGCACAGGCGTGCCTCTCTGCGTACTGGACCAGCACCCAAAGTTGCTTATTGGCGCAGCAATCGCATTGCTACAGTGCAGTATCGTTTCGTTCACTCAGGTTTTTCTGTTAATTTTTAAGCATGTCCGATCATGAGGAAGATTCACTTCCTGAGCCTTCTGCTCTTTTCAATGCAAGAGACAATTTACACCAGGAAATAGATTGGTTCATAACCAGCTATAACGATTATGTTGTGGACACTGAAGCCACTTATTATCAATTATTGACTGTCAAAAACGAACTAGGTTCACTTAGAATTAAGTATGATAAAATCCATGAACAGTTATGGAATTCAGAGTTGCAAGCACAAGACACTTCAACTCATTTTGAAATACTTAATAAGTTTATCTCCATTACCTCTAAGGCAAACGCTGCATTAACTGCTTTTGAAAGCAGACAACGCAACAATGAGGCCACTGCTGGTGCTTCCCAGCGGCCAACATCTCAAAACTCACATTTGGCAAATTTTCAGTTGCCTCAGATTCCGCTTCCACACTTCAATGGGGAGCTTTCAAAATGGCAAGCATTCTCAAGTGATTTTACCAATATTATTGGTAATCAGGATAATATTAATGACTCATTGAAATTTTTCTATCTTTGTCAATCACTCAGTGGTGAAGCTCTTGCTAGAGTGGAACACATTGAAGCTGACGAAAATGGTTTTCAGCTTGCTTGGAACCTCTTAAGGGAGAGGTATGACAATAAGAGATTAATTGCTGCCAGGCACGTCACGGCAATTGAATCTCCTCCTACCATAAAACGTAACTGTCCGCAATCATTACGGGCATTCATTGACTTTTGCAAGTCCCACATTACCGCGCTCGAAGCGCTTCAACTTGGAGTCCAAATCAAGGACTTATTGTACATGCACAAAATGTTGTTGCAGTTGGATACTGCTACTGTTCGAGAATGGGAAAAGAGTGTTGGTATACACGACATTCCCACCATTGATAAATTTTGGAATCACAATGCAAAATCATGGAAGCTGTTGCTTCAAGCTCAGCTAACCATCATCAAGGAAATGTACAGCAAAGTACATCCAACTCGGTTGGTGCTCATAGCAAGCCGAAGTTCAATCAAAATCAATCGAATGTTCAAGCTAGGATGCAGGTTACTACCTCTTCTATGTCACCTTGTAGTTTTTGTAATTCTGTTGGTCATTTTCCAAATCGTTGTAATGAATTATTGAAGTTGCAGGTTACTGATCGTTGGAATGCTGTCCGTGACAAAAGGTTATGTTATAATTGCCTCAAGCCTTTCATACCCAATCATGTTTGTTCAGACAAATCATGTACACTTTGTGGCAAGAGTCACCACACTGTTCTTCATAGGTCGTATCCTCAATCGTGAGACACTCCTAAGGATAAGGTAACTTCAAATGTTATTCATTCTCAATCTTTTGCTCCCTCCAAGGGTAAGAATGCTGGCTTGAATTCCATCATGGTTCAGAATGCAGAAACAACTAAACAAGCTGTTTCTCATGCAGAACAGCCTCAGAAGAACTCTCATGTCACAATGAGCTCCACTTCGTCACTGTGTTTGCAACAGCAATCAACTGTCGCCTTGTTACCTACTGCCGAAGTTTTGGTTCAATCTTCTAGTGGGGAATTTATTAAAGCAACCGCGCTTTTAGATTCTTGCTCTGATTGTAATTTGATGTCAACTAGGTTGGCTGAAAAATTGTCACTTGTTACTTTGTATTCGGACACTTTGATTCATAGTGTAGGTGAGAATAAGACCAAATCATCTATTTCTCATTCTGTTTGCTTGTCTTCATCTGATCGTTCGTGGTCGGTTGAAGAAAATTGTATTGTAGTTGATAGCATATCATCTAATGTTCCTAGTGTGAACATCGATCTTTCCAAAATTTCAATTCCTGTTGAACTCAAATTAGCGGATCCATTGTTTGATCAATCTAAACCTGTAGATTTGTTACTTGGTGCTGGCATATTCACATCTATACTTCAGCCTGGTAAATTGTATCTAGCTCAAAATGCTCCCATTCTTCAGAAAACCAGTCTAGGTTGGGTCATATTTGGTTCTAGTAAAACTATTTGTCCTATTGCAGCACCTTGTTCGTGCCTCCCTGCTTCGCCTGTGGCCGCTCCCCGTAGGGTCATGTCAAATTTTCTAACTTCAAATGATGTCTCTCATCAGTTAGAGAAATCAGTTCAGGTATCAGTTCAGGACATCAGTTCTCATTCAGTTCAGGTATTAGCTACTACTTCTTCTCATAATGATGTTATCTCAGGCATAATTAATAGTTGCTCCACCTATCACAAAATTGTTCGTACAACAGCGTATGTTCTACGGTTCATTCATAATTGTAGGAAACAAAATTCAGTCGCTCCGCGCTTTGGTCAATTAGCTATCTCTGAAATTTTAGAAGCTGAAAATTGTATCTTCAAATCCATTCAAGAAGAAGCTTTCTCTGCTGAACTTAAAGCATTGCGTCAAAATCAGGAGCTATTGCCTAATAGTTCTATTAAAGCCTTGTCACCATTCATTCACTCAGATTCACTGCTCAGAGTTGGTGGACATTTGCAAAATGCAAATGCTTCCTTAGATTATAAACATCAAATATTGTTGCCTAGCAATCACAAATTCACTTGTGCATTGATTGTTGCTCACCATCGTCGTCTAAGTCATGCTGGTGTGCAGGCCACCATGGCCAGTGTAAGACAACAATTTTGGTTTCCCTCCACCCGTCGCACCATCAAAAGTGTATTGCAGCATAATGTGTTTTCGCTTTTCGGCTCTTCGTTCTGAGCAAATCATGGGTAGTTTACCAGCGGCCCGCATTCAGGCTAATTTTCCCTTTTACAATTGTGGTTTGGATTACGCCGGTCCTATTTCCATCCCTGTAGAAGGCCCCAAATCTCGTACTTTTTCTCCACCACTCTTCAGAAAAAAGACCCATTCCTCCACCACTCTTCAGAAAAAAAGGCAAATGGTTAAACAATTGTGAAAATTTGAAGGTCGGTACAGTTGTCATCTTGAAGGATCCTGGTTCCACGCAGTCCACTTGGAAGCTGGCGCGCATTACTGAAGTTCATCCCGGTAAGGACAACAAGGTTCGAGTTGTCACTGTTCTCACTCCCTCCGGCACTTTAAAGAGAGCTATTTCGAGTTTAGCACCTCTTCCCATTGATGAGGATTCTAGTTAATCCCCTTGCTCTTATGGTTCATTTCGTTTTTTCAGGTTTCATTGTTTTTTCCCCTGGTTCTCACATGGGGCCCAGTTTTCAATTTCCAATTGCCTTGCCAGATTTTACATATTTCTTACTTTTTCTTATTGTGCCATACCCCCGTATGACACAAGGGGCCCAGTTTATGTAAAATCTGACAAAGCATTTATTGTAACGGTTCCACTTGTTACTCGTTCTGCTACTACGTAGACATCATGTCGTCATTTTCCGTCTGCGCTGTCCGGTGACGTCACAGTCACGGTTCTACAGCACTGCCATCATCAAGTTGGTTTTCTATATTATTCGTTGTGTTATTTGTCGTTTCAATTTTAATATTTGTACTATTCGATTTTTTGGAATTTATTTTGTCTTTAGGCATCTTACTTTCTAGATATTTGCTATTTTTTCACCAAACGTTTGTAAACATTTTACGTACGTGGCTGACATTTCTGCCTTCCTTTTTTTGTTGCTAGTGTGTCTAGCTAGCCTCTTGTCTTTCAATGGTTCCTAGTCGGTGAGTGCACTTTCGCTCCTGGTCTAAACTTTTTCATCCAAATTCATCTAGTTTACAGAACGTTTTTAAAAGTGAATTATTCTTTCAAATTAATTCGTTTATTCTATTCTTCAATTGTGATTTAATTATTCATCGATTTCTTCACTTATTTACGCTGATAAACTTTGTCAAGATCACAAACTCGTGGTGGCATCTATTGCCATTCTTCTAACAATTGGCTTCACCTCTTGAAACTCAAGCTTTCAATTTCATCATCTCTACCGTTTGGAAATCAATCTAAAAATTCTACAACTTGAAATTCGGATTATTCGTTTGGAATTCTACATGTTCCTGCTCACATTTCCACTGGGGGATTCGCCTACTGTTGGACGCTTCCATTCTTGTCTTCGCATGGCCAGATCACATCGTCGCTTGCTGATGTCCTGTTCTTTGGGTACCATGGATTCATTGCCTGTCTGCCTGGCTGCATCTCTTCTTCAAAATTTCATTCAGGTTACGTAAATCGTTTTAATCAACTTTCATTTACACATGTATTACATAACTAATTGCAAATTCTACGCTTGGCTTGCAAGCACATTCACATATTTGAGTTGTTCAATTGATGTCTAACTTGACATTTAATTCACTGAAGACCTATGCCGCCTATATTACTGTATTCTATTTGTTGAGCACTATCTACAGCTCATTGTCATTTATTACTATTCCTTTTGTAAATCATTAAGATTGAATTTTGCAGCAATAACTTTTTCATTATAGCACTCAATCTATATTCGCAATTCAGGTATCATTTATAATATCTTTTCGATTATTGTCAGGCTTCAATGGTCATTAATGTCATTGACCTAATTTCATTCAAATTTTGTATTTCTCTAACATTTTATCACATGTTGTAATTATCCCAAGATTTTTCGACTCAATCTACTTACAATTGTTTTTGTATGTGGCCATCTGCCTATTATTATTTTATTATTATTAAATCTCATCTAGTTGACTCATTTGGTCTTTTATTGGCGTACTTACCGCAATTCAAGCTATCAGTATTTTTATGCACAGAATTCAAAGATTTATTTGTAGGTATTAATAACAACTATCATTCACAGTCCACTGCCCTGACTTTGGATTCTGTCATAAAAATTGGTCCTCCAGCCCGTTCATTTTTGATCCAGTGTTTACCTAGGATAATTGTTAATTGGACCAATTGGATAAAAATTGGTCCTCCAGCCTGTTCATTTTTGATCCAGTGTTTACCTAGGATAATTTTTAATTGGACCAATTGGATAAAAATTGGTCCTCCAGCCCATTCATTTTTGATCCAGTGTTTACCTAGGATAATTGTTAATTTTTATTACCCATTTCTTGGTCCATTGAACCTTAGGGTTTCAGTGACCGTGTGCCTAATAGTCTAGCTTGACGCCAATGATTAGGTCCCACACTAGAGTATATTTTATTCCATTGTACCTTTGTATGTTTGTATTGTTTAATATTAAGCATTCACACACTTGTTTCAAATTTTCAGTACTGGCTGCAACTCAAAGCACGCTGCGACATGTATGCACCAGCTATCAACTATCTTGACATTTAATTCACTGAAGGCCTATGTCGCTTGTATTTAATAGCTACCCTTAGCTCTTAAGTGTTATTTTAAGGCCACCGACGCCTATTAATTGTTCTATTGATGTCTATCTTGACATTCAATTCACTGAAGGCCCATGTCGCCTGTATTTAACTTGGACAATCTTTACATTGTATTTGATAGCTACCCTTGGCTTTACAAGTGTACTAATGTCGACCAAGACATTCAATTTTGTTAATAGCTACCCTTAGCTCTTAAGTGTTATTTTAAGGCCACCGACGCCTATTAATTGTTCTATTGATGTCTATCTTGACATTCAATTCACTGAAGGCCCATGTCTCCTGTATTCAACTTTGATAATCTTTACATTGTATTTGATAGCTACCCTTGGCTTTACAAGCATACTAATGTCGACCAAGACATTCAATTTTGTTAATAGGTACCCTTAGCTCTTAAGTGTCATTTTAAGACCACTGACGCCTATTAATTGTTCTATTGATGTCTATCTTGACATTTAATTCACTGAAGGCCTATGTCGCCTGTATTTAATAGCTACCCTTAGCTCTTAAGTGTTATTTTAAGGCCACTGACGCCTATTAATTGTTCTATTAATGTCTAGCTTGACATTTAATTCACTGAAGGCCCATGCCGCCTATATTAACGTATTCTATATTAGTAATTATTTCACTGTATTGATAGCTACGCTTGGCTTGCAAGCACATTCACATATTTGAGTTGTTCAATTAATGTCTAGCTTGACATTTAATTCACTGAAGGCCTATGCGGCCTATATTAACGTATTCTATATTAGTAATTATTTCACTGTATTGATAGCTACGCTTGGCTTGCAAGCACATTCACATATTTGAGTTGTTCAATTGATGTCTAACTTGACATTTAATTCACTGAAGACCTATGCCGCCTATATTACTGTATTCTATTTGTTGAGCACTATCTACAGCTCATTGTCATTTATTACTATTCCTTTTGTAAATCATTAAGATTGAATTTTGCAGCAATAACTTTTTCATTATAGCACTCAATCTATATTCGCAATTCAGGTATCATTTATAATATCTTTTCGATTATTGTCAGGCTTCAATGGTCATTAATGTCATTGACCTAATTTCATTTAAATTTTGTATTTCTCTAACGTTTTATCACATGTTGTAATTATCCCAAGATTTTTCGACTCAATCTACTTACAATTGTTTTTGTATGTGGCCATCTGCCTATTATTATTTTATTATTATTAAATCTCATCTTGTTGACTCATTTGGTCTTTTATTGGCGTAGCCTACTTACCGCAATTCAAGCTATCAGTATTTTTATGCACAGAATTCAAAGATTTATTTGTAGGTATTAATAACAACTATCATTCACAGTCCACTGCCCTGACTTTGGATTCTGTCACAACTAATTATGCGATAGTAAAAATAATCTATATATATATATATATATATATAATATATATATATATATATGTATATATAGTGAAATATATGATATACAATTATATATGTATAATTGTGAAAATATGATTTAGCTTTTAAAGTTACCAGCTGTAATAAATACGTCACCCCGTGATAGATTGTGTACTGGTATTAAAACGGTAGTCTGTCTATTGACAATCAACAACTATGAAAACATTAAATTCATCTTTGAAACACTGATTTAACCCAAAGTTAGTAGACTGTCTACTAAGGTTGGATTTAACCTATATATATATTATATATATATAATATATATATATATATATATTATATATATATATATATATATATATAAATGAATGTCTGTTTGTGTGTTAGTTTGTAAAAAACTACTTTACAGAACGGCATGAAACTTTGGGGATATGTTGTGTGAATATTGAGGATGGTTTCTGTCCAGAAATTTTAATAGGGGGGCTAATAATTATCAATTATTAATCCATTTTACAGACTCATGTTTTCAAAATTTTCGGCCGAGAGGCAAACGGAAGAACAGAAAGATGATCATCATGATTCAAGATCATATTGTGAAAATATGATTTAGCTTTTAAAGTTACCAGCTGTAATAAATACGTCACCCTGTGATAGATTGTGTACTGGTATTAAAACGGTAGTCTGTCTATTGACAATCAACAACTATGAAAACATTAAATTCATCTTTGAAACACTGATTTAACCCAAAGTTAGTAGACTGTCTACTAAGGTTGGATTTAACCTATCTATTTTTTTTTTAATTCAACACTTTACTGATATAGGCTATATTACTAGGTACCAATTGATTGAGAAGAATATGTTTTCGGAATAATAAATGCTACATGTCTAAGCACAGAGGAAGTCCGTATTGAGATGTAAATGAAAATATTGATTGTCAGATAAATTTCATGATTCACCAAGTAAAGTCAAGTCTGACATAAGATACATTGACTTTTTGGCGGTACGAAGTTCGCCGGGTAAGCTAGTATATAATAGCAAACACTAAGACGCCCAACACCATTAACAACATAATCACAGTAAACTTTGGACAAATTTTTCTGAGAGCTTGTGTATTGATTGCTTTCAATTCTAACATTAAGGCTTCCTCTTGTGGGATGATTATGGATATCACTATTTACTCTAAAACTACTCAGTTATTTTTTTACATACAAACAACATGAAAACAAATTAAGTGAAGGCAGACAATAACCCTAATTTACGGAATAGTGCTCTACATGAAGCTAGGGGTGGTTCCAGGGCCGCCCCGAGGTTAATAGGCGCCCGCGGCGAGATTTTGATATGCGCCCCCCTCAGTATAGCGCAGTAAGGTAGTATTTAAAAGTAAAGCCACATTGCTCTTCCAGGAGGAGAACTTCCATTATGGACTGCATCCTTTCCTTGAAAATCAAGCTATAGATTTTGTAAGCAGTGTTTAGCAAGCTGATCCCTCTATATAGTTGTCACAGGAACATCTAGTCCAGTCAATATAGACATGAAAAAGGGGGTGTGCTTGCAATTTGTAGTTCTGATTTTTTAATATATTATTTGGAAGAGAGAAGTCCAGAACCAAATTCTTCATGCAAAATTTCCTTGTGCTAGATACAGAGTGGCCAAAAACCTCGTATTTTCTGTTCATTTTCCAGTTTTCAGCTGTTTCTGTCAAATCCAGTAATCGGACGGAAAAATTTGCTCTTGCCTTTGTTTTAGATTAGTCAAAGTCCCTCTGGGCGTATTTTTGTGATCTACAATCTAAGATCAGGTAGAGCGCTCTATCTCATATAGATTTCCAGGTACACCTGACAACAATGCTCCTTGTATTGTGAAAAACCTAATATTCAGCTTGAAACATCATCACTCAAAATTAGTTGTTTTGAACAATACAAGGAGCATTGTTGACATGTGTACCTGGAAATCTATATCAGTTAGAGCGCTCTACCTGATCTTAGATTGTAGAGCACAAAAATACGCCCAGAGGGGCTTTGAATTATACATCTAAGTAAATGGTAACAATCGGAAGATATTATAGATCAAGAACTAAAATTCATCAGAATTGATATTTTCTTTAAATTGAAATAAAATTATAACTCAGCACTTATTGAAGATAGAGAGAATGATCTCATTTTATTCAGAATTTTATAATCCAAAACAAAGGCGAGAGCAAATTTTTCCGTCCGATTACTGGATTTGGCAGAAATAGCTGAAAACTGGAAAATGAACAGAAAATACGAGGTTTTTGGGCCACTCTGTATCTAGCACAAGGAAATTTTGCATGAAGAATTTGGTTCTGGACTTCTCTCATGAATCCAAATAATCTATTAAAAAATCAGAACCAATATATAAAATGCAAGCACCAATGTATGTAGTGATTAGACTATATCTCCCTTCTTGAAAAGAGATTTGACTGTAGCCACTTTTCAAACTTCTGGGATCCTCAATTGTCTCCAGCACATATTTTATCAAATGGAGGAAGAAGTTTAAAAAAGAGTCCCCCATGCTTGAACAGCTCCATATTCGAACCATCCGGCCCAGCTTGTCTTATACTCTTTTCTAACCTTGTATTCTGCAAGCTAAAACCTATTTAATTTTAAATTTCGTTGACATAGGTAACTGAATTGGAGGATTTTAAATTTATTTTAATTTGAAAATTTTTTAAATGTATTTTTAATTG